>NW_028327187.1:88023703-88328966 GCF_987537825.1 Furipterus horrens
ATGAGATATCCCTCCCGAATTTTTATCCACCACACTTGAGTGAGAGACCAGCCTGTTCCATGTCTCTGCCACTCCTACCTGTCTCAATGGATGTGATTTCTTTTCCTTTTTACTACCTAAATTTTATATTGTTTTTATTTTTATTTATTTTTAAGTGTAGTTTATTGATTATGTTGTTACAGTTGTTCCAATTCCTTTTCTCCCCTCTGCCCAGTAGCCCCCTTCCCTCCAGCAATCCCACCCCCCTTAGTTCATGCCCATGGGTCGTACATATAAGTTCTTTGGCTCTACCCTTTCCTATATTATTCTTAATTTCTCCCTATCTATTTTGTACCAACCAATTATGCTTCTTAATCCCTGCACCATTTTCCCATTTCTCCCCGCTTCCACCTCCCAGCTGATAACCCTCCAAATGATCCCCATACCTATAATTCTGTTCCTATTCTGGTTTACTTAGTTGGATTTTGTTTTTATTTTTTAGATTATGTTGTTTATAGCTGTGAGATTGTTGTCCTTTTAATGTTCATAGTTTTGATCTTCTTTTCCTTAAATAAGTCCCTTTAACATTTCATATAATAATGGCTTGGTGATGATGAACTCCTTTAGCTTTACCTTGTCTGGGAAGCACTTTATCTTCCCTTCCATTCTAAATGACAGATTCGCTGTATAAGGGTAATCTTGGTTGTAGGTCCTTACTTTTCATTACTTGAATGCTTTTTGACAGTCCCTTCTTGCCTGCAAAGTTTCTTTAGAGAAACCAGCTGATAGTCTTACAGGCACCCTTTTGTAGGCAACTCTCTGCTTCTCTCTTGCTGCTTTTAAGATTCTCTTTTTTATCATTACCCTTTGGTATTTTCATTATGATGTGTCTTGGTGAGGCCATCTTTGGGTCTAGCTTGTTAGGGACTCTCTGTTCTTCCTGGATTTCTATGTTTATTTCCTTCACCAAATTTGGGAAGTTCTCCTTCATTAATTTTTCACATAAGCTTTTAATTTCTTGCTCTTTCTCTTCTCCTCCTGGCACCCCCATGATTGAGACATTGGCACGTTTATTGTCCCTGAGGTTCCTAAGCCTCTCTTCATTTTTTTCAATTATTTTATTTATTTACTTATTTTCAGTATATTTTATTGATTGTACTGTTACAGTAGTTCCAGTTTTTTTCCCTTTGTGCCCCTCTGCCCAGTACCCTCCTTCCCTCCAACGACCCCCCTTAGTTCATGACCATGGGTCATGCATATAAGTTCTTTGGCTTTACCCTTTCCTATATTATTCTTAAAATTGTCCTGTCTATTTTGTACCAACCAATTATGCTTCTTAATCCCTGCACCATATCCCCATTTCTTCCCCTCCACCCAACCAGCTGATAACACTCCAAATAATCCCCATACCATTGATTCTGTTCCTAATCTTGTTTGCTTAGTTGGATTTTGTTCTGATTTTTTAGATTCAGTTGTTTATAGTTGTGAGTTTGTTGTCATTTTAGTGTTCATAGTTTTGATCTTCTCTTTCTTAAGTAAGTCCCTTTGACATTTCATATAATAATGGCTTGGTGATGATGAACTCCTTTAGCTTCACATAGTCTGGAAAGCACTTCATCTGCCCTTCCATTCCAAATGATAGCTTTGCTTGATAGAGTAATCTTGGTTGTAGGTTGCCTTACATCACATTGAATACTGCTTGCCAGTCTCTTCCTGTTTGCAAAGTGTCCTCTGAGAAATCAACTGATAGTCCTATAGGCACCTCACTGTAGGCAACTCTCTGCCTCTCTCTTGCTGCCCCCAGGACTCTATCTTTCTCTTTCACCTTTGGCATCTCAGTCATGATGCATCCTGGTGTGGTCCCCTCTGGGACCAGCTCAGCCAGGACTCTCCGTGCCTGCCAGACTTGTGTGTCCATCTCCTTTACAAAATTTCGGAAGTTTTCCTCATTTTTTTCAATTCTTGCTTCCTCATTTTGCACTGGCTGACTGTATTTTTCTTTCTTATGTTCCAAATCATTGATTTGAACCTGGGTTTCCTTCCCTTCAGCATTGGTTTTGTGTGGATTTTCCTTCGTTTCACTTAGCATAGCCTTCACTTCTTCTCTTATGCATTTGCCATACTCAAGCATATCTGTCAAGCCTGTGGGCACCTTTATCACCAGTGTTTTGAATTCTGCATCTGTGAGGTTGGCTATCTCCTCGTCGCTTAGTTCTCCCACTGGAACCTTGATCCGTTTCCCCTTTTGGGCCATACTTCTCTGTCTCCTCATTCTGACAGGCTCCTGTGTTTGTTTGCCTCCATGTCCCAGGTAGAGCTGTTGCTCCTGTTACGTTATGAGGGGCAGAACCTTAGGGATTTGTCAGTACAGGGCGACCTGTTTCCTCAGGTTGTGGCACTGTATGTGGGGGAGGGGTTCGAGAGGGAACAATGCCACCTGCCCAGTGCTCGCCCCTTTTCTAGGCACCTCTCTCACTTCTGCACTGGACTGTTGCCTTTCTAGCTGCTGCTCTGGTCGTCGTTCCCAGAGTGGATGGGCCTGTGGACATTCTAGGACTGTGGGGGCCCTTTAAACAAGCAGACTCTGCTGAGACCAGCAATTTCTTCCTCTGCCCCAACTCCCACTGGTCTGCACACTCAGAAGCAATGAGGCTTGATTTTCCCTGGTGCTGAGACTGTGAGCTGCGAGGTCCGGTGACTGCACTTTCTGCAGGCCTGCCACTGCCGCCCCTGCTGCCGCCACCACACTGCATCCTCTCCACCCCAGCTCCACTCTCCCCTACCTTTCTGGATGAGTATTTCTCTTTTATATCTTTGTTTGCTGGACTTCCATTCAGTTTTATTTTCTGGAACTTCTGGTTATTTCTATTTTTGAGGTAGTTATATTCCTTCTTAGTTGTGGAGGGAGACACAGTGTGTCTGTCTACAGCTCTATCTTGTCTGGAAGTCCTCAACGCATGTGATTTCTTTAATTCCCTAGTTGTCAGACTTCCATCCCACTTGATTTCTGACACTTTTGGCTGATGATTTTTTCATATCTTAGCTGTAATTTTGATGTGGTTGTACAAAGAGGTGAGCCCTGTCCACCTATGCTGCCATCTTGACCAGATACGCTCATACAATTTGTATTTTAATAATAATACAAAACCATTTGATCTTGCCCAAAAATAAGAGAGGAAAAGTTCTAATTGGGAAATATGTGTTTAAAAGTTGAGGCTGAGAAGTGCCTAAGGGTGCCTAAGGGTTTTGTAGGAAGTCATCAAGAGAATGTATTCCCTGGTTTACCTGGAGCTGGACCCAGGTAATCTGAGGCTACTCAGACCCTGTCCTATAGTTGGAATGTATGCTCTTTCTACTTTTCCACAGTGAAAGCTATAACAAGGACACAGCTTTGAGAGAACCATGTTTTGTTGAGACTGTCTGGATGGGATATGTGACTGAACCCAATTAAGGCTTCTATGTAAGGTTTTTTAAATTCTGGTGGGTTGGTAGGTGGGGCGATCCACTTGTAAGTTCCCTTGCATATTAAAACTACCACCAATCAGTTTGGATTGGTCTTCCTCTTTCTTTGGTCTCTTCTTGCCTTACATGTATAGGGACCAGTTTATAAACTAAAAGAAAGGCAACAGATAGTATTAGAAACAGGAAAAAAACAAACAAGAAGTAGTAGTAAAGATGTTATATAATAAAATAGAAAATGCCAAAGTAGTTGAAAGTGTTTATCTCCTAAGAGGAGTAATCAGTTTGTGAAGGATAGGAAAGCATCTGCTGTTTTCTTCATAAACCTTATAATAATGTTCATCTTTTAAAACTTCATACATGTAAAATTGGATACAATTTTATATACACCCAAATAATTTTAAATGCCCACCTATGACCTTTTCTGTGAACAAGTTGTGAAAAAGAGCCTGTTTTATAGCTTTCTTTCTAATTAATTAAGTAATCCTTGCATGTACCAAGGGTATAATACATTAGTTACCCACTGGAGTGTATTGTGCCTGTTATAAAAGTCTTCATGAAAATGAGGACAGAAAATTAGGCCTTTAAATTACAAAGACTTCATGTGATTATGGGTAAAAAACAAGCCTACTTATGGGGATGGTAGCAGGGAGGGGGCAATTTTTTATTTATAATCAACTAGAAATGGATAGTATTGTCAGTGAGTGGCAGGAAACTATGTCTGATTAATTTCATAGATGTAATGGCAGAATTTTTTTGTGTTCCAAATAAATAACTCAGGTAAAACAGATCAATACATAATCAGTGAATTTCTCCTTGATCATTGTGTACTCAATTACTCTGTGTAGAAGTTGACTGAATTTCAGTTGAATTTCTATATTCATTCACTGCTGATAATAAATTGTTAGTGAGAATTTTCAATATAGAATAAGTGCTTTTTATAGACAACTTCTCAGTTCAACTGTGAGTTTACAAAGTCAAAGATTTTAGAAATCTTAGACAAACATCATTTCATATCATTCTTTATCATAAGCTACACTATTCTCTGAGTTAATTTTAGTGTATTTGCAATATTACCTGGTTTTTATTATTAATAATATTTGTGTATAAGAAAGTGTTTTTCTTTGTGAATTTAGTTACAAATGATTATTGCTTGAGTCATTGAGGAAAATTATGTTTTAAGACACCTAGTTTTTCCCCACTTTGGTATTTCCTTGAGTATCACAATATAAATTTACCCCATTCTTGCCCTAACAGAATATACAGGGTGGGGCAAAATAAGTTTAGAGTTGTTTGTATGGAAAATAATACAATAATTAATTAATAATACAACAATAAACTCTTGTGTTTTGCATTCTCATGACTGTAAACCTAGTTTGTCCTACCTTGTATAATCTGAATGGAGAGTTTCAAGTGTAAGATTAACTATATCGTCATCGGCAGCCATCCGTCTCGAGAGACGATGGTGTAGCTTCTCAAGAGTCCATCTGCGCCGCCGAGAATGGCCGTGCAGTCCGACTCGGGAGTGACACGGTATCTGTCTCCTCCTGTGTTGAATCGACATCTTGCGATGACGCTGGAGCATCCTCTCCAGTGAAGTCGAAGCTACAGAGCCTGGGCAGGGTGATATGGAGGGTCTGCTGTTGCCCATGCAGCAGACCCCCCCTCTCTTCGCAGCTGAAGGGTCCAAGGGAAAGACGGAGTCAATACAGCTTGGTTTCAGGTGTGCCGCAGGAGTTGCCGGTGTTGACTACAACGTCAAACCTCCTTAGGGACTCCGGCTCCGGATTTTCTGTCGGGGTTTACTCCCTTAGCCTTTCCCTTGAAGAGGTATGCCGCAAGGCAGCGGAGGTTTTTTGGAGTCAGAGTTTTCCTTCTCTGATGTGCCCTGACTGGAAGATCGAACCAGCGACACTTAGCTCGCAGGCCGACGCTCAATCCACTGAGCCAAACCAGCCAGGGTTAAGATTAACTATATATATATATACACACACACACATATACTTAAATATATATATGCTTAAATATATATATATATATATTTAAATATGACAGTAATTGTTGTCTACCCCAGAGATAGATGTAAGTATAAAGCTTACTCCAGTGATAGATGTAAGTATAAAGCATTCTGGGAGTTCAGTCACTTCCAAAGTGATCTTTGAGTCAGATTTTGAAGAAAGACTTCATTTCTTGATTTTTCATTTATTAATATATAGATCTTAGAGCCAAAGGCTGCTCCTAGTTCTTCAGAATTGGTTCTCAGGCCTCAAAATTTGGGGGACTAGGCCAGAGAAGCTGGAGCTTTGACATCCAGTGAGGTATTCCCCACTGGAGGTGTGTCAGTTGCTTTTAGACAAGTTAGATGTACATGAGAGGGGAGACAAAGTAGACATGGAAGAATCAGGTGAGGTGATAGTAGGGAGTGGAGCCAGTTGCTTGGGGTGGGGACAGAGCAATGGACTATTCAGCAGATAGGCAGCCAATGGTGTCAGCAGATCTGGGACAAAAGGTGTGCTCAGAATTAGAATAGAGGCAGTAGGGGCTGGAAAAGAAACCTGCCTTCAATCACATGGCTGGAGTCCCTAGACAAGGTCACAATTATCATACTAAGTCCACTGCAGAAAGAAAAACTAAGCCTCATTCTTGGAGGAACAGGGGTCCATTCTGCAGTGGAAAGATCCCAGACTCTGATGCAGATTGGCTTGAGTTTTAATCTTGGCACCATCATTTGGTTAGTTAAATACATAGCACAAAGCACTTAGTGGGACCTCCATAGATTAAAGTTAGAGACATTATTTTCATCAACATTTTAAAATGTATATTGAGTTTATTGGGGTGACATTGGTTAACAAAATTATATAGCTTTCAAGTATACAATTCTATAATACATTATCTGTATATTGTATTGTATGTTCACCACCCAAAGTCATCTCCTTCTGTCATTATATATCCCTTTGTCCCCTTCTACCTTCCCCACTCAACTTCCCCTCTGGTAATCACCATACTGTTGTCTTTGTCTTTGAGTTTATTTTTATTTTTATTTTTTTATCAAGACAGAAACTCAGATTCCAAATTAAATCAGAAGATTGGAACCAGACTCAAAAGTCTTATTTAAATCAGGTTTTCTAAGGATTAAACTCAAGTTTTTTAAATTTCCTGAAATTTATTATCTACATAGCCACAGCTCCCTTGGCTGTAAAATGGGGCTCACTTAATCTATCACACAGGCTGATTGTGAAGATTAGCTGCTGTCATGTATGTAAACATCTCAGTGTATTGCCTGGCAAACTGCTTGATGGACAGTAGCTGCTGCTATTATTGTTAGCTTTGTTGGAACAATGAACAGTAAAATATCATTCACATTAAGAATAGGCCAGGTTTTTCCTCTCATTACTTGAACATTAATATTTACAATTTGTAGTAGGGTGGGTCTCCATACTTTCTTCTCATGTTTATTTATTTATTGTTATTGTTTATGCTAAGACAATTGTTCCTACTTGTTCTCCCTTTCCCCACATCCACCCAGTCGCACCCTCTCCCTTCCCCAAGTTGATCCCAACATTGTTTTCCATGCCCATGGGTTGTGCATAAATATTCTTTGGTTAATTCCTTCACCATCTTTCATCCTGTCCCACCTCTCCTTACATTTACACAGCACACATGAGATTAGATCCTAAAGCCTGGGATAAGATGAACTTACAGGTAAGACTAAAGTGGATCTCTCTTCAGGGAAAGGGATAGTTGGTGGTAGAAGGAAAAGGGCAGGTAGGTCCCACATATATAGGCAATGCCTTTAAAGTTTTCATGTTTCAACTGAGTCTACCAATGAGAAAATCATTTTTAGCAATCATTTTATTTAAAATGGAGGACTCCAGTGGATGGTTTGATGAGTTAGCAACCACTCAGCATCTTTATCTTCCTAGCATGTTGCTGCCAGCAAACTGCCAATTTCTCATAAACAAATGCCACTCTTACTTGTGAAGGCTACTTTGCAAATCTAGAATTATAATAAATAAACTCGTTGACTATTTTGGGGAGTGGAGGCAGGAGGATGATATGGAAGATGGCAACATATGGAAAATGTCTTTCCATTATTAAAAATGCCTCAAATAATGTAGATATACAGGAGAAATGTTTGACCTAAAATGTGTGTATGGGGCATGATAATCACTCCATGAAAATTATGATACAAATATATGCTAGTTCTCTCAATTCAAAGGAAGCACAGAATGATGTAATTAAAGGGGCTGACTGGGTTCATTCAATTATTTTCAAACATTTGTTGAGCATCTTGTATCAGGTACTGAACCAGAAGGTAGGTGCCAAAAATATAACAGTGGTTATCCTCAAGCAGAAGACAGGTGCTAAGACAGATGTGATAGAATAGCTGAGAGGGGAATCATCTTCTCCAAACAGGAGAAGGGTGGTGAGATAAATTTTCCCAAGTGGACCTTGAAAGTACAAGCAGTACCAGCTCCCACCTGAGAGTTTCAGCATGCCCATCCTGAAGGCCTGACCTATGGATTTCACACTTTCCAAGCCATTATATATATCATATTGTTTTTTTCTTTGCTGGAATCCTAACTTATACAATTACCAAGCCAGTTTCCATTGTGGACAACTGGAGTTGAATCCTCTGAGGAGTTCTGAAATCCAGTGTAGCACAGATGCCTCAGAATTATTCTACCTGAAGAGCAATGGTGCTGGGGTATTTATTTATTTATTTATTTATTTATTTATTTATTTATTTATTGTTTTTTCAATTACAGTTGTCCCGCTTTTCCCCCATTTCTCTCGCCCACCCAGCTATTTATTTATTATTGTTTATTCCATTACAGTTGTCCCAATTTCATTTTTTTCCCTTTGTTCTCCTCCACCCAGCCTACCCCTCTCACCCAGCCAGTCCCATCTCCATTGTCCATATCCATGAGTCATAAATGTATTGCTTTGACCAGTCCCTTCCCCTTCCTTCCACCATTATTTCCTTCCCTGCTCCCCTCCTACAGCTATCAGTCTGTTTCACGTTTCCTTGTCTCTGGTTCTATTTTTCTCATTAGTTTATTTCGTTCATTAGACATCAACTCTCTATTGTTGTTTAGGTCCCTGGCACTTCCACTCTGCCATGCTTGTGGGCAGAGAGAGCTTGAAGGCAAAGAGGCATAGATGCTAGCAGTAAACAGTCAGATTGCATGTAGGGAAATAGTAAATTCCAAGGAGTTATTAGTGGTCCAGCAACACTATCTGCTCTAATGCTGAAGGAAGTAAATTTTTCAGAGAGAAAGCTGTTAAGGTGAGAAAGGAAAATGCTTCCACATCAAAATGTTAATATAGCCCCCATCTATGTCCCTGGGCATTCCTGAGGTGCCCAATATTCTATCCTGACCTCAACTCACACACAGGCTCAAATAATCACTTCTTTAATTGTTGAAGGGGGTGTGCACTGGCAACCACACAAATAAGCAATGTTAAAAGACTGGTGATGGGGGCTTCCCTGTTCCTCCATAGTCAAGGGATGTTACAACTCCTCTAATATGGACAAATGTACTGTACTGTTCCATAATAAATCAGGAAATGCAACTGGCTTTCTATCTACACAGAGGTGGCCTACCAAAATGACAAATTTTAGTTTTTACTCTATTTTAAAATCCTCCTAGAAAGGCTGTCATGCATAGTAATGAACAGCATGAGTTCTGGATCCAGATTGGCTAGACTCAAATTCCAGTTGTAACATTTACTGGTATTTTACACTTGGCCAAGCTACTTAACACTTAGGACTTAGATTATTCATCTGTAAAATGGTTGTGGTGAAGATTAAATGAATTAATATCTTCAAAATATTTAGAATAGTGAGTGACTTAGAGTAATACTATATAAATGTGTTGTTAATAGAATTGTTATCATCATTATCCTTATTATTATTATTCCTGATTCATGCCTTCTTATGAAAAGAGGAACTTGCTTGAGGGACCATGATAGAAAGGAAATTAATGAGTAGAAAGTGAGATCATATCATTAGAACAATTAAGAAGTCATGAATACTGCATTTCTTTAATTAAGGGATGTTAGATGGAACATACAGCATCCTTTGCTGATATTTCAGAATGAGAACATGACCTTTTATTTATTACTGGCTTTTTTTCTTTAACAGATGATTAGTATATATCAAGCTGTGTTGGTGATGATGGTGACTAAGGAAGGAAACATCAAGTGCATGTACAATGCAGATTCACAGGCAGGTATCAGCTCTTAAGTTTTTTACATGAAATTAGCCTCTAACATACTGCCAAGTATCAGAAATGACTCAGTCCTAAAGGGTGTGAGCTTTGGAGTCAGACTGCTTAGGTTCAAATCCTTGTTCTCTTTCATAGTATCTGTGATCTTGGGTGAACTGCTTAGCCTCTTTAAGCTTCAGTCTTCTTGTCTGTAAAATGAAGATCTAGATACTCTGGTTTCTCTTCAGATCGTATAAATCTTTCGCCTTTTACTAAACAGTATTAACATCATGAATTAAATAGGCAAGAGATCGGCAAATTATGACTTATAGGCCAGATTCAACCTGCAACCTATTTTTGTAAGTGAAGTTTTACTGGAACACAGTCAAATCCATTTGTTTACACTTTGACTTTCAGAGCTCAATAGTGTGACAGAGATGTTATGACTCACAAAGCTGAAAACAATTGACTATCTGGCCATTTAGAGAAAAAGTTTAACAACCTATGACCTAAAGGAATAAATAAGATAATGCCTTTAAATGTGTATTCTGGTTCCTGGTACCTCACAAGTATTCAGTGAATATAAATGATTAGTTTTCTCTAATGCCAGAGATTCAAAAATTATTCAGTAAGACCTAAAATATACAGCTAATGTCTGTAAACAATGTGTATCTGAATGAATTTCTAACATGTTTGGAAAGTCAACCTAATATCTCTATACTTCAACATTTTCCTGGTACTGAGTTATCTTATTCATTTATTCACTCATTTTTTGTGTCTCAGTTGTGTTCACATATTGGATATATCTGATAGGTTAGTGGGTCAGCAACCTGTGGGCATCTGCCTGATTGATATTTATGTGCCGAAGAGGCCAGAGGATATTCAACACCTGGAAAGAGACATTGAAGCTATTGTCAGGATCTGTTTTATGGTTCTTGGACTGTGTCTGAGTCCTTTTGAGAGAAATCCTGCTTTCTTATGAGACTGTGTGAAAGAGGGAAGCATGCTCAACTCTGCTTTTTATAACATGGACAAACTAGTAAATAAATGAAGAGAAGAGCAGAGGGGCATTGCTCATCTCTCAATATGATTTGTACCATGGCTGCAGCTTGTTCTGCAGGACTGTAACCTTGTAAACATCAGAAGATGGTGCCCTGGCACTATTATTCATGTTGTCTGTCACTCACAGGGGCCACAGGTGCAGTATGAAGGGTCAAGGGGAAAGGAATTCTCCAGGAGACCTTAATAGATGATCAGCATATATCCTAGAGTATCCTACAGTGGAGAAACCTAAAAACTAATAAGAAACCCCAAGGGTGCCCATAAATAGTTGGGTGAAATTTTGAGGAAGGCAAAGTCTCTTACCTTAAACATATGGGTAAAAGCTAGTGAAACTGAAGTGATCAATGTTATCACATTCTTTTTCAGACACACAAGTTGGTGAAACCTAGTGCAACTCCATTGTGTATTCTTGACACAAATGTGTATTGGGAATGTACACTGCTTTACATGTAGAAGCCTTGGTTCAAAAAAATTTAAAGACCCCACTAAGCCCTGAAAAGCAAAAGATAGCCATCCACTTTTTGCCATTATTACTGGTGGAAGAACTGCAAGAACTTCTCCAACTTCCTTGTGTTGTAGGTGGGAAAACTGAGACTCAGAGGAAGTAATATTCCAAAGTCCTTAAGTTAATTAGTGTGAGAGCCAGAATCAGACTCCAGTTGAAAGCCTTGTTCTGATATGGGAGAGGAATTGATCAGGTGGAGTCTTCTCTGGCCTGAAAAGAGTAAGGCGGCCTGAAAAGAGTAAGGCCAAGCAGGTCTGTTCCTACCATTTGTGCAGCCCAGGAGGTCAAGAGTTTAAATGAAGGCCTGCACACTATTTATCTAAAAATATAAATGTTCTAAATAAGGCTATCAAAGAATGAAATAAAATATGTTTCATCCTCTTATCTTGACAAATATACCTTTATAAAAATCTGGAAATCTTGGCTCAAATTAAGATTCTCAAATGCCTTGGCCCCATGCATGCCTCAACTTATGTAGCAGGCTACAGTTCAGGGAGGTCCAAAATGGGACTGTAAAATTAGAATTCTATATCAAGGGTCTCTCTTGCTAGATTCCAAGCAGATTATTGGTGCCCAGTATAGTGGCAGACTTTTAGAATCAGGACAAGTGGGAACCACACAAAACCATTTTTTTAAAGCACATATCAATGAGATACAGCCCTGTGTCCCTTAAATCCACCCTAGCTACTCACCTCCTTGCCTTTCCTGAACCCAGCAGAGCTAAAATGGAAGCAACACAGATTATAAATTTTTTTAGCTAATAGGACCTCAGTCTGGTAGGCAGAAAGTAATCTTCAGGAACATGTACTTTACAGGGAAGCTGAGAATTTTGAAACCATATTGGAATAAATAATATGGAGTTCTGAAGACATAAACCAATTAAGTCAAACCTTAGGTTGAGACTTCTCTAGTTGTCATCTCCACATAATAATCTCAATTTCAAGGTTCTCAGGGCCACCTGAGCCTCTTTAGTATCATTCAACTTAGAAAAGAAAAAGAAAAACCTTCATTTTATTACTGGAAGAAGGAAAAGTAGGTTCCTTCTGTTTAATTGTTCGATACTGTAGACCTTTGACTCTCCCATAGAACTTTTTAGGTCATTTGGTAACTTTCTTTAGTTAATATTTAGTGATATTCTGTATCATTTTAGCAATAGTGATAGTGAATCAATCAATCTTGAAAACATACCTCTTGTCCTAATTTTATCATTATTTCTACCACTCCTTTTTTATTTTATTTAGAGTACCCTCATTCCTTATTTCTGTATCCAAAGAGAGACAGTGTTCAATTTCCTTATGTTCTCCAAGTGATTTTGCTTAAAATGGGAGCCAATTACATTTACAACAGAAGAAAATTAGGGGCTTAAGTACTTTAGACATTCAACAATACATCTTCAAGAGTGTTTCTATTGATCAACTAAAGAACTAGGATACTCGAGACCCTAAGGCAGGTTAAGCATCTCCTAAGATGGTTTATCATGAAAGTATTCAAAACCACTTCACAAAGCCTTAGAAGTGATTTGGGAATCAGAAAGGTTTCATAAACTAGGTAGTATCAGTTCATAATGGAATAAAGATGCACAGTTATTTATGAAATGTAAACAATAAAAATTCCATTGACCAGTCTACCATGGTCTTATTCTATTTTGTAATTCATGAAAATCCACATATATTTCTTGAGAACTCTAAGTAGTCGATGCAGATCAATAGTATCTTGATTTTCAAGGACAACAACTAATCAATACAAAATTGGCAAACAGCTTGAGAAAAATCAATTTCTGGTGCTAATGTGACCATATTTCTTAGTTGTTAGTTCCAAGGTCTGTGTTTTTGCTTGTCTCACCCACTCACCAATTATGAACCATATTGAGAATTCCATCAGTGCTTTTAAGGAATTATATACTGGAGTTGGATTTTACCATCCTCATTATACATTTTGCCTTTAAAAACTATCTAACATTTATGCCTGTAAGGGTATTTTAATGTATTTATTTAAAACCTAGAGGAAGGATTCTGGGAAGATGGAAGCCTGGGCACATGGCACATGTTTTCTGCTTCTGTTTCTCTCAACTTCCTGCTGGGATGAATCAACCTGTATGTTAAAACTTATGTATGTTTGTGTCTTTGAAGTGGGAGAGGTTTGGAAGGTGATGTAAAGATGACCATGTTTTGTTGTAGGAGCCTGGAAGGGATCCCATACATCTGGTATCTTCAGGCTTCTCAGACGATCTTGCAGAAACCAGACTAAGAGAAGAAGGCACCTTTTTTGCAGTGTGATTTCAATCTCCAGGAGAGAGTAGAGCACACCCTCTGATCTACCTGGAATAAGAAGCTCTGATTCCAAGGCTCCCTGAGAGGGCAAACAGCAGAATGCAGGGATTGCCTAAATCTGTGGGGATTAACCCTTTCTTCCTGCTCACTACCATATACCTGAAACACTCTGCTGATCCCATCCATTGATGTCATCAGCCCTGAGGTAGACTGCTGCTATAAACTGCTCCCCTTCCAATGGGAAAAAAAATGACAGCTACTGAATGCTCACATGTGCAGCAAACTGAAATCATAGAGTCCTCAATACCAATCAGTCCAGTTGTTTTTCCAGTGGTTAAATGTTAATAAACTTCTTACCTCATTCTTCTGCAAAGCCACCATCACCTGACAGGCTCCAACAACCATACTGGCAATGGTTCTGAGAGATATTTCTACACTTGCTGAAATGAGTGGACATGTGATTGATGAGCTAGTTAAGTAGACTTAGTAGTTCCAAGGAGAGGAGTTACAACAAGAGAAGAAAACTTTAAAATATCTGCAATAGAATTATTATGAAAAACAAAGAAAAATACAACAAAAAATTCTGAGAAAGCAAATGTTTTTGGAAATTTAAAAAATAAGTGGCTTGTAGCTCTGGCTGTATGCCTCACTTGGTTGTAAATCATCCCATACACAAAAAGGTTGTGGGTTTGATCCCTCATCAGGGAACATACTTAGGTTGCAGGTTCCATCTCTAGTCAGAGCATGTTTGGGAGGCAACTGATAGATGTTTCCCTCTCACATTGATCTCTCTCTCTCTCTTTCTCTCTCTCCCCCTCCTTTCTCTTTAAAAAAATAAACCACGAAGACATATCTTCAAGTGAGGATGAAAAAAAGTTATTTGTGAATTTAAAGATTCCAAAGAAGTGAAAAAATTGAGTCAACATTGCTGAAAACTTAATAAGCGAATTGAAAGTTCAAATACAGAAATTACATCAGAAAAGCAAAACAAGATATGAATAAATAGAATTCATGAGTAAAGAAAGAAAAAACATTATAGAAAAAGCTAAGAGATATATGACAATAGAATTTCCAGGACAGAAGGTACATGAAAGGAAGCAATAATTCAAGAAATTTTAGAAAGAATCCTAATGGCTTGGACAGAAAGGGCCCAGAGGTCTGAGGGGGGGGGGGAAACCTAAATTATTTCCCTCAGCCCAAACTAAGTATCGTGGGCAAAAGGGTTTTGGACAGGTGAGATGTGCCTGGCACACCTTCTTCCAAAGAAGCCCTTCTTTTCCCTAATGTGGGACATTGAAAAAGTAATCCCTGCCTTTTGTCATCTAGTAGTTATGGATTGAATGATGTCTTTTAACCCTTTTTGCCAAATCTGTTGCCCCCAGAACACAACAAGGATGCCAGCCTGTTAAACCAAGCACGCCGTTGACCGGAGACAGCCAACTGACCTGAAGTCTGCACAATCCTTCCCCATGTGGGAAGGCCACCCTCCCCTCCACACCCCCACTATTATTAGGGTTTTCTGGACCCAAGGGTAGGTAGGACGACGACCATGTCCAGCTTGAAGCAGCTAGAGGAGCTTGAGACCTTCGCCCATTGTCCTTTACAAGATTACAAAGGGTCTTAATATCTGAGAGGGAGGGATAGTTATTTTTCATGAACCATGGGCATGGACTTGGGGGGGGGATTGCTGGGGGAGGGGATGCTGGGAGGAGGGGAGTAGAGGGGAGAAAATTGGAACTATTGTAACAATATAATCAATAAAATACATTAAAAAAAAGAAAGCAAACTTATCTGATCTTCAAAAGTAATCAAATTTTCTAGATCCTAAGTGTTCATTGAGTACCAAACAGGATTAAATAGGGGAAAAAAAAAACTCACATATCTTGTGAAATTCAAGGATAAAGGATCTTGTAAACTATCAGACAGAAAAATGCAAAGTATGAACAAAAAAGAAAATACTCAAGGGAAGACAGATTTATTTTCTGATACATAAAACTAGAAATTATAGTATTTCATTTATAAAAATTTTGAGAGAAAAATATAGCATCCCATGCATTCTTTCATTTACTTATAAAATCAATGTTGACATATTTTTTACATATGTGGGGGTCCAAAAAGTATACTAACTAAGCATCCGTTCTGAAGAAACTAAAGAACTTCTCCAGGAAAATTAAAATTAAGTCAGAAAGTTTTCCAGAATGAGGAAAATGAAATATCTAAGAAACAGTGGTGAGCAATAACTTTAGTCTAGTTATCTTTATTTCTCCTCCACTTGTATTGCTCTCACATTAGTCCATGCTATTTTAAGTTCTCACTAGATTGCTTCTTCAGTCATCTTCTAACTGTTCTCTATACTCTCCTTTTACTTTGGCCAGACTCATCTTTTTTGAAAGGATACTTTGAAGCTGCCTCCCCCACACTCCTAAAACCCTTCAATATCCTCATTTTTCTTAGGTTAGAAAACTAACTCTTGAATGTGCTTTTTGGAGATTTTGCATGATATTGCTGTATCACACCTACCCAGCTTTATTATGTACCACTTTTGCCTTCATCCATTCACAACATGTACTTTCCCACCATGAGGATTTTGTACTCTCTGAACTTGTTCCTAGAATACTCTCTTTACCCTTCTTCACTTGGCTGAACTATTTATTTATTCCTTTTGAAAGCAGACCTTTAAATGAGATTTCTCTCGGAGAGAAATCTTAAGGTTCAACTCAGAAAAGACAGAACTAATCAGCTATAAATATAATTTGTTTTTGTTTGTTTCATCATACGGTTGAGGCAAAGGTGTAAATTACTGAATGTGAGAACATGGCCAACCAAAAGAGAAAACAAAATGACAAGAGCAGATATTGTCTACAAATTAATAACAAGGCTCAGATTGAGATGATAGAGAGGTATGTCATTGGATTATCTAGTAGAGTCTCAAATTCATGTATTCACTCCCTTGCATTGCTTAGGACTACCCCACAGACTGAAATGTGGGATAGTTGATCATGTGTAGAAGAGGTTTTTTGTAGAAACATTTACTATAATCCTTTGAGTGTCATGCATAATTTGAAATTTGGATCAACATGAGAAAAAAGTTATATAAATATACAACCTGAAGTACAAAAAAAGAGAACAAAGTGTAAAATACAAAGTATTCCATTGTTATTCACATTTATAGCCATTGAAAAAAGAATCGCTGGGAGCGACGCTGGCACTTTTGGGAAAATTTGTCAGCATCACTCACAGCAACGTTGGCACTCAAAGGGATAAGGTTCAGTGGGAGTGTTGGGACTTAGGGAAACTCATACTAAATTAAAAAGGAAAAGTCTATTTATGTATTTGTTTTCTATGGCCCTAAACAAATTACCATAAACTCAGTGGCTTAAAACAGCACAAATTGACTTTTTTCACATTTTCTGTAGCTGAAAACCCCAAGAATGGCACTAGATTCTCTGCTCCAAGGTCTGAAAAGACTAAAATCAAGTTGTCATCTAAGGCTGCAGTCTCATCTGAGGCTCAACTGCGTATAGCTTTACTTCCAAGCTCCAGTGGCTGTTGCCACCATGGAGTTCTTTGCAGCTATTAGACTAATGGCTTTGATTTTTTGATAGTGTTGGCTAGAAGTCACCCTCAAACGTTTACCACATGGTCCTCTTCTTAGGCCAGCTCAAACCATGTCAGCTGGCATCTTCAAAGTCAGTACAGGAGAGTCTCTCAGCAAGTGGGGGTTACAATCCATTTAATGTAATCATTTACACATAATCACACACAATTTACTTTTACTGTGTTCTCTTGGTTACAAAAAAATTACAGGTACTGGTCATGCTTAAAGAGGATGGGATGACACAATGGCATGAACACCAAGAGACAGTGATGATGGGGATTACACTAGGCTCTATTTACCACAATTGGGTATTCATAATTTTGCTCAGCTCTAAGAAACTGATTTCTTGTGTAATGCTGTTGATTTCCCTATTACTAACAAGTTTTTCTTAAGATAATTAACTGCCTGAAGAGATTTAGTAATTCCTATACATTATCAAGGTTACTAAGAGATAACACCATAATGTAATTTTTAAAAAATCAGTATTAAATCTGTTAAAGAAAAAAATTAAATATTGAAACTGAGAATCATGAGGTAAAAAAAAATTGTCAAGGCAAGATAAGGGGTTTTCTTGAATAGCTTTTTTTTTTTAAGTATATTTTATTGATTATGTTGTTACAGTAGTTCCAATTTTTTCCCCTTTGTGCCCCTCTGCCCAGTACTCCCCTTCCCTCCAGCAATCCCACCCCCCCTTACTTCATGTCCATGGGTCATGCATATAAGTTCTTTGGTTTCACCTTTTCCTATATTATTCTTAACATCCCCCTATCTATTTTTTACCAACTGATTATGCTTCTTAGTCCCTGCACCATTTCCCCATTTCTCCCCCTCCCCACTCCAAGCGGATAACTCTCCAAATGATCCCCATACCAATGATTCTGTTCCTATTCTGGTTTGCTTAGTTGGATTTTATGTTTATTTTTTAGATTCAGTTGTTGATAGTAGTGAGTTTGTTGTCATTTTAGTGTTCATAGCTTTGATCTTTTTCTTAAGTAAGTCCCTTTTACATTTCATATAATAATGGCCTGTGATGATGAACTCCTTTAGCTTCACCTTCTATGGGAAGCACTTCATCTACCCTTCCATTCCAAATGATAGCTTTGCTGGATAGAGTAATCTTGGTTGTGGATTGCTTTTCATCACATTGAATACTGCTTGCCAGTCCCTTCCTGCCTGCAAAGTGTCCTCTGAGATATCAGCTGATAGGCCTATAGACACCCCGCCCCATACGCAACTCTCTGCCTCTCTCTTGCTGCTCCCAGGACTCTGTCTTTCTCTTTCACCTTTGGCATCTCAGTCATGATGCATCCAGGTGTGGTCCCCTCTGGATCCAGCAAGCCTGGGACCCTCTGTGCTTTCCGGACCTGTATGTCCATCTCCTTTGCAAAATTTCAGAAGTTTTCCTCATTTGTTTTCAATTCTTGCTTCCTCATTATGCACTGGCTGACTATTTTTTTTCTTTCTTATGTTTCAAATCATTGATTTGAACCCGGGTTCCCTTCCCTTCAGCACTGGTTTTGATGTGGATTTTCCTTCATTTCACTTAGCATAGCCTTCACTTCTTCTCTTATGCTTTTGCCGTACTCAAGCATATCTGTCAAGTCTGTGAGCATCTTTATCACCAGTGTTTTGAATTCTGTGTCTGTTAGGTTATCTCCTCATCTCTTAGGTTGGCTATCTCCTCATCTCTTAGTTCTCCCACTAGAACCTTGATCAATTTTCCCTTTTGGGCCATACTTCTCTGTCTACTCATTCTGACAGGCTCCTGTGTTTGTATGCCTCCACGTCCCAGGTAGAGCTGTCTCTCCTGTGACATTGTGAGAGGTGAAGCCTTACGGATTCGTTAGTACAGAGTGACCTGTTTCAACATGTTATGGCACTGTATGTGGGGGAGGGGTCCTAGAGGGAACAATGCCACCTGCCCAGCATTCACCTCTTTTCCAGGCACCTCTCCCACTTCCACACCAGACTGGCTCCCCTCTAGCTGCTGCCCTGGCTGTCGTTCTCAGAGTGGGTGGGTCTGCGGACGTTCTAGGACCATGGTGGCCCTTTAAACAAGCAGACTGTGCTGAGAGACCGGCAATTTCTGCCTTTACCTCAACCCCAACTGGTCTGCACAGTCAGAAGCAATGAGGCTTGATTTTCCCTGATGCTGGGACCGTGGGTTTTGAGGTCTAGTAAGGAGCTGGAAACACTCCCCCGGTGTCCCTCCTGAATTTTTAAAACATGTTACTGCACTTTCTTCTGGCCTGCCACTGCCGCCACCGCTGCTGCCACCACCACATTACATCCTCTCCACCCCGGCTTCACCCCTCCTACCTGTCTGGATGAGTAATTCTTTATATCTTTGTTTGCTGGACTTTTATGCATTTTGATTTTTTTGAACTTCTGGTTGTTTCTAGTTTTGAGGTAGCTGTATATTCCTTCTTAGTTGTGGAGGGAGACACAGTGTGTCTGTCTATGCCTCTGTCCTGGCCAGAAGTTCTTGAATAGCCTTTTTTTTTTCTTATCCTTTATTGATTTTTTAACATAAATATTTTATGGGAATTAAAGTAAGCCAACAAAGATCAGAAATAATATCAGAATCAGAAATAACAGTTCTGCTTTCCTTTAGCATATTTTAAAACTTTGTTGTTCTTAAAAGGTATTCTAAAAAATCAAATATTTTGAATTAGTGATATTGAAAGGTTTTTTTTCTTTTGGAAATTATGAATATGTATTTCCAGAAAACCTGTTTTCTCAAGAGATAGAAAACTAAAAGAAATGGTGAGACTTCCCCAGTTTCTCAGATGATCTGCTACTTTTAATCTTCCATTAATTAAGATAGCCAAGTGACATTTAAAAGAGTAATCAAATGTGTCTAGGCTTTGACACCTAGGTCATGTTGTACCAATGACATCTGTCAAAGAGAAAGACTTGCAAAGGCATGTAACCTCACATTTTAAAGGAAATTACAGTCAAATTCTCCAAGCACCAGGCAACATCTGGCCTATACTTAACTCAACATGATTTATATTATCTCTTATAACAGTTTAGTAGGAAATAAGTACTCCTTTTCCATGTACTATTAATTAGCAAATTAATTTAGTAACTTTTTTTGCATAAAATATTTTTTATTAACTTGACTATTGGTTTTTTAAAAAATATGCTTTATTGATTATGCTGTTACAGTTGTCCCAATTTCTTTTCCCTTTGTTCCCCTCCACACAGTGAGCCCCCTCCTTCCAGTTGTCCCCTCTACTTAGTCCATGCCCATTGGATGTGCATATAGTTCTTCTCAACATTTTCCTTTTCGTTTCCTCTTTCTGCACCAGTTGACTCTTTGTTCCTTCCCTATGTTCCAATTTATTGATTTGATCCCTGGTTTTCTTTCCCTCACCAGTAGTTTCATATGTGTTTTTGTTCATTTCAGCAGGACTAGCCTTCATTCCTTCTCCATCTTGTTTAAGATCTGCTATTAGGCCTGTAAGCATTTTTATAACTAAAGCTCTAAACTGTGCCTCAGAAAGGTTTCCTATCAGCTGCTTAGTTAGATTAGATATTTGCTGTCTGGTCAGCTGCGTCACTGGGATCTCTTTCATAATCTGTGCCTTCCTGACAGTTTTGTGTTTACCTTTGCTTCCTGGGCAGGGCTGTCACACCTCCTATGCTATAGGGGCCAGAACCCTGTGCACTCATCACAACCAGGAGACCCTTCTCACCATGCTGTGGCATTTTCTGTGGGGGTGGAGGTCCAAGATGTTTTCCTGCCGTTCACTCTCCACTGAGAGACCGGGACCCTCCTCCTCTGTCCCCACCCCCTCTGGGCCTCACAGTCCAAGGCATTGGGGTCTGCCTTCCTCAGCATTGGAATCGCAATCTGATGGGTCTGGACTGCAGCTAGGGGTGCTCCCCAGGTGCTTCTGACCTCCCCTTAAATATGGGTGTCCGTGTTTACTGCCATCTCACCGCCATCGCTACAGCTGCTGCCGCCAGCACAGCTTGACCCTTCTGCCTTGGCTTTGTCCCTCCTAACCATCTGGATGAGCACCACTTCTTTATAACTTCATACGCTGGACTTCCATTTATGTTCTGGAACTTCTGGTTATTTTTTTTAATATGCTTTATTGATTATGCTGTGACCATTGTCCCAATTTCTTTTCCCTTTTTTCCCCTCCACTCAGTGACATCCTTCCCTCTAGTTGTCTGCCCCTCCTTAGTCTATACCCATTGGTTGTACCTATAGTTCCTCTCAACATCTTCCTGTCTACTTCACTCCCTCCTACTATGCTTCTTAATTTCTGCACCATCTACTTCCCTTTCCCCCCTTCACCCTCACTGTTGACCTCCCCTATAATGTCCCCCATACCTGTAATTCTTTTCACATTCTCATTGCCTACTTAGTTTGCCTTTGTTTCAGTTCCCTAGCTTCTGTTGTTGGTTGTTGTGATACAGCTTTCATTTTAATGTTCATAGTTTTGATCCTTTCTCCTAAATCAGTCCCTTTAGCATCTCATATAACAGTGGTTTGGATTTGATGAACTCTTTCATTAATACTTTGTCCTGGAAGCACTTTCTATGCCCTTCTATTCTGAATGACAGCTTCACTGGATAGAGTATTCATGGTTGTAGGTTTTTGCTCTGCATTACTTTGAATATTTCTTGCCAGTCCCTTCTTGCCTGCAGAGTTTCTTTTGAGAAATCAGCTGATAGTCTTATTGAGATGCCTTTGTATGTAATTCTCTTCCTCTCTCTTGCTGCTTTTAAGATTCTCTCTTTATCATTAATTTTTGATATTTTGATTATAATGTGTCTTGGTGTGGTTCTCCCTGGGTCCAGTTGTTTTGGAACTCTGTGCTTCCTGGACCTGTAAGTCTATCTCCTTCCTCAAATTAGGGAAGTTCTGCTTTATTGTTTTTTCACATAATTTTTCAATTTCTAGTTCTTCTTCTTCACCTTCTGTCAACCCTATGATTTGGATGTTGGCCCACTTATAGCTGTCTGATAAGTTTCTGAGCCTCTCCTCATTTTCCTCACTTCTTGTTTCCTCTTTCTGCACTGGTTGACTGTTTGTTCCCTTGAATAGCTTTAATAAGGGACTTTGCTTGGAGTGATGGGTGCATGATAGAGTGTGTAAGAACGGTGTCACTCAGAGAACCATGAGGATGCAGAGAGCAGAAAAAAAGAAGTTTATTTGAGGGAATTAGCAAGCGGAGAGGAAGCCGTGCCATGAATGGCCCAACTCTGGGATCCTAGGGAAGGAGGGGCTGTTTTGTAGGAGGAAGAAAAAGTGAAGTATTGAATTCAGTCAGTATCTCATAGCTGTTAGTCTAGGGCTGATCAAGGCCAAACAGAGCTCAGGTTGATGTACTCCAATATCATGGGAAACTCTGAGACAGCTGCAGGTGGAGAGGGGGATGGGGGATGTCATGGGAACCAAGGCTGTCATTGTAGCCTTTTTATTTTAATAAAAGGAGGCGAGGAGTGGGGTGTGTTTTTTGGGGGGAGGGTAGCAAAGACCGGTTGGGAGACTGGTCGTCGAATCTCTATTCTTCTCTAATGACTTCCTGCTGAGTTTGGGGCAATGAGAGGGGATTGATTGCCAGCTCGGCATTATCTCTTGCCATGGGTTGATATCTGAAAGATCTTAATAAGAGTACCTTATGAACGGTTGAGGCTGTCATGGATTGGACCACTTTCTGAATAAAGTTAACTAGCAGTTTGTGGAAGCAAGGGCCAAGGTCAAAGAATAATAGGAGGAGAAGCAGTGGGATTATGAGAGGTACTAGGATCGCTTTGAAGGGAGAGGAGAAGTATGGGAGGAAGGTTTTAAATTAAGATTTTTCATATGCCTGTTCCCTAGCTTGGGTAGTAATGTTAATGTGTTTTTTATGTGTGTATGTAGTTAGTGTATATAGTGACCTGATGATTTTTTGTAAGGGCCAAGGCCTATGTTAGGGTAATAAGTTATGCCTGTTGGGAAGAGGTACTGGAGGGCAAGTGTCCCGACTTAATGACGGAGGTGAGGATAGTGATGGCATATTCTGCTTCTTTGGGGCCGACTTTGTAGGAGCTTTTATGTATAAACCAGGATTTTACCTGGGGTAGAGCGGTGTCTTGTATGTTGGGGAAGGGGTGTAAAAAGGAGGAGAGCTGTTGAGTGTAGTGATGGGTATGGGTGTGGGAGTGGGGGAGGGGAAGTAATGAGGCAAGGTTGAGGGGAAGAGCTGATTTATGTAGGGAGATTTGAGAATTTTGAAGTAGTTGGGCATGAAAGAACTGAATTTGGGAAGAGGAGGCTGTAGCAATGGCCTGGTACATTAGTAAGGCTGGAAATAGCATAAGAGGAGTGGACTGTTTCCTGAGTAAAGGAAACTAAAGGGCTTCTTGATGGAGAATTGCCGCTGCAGTTAAGGTACGGAGGCAGGCTGGCTACCCTAAGAAGGGAGAATTGAGTGGTTTGGGAAAATAGACTATATAACCCATTGGTCTGGTTTATATTGCTGTGCTAACAGCTTGAGAGTAAAGCTATTTTTTGTGTCAGTGTATAGGAAGAAAGGTTTATTTGGGTTTGTGAGGGCTAAGGCTGGGGCTTGGATGAGTGCTATTTTGAGTGTGGTGAAAGGTTTAAGGAGGGCTTGAGAGTTTTCTAGGGGTTTAAACAAAGCTCTAGCTGTTGCTTCATAGAAAGGTTTGGCTAGGTATTCAAAATTAGGTATTTAAGTTTTGAAAAATTGGTGAGGCCTAAAAATGAAATGAGTTTCTGTTTAGTATGCGGTAGGGTAATGGTAGTTATTAGGTTCTGTCTTTCTGGAGTTAGGTGTTTATGAGTGGGGGTGATGGAGAGTCTGAGATATGTGACCTGAGTTTGAGAGAACTGGCCTTTGTTTTGCGAGATATGGTATCCCGTACTGGCAAGAAAGTTTAGGAGTTTGGCAGTATGCAGATGAAAACGGTTCTCAGATGGACTACAGAGGAGGAGATCATCCATGTACTGTAGGAGGATGCTTGGAGAAAGGTTAAGCTGCTGTAAGTCAGCTGCTAGGGCTTGACTGAAGAGGTGAGGACTATTTTGAAACCCTTGAGGCAGGACTGTTTGCATTGGTTCCTGGGTTATTTTTGTGGTTGGGTTGGTCCAGGTGAAGGTAAAGAGGTCTTGGGAGGCCAGGGAGAGTAGGATAGTGAAGAAGGTATTTTTGAAGTCTAGGATAGTAAAGTGGGAGGTTTGGAGATGGGATTATTTGGTAGGGGTATGGAACCAAAATAGCTAAGAGATATGGATGCATGAAGTTTGGTTAGAATATCGCATTTGAGAAGTGGGGTTGGGCAGTGTGGCAGGATTAGAAAGGAGTGGGTAAATGCCTGATGCCTAATGAGACAGGTTAGGGGAGGAATATTTAGGGGTTGGGTCGCCTTGCTCTCTATTCCTACAACCGATATGGCAGAGGGAGTTAGGAGCCCTGAAAATTTGGGCAGGACAGAATACGTAGGTCCTTTATCAAGATTAAAGGAGACAAGCTTACCTGCCACCAATATGTTTACCCTGGATTTTGCAACCAGGATGGTGAAAGGCACGGCTTTTGAACCCAGGCCTCATCAGGCAGTGGAAAATCCAAGGGGGTCTGGAACTGTAAGGCTTGCATCCAGATCCACTGCCAGGGTAGGCGGGCTAGTCCCTCAGTTGGAGGCCGATGTACAGTCTACCTTCCAATGACCTGTGTTTTGACAGAAAGGGTAGGGACCTAGAGGAGGTAAGCGGGGATTTGGACAGAGCTTTGTCCAATGTTTTTCCTGACTGCACTGAAAACGGGCTCAGAGGCTGATTGATGGCCGAGGTTTTGCTTTTAGGGTCATTTAAGTTTTTTCCTTGGAGGACTTTTTTAGGGCATTAGCCAGGAAAAGAGACTGCTTGTATTTCCATTTTCATGGCTCCTTTTCCCTCTTTTCTTGCTGGCTTTATATTTGGAAGGTGATTTGAATACGCGTATTTTGCGGGGGTTGGTTAGGAGGACTAGATGTGGGCTGGACCACAGAAGAGTGAGAGCTTTAGGTGTAAGGGTTTTAAGATAGATATAGTCTTTTGGCATAATGGGGAATTTTTGATGATTAGTGGATGAGGTGGGTAGGATTGAATTGGCCTGGCTTTGGAGGGTGGATCTCAGGTGTGAGAGGATAGGGAGGTAGAAAATTTGAAGTGTTGGTATGATTGTAAATTTGGGCCAATATGTAAGGATGAGTAGGAGTTTTTGGTAGTCTTTTATAGTGTATGAAAGCAAGGTCTGGGGTGTGGATGTAGAGAAGGGAAGGGTTGAATGCACCTAAGGAGTGAGGCTGAATGTGGGTGTCATTGACATATCTGAAGCAGATGCAGAGAGCAGCAGGCCTATAATATGAGTGACGGTTACTATACTGGAGAGTGGAGACTAGAGGGGTGATGCTGATCAGAGGTTGGGAGGAACTTGGGGAAGGGGAAGCAGGGATAGGCCTCTGGGATTGACTGGAGAAGGTGGCAGCAGCAAGGGGGGGCAGGGAGGAGGAGGAGGGATGAAGAGTAGCGCGGCAGGGGGGAAGGGAGTGCGGGGAACTGTGGGGAGTTAGGTGACAGAGGTTTTGAAAGTGGAGGGGCTGAACACTCTGGGGGATGCAGCAACTCTGGACGTGAGTCAGGCCCTTCCTGTGGATCTTCCTCCCTGTGGCGGGAGCCGGGGTGCACGCGCATGCTGGGGGCTCTGGGGCAAAGCCAAGCGCTGGTCTGGGCGTGGCACTACCTCAGAGATTCAGCACAGGTAGCCTGGGAGCTGCCGGTGGGACGGGGGGTGGGGGGGTGGGCCTGCGGGGGCGGGGCGAGGGTTAGCCGCATGCCTTAGTTCTCCCTTGGAGGCCGGCAGCTGTGCTGGCAGGTGAGACAGGAGCAGGCGTAGGGGGAGCTGAGCCACGAGGGGCTCTGGTTCCTGGCGCCAAGCATCCAGCAGCCCTGGCGTTGTTAGGGCAGCGCAGGAGCAGGAGTGGGAGCGGAAGTGTTAAAAATAAGAAGCTTTTAGACCAGTGGAAAAATATTTAGCAGTAAAGGGCAAATGTAATTAGAGGGGTTTCTTTGAGCCAGAGTTAATAATACTAGCATTAGAAAAGGGGCATTCCGTGGCTCAGCACAAATGCCTCTGAGAACAAAGGACAGCTGAAATCCCAGGGGAGGACTTTCATTTCAAAACTGTGGGAAATGGGAAAATCCAGCTAGGCAGTCCCCTTGGTCCCTGGCTGTGCCTAAAGTTGCCGGTCTGTGAATAAATGTTTTGGTTGTTGCTAAAAATCTGTATTTTGGTGTTTTATCGTAATTAATTTTGTGTGTGTGTAAGGAAGAAGGAGAAGGGGTTAAAGGGGGTGCAGAAGGTCAAGAGGAAGGTGTTTTTTTTTTTGGATAAGGAGAGTTTGGTGGACAGAGAACTGTTTGCAGAGAGAGAGTGATCTGGAGAGTTTAGAAAGCCTGAGCATAGGGAAATTTTTTGACCACCTGTCCAACTGCCAGAGGAAGTTATGGAGGTCTGTGAGAACTCCGAAGTGCTGGTTTTTTTGTTTGTTTGTTTGTTTGTTTGTTTGTTTGTTTGTTTTTGGCTACTGACTTTGGTTATTTAGAGGATATTGGGGCTACGCGTCAGTGCCTTGACTTCTCCATTTAGTTGGAGAGGTCTGAGGTTATGGGCTAAACACCCAAGAGGGGTATTTTTGGGTGGGAGGGACTGGCCGATTCTCATGATGAGAGTTACAGTTATCATGGGTCTGAGAAGGAAGGAGAAGGGGAGGGCTAGTTCAAACCAACGTTTCCGGCTCCGCACTCTGTCGAGACTAGCATCCTTGTTTCAACCAGAGTGCGGAGAGGCCAAAGGCCGAGAGGAGAGGTGCTGATTTATTCCAGGCATCCCTGGGTTTATCCTGCCCTGGAGAGAGGGGTCCATATTGACCCCCAGAAGTGGGTCTGACTGAGCGTTCAGATTTAGGGCCAGACTGCCCGGAATGGTGTCAGATTAGACCAGGTAACGGAACCACCAGAGAAAATGGAGGTGGAGAACTCACCCATAAATCCGAGGGTCAGTGTTGACTGGGAATAGATGGCAGTTGGAGGAGGAGTCAGAGGAAAAAGCAGGCAGAAGGGGTCAGCAACCCAGAGGGGAAGCTTGAGACGCTGACCTATGGAGGTCTGAGTGACTCCGGGTCCAAGGATTGGGGCCGGCTCAGGCCCAAGTCCGACTTGGGAGTCCTAATTGAGCCGATGTCCCAATCCTGTGTTCCAGCATCATAATGTAAGAATGGTGTTGCTCAGAGAACCATGAGGATGTAGCGAGCAGAAGAAAAGAAGTTTATTTGAGGGAATTAGCCAAGCAGGGAGGAAGCCATGCTGCTAATGGCCCAACTCCGGGGTCCTAGGGAAGGAGGGGCTGTTTTATGGGGGGAAGAAAAAAGAACGTATTGAATTCAGTTGTTATCTCATAGCTGTGAAACTAGGGCTGATCAAGGCCAAACGGAGCTTGGGTTGATGACCCCACTATCATGGGAAACTCCCAGACAGCTACAGGCAGGCGGGGGGAGGGGGTATAGTGTGGGAACCAAGGCTGTCACAATGTGCAGATGATGTTGTGTTGAGTTGTACACTTGAAACCTATAGGGTTTTGTGAATCAATGTCACCCCAATAAATTTAATAAAAAATAAAATTAAATAAATAAAAATAAGTGTCTGGCAAGTTGAAAGTTAGTCTTAAAGAGAAGATAAATTCTATTAGGCATTATGGTAAGGAGATCAAAATGACCAGTGTTGTATGGCTGGCCCCGTGCCAACTAAGCAATCAGCTATTATAATTTGGCTTCCTAACTATGTTTCCTATTAGGAATATAATGTGTTGACCAAGCTGAATGTGATCTCTTTGGCTATTGCGTTATATGTACACAATGAATTTGCATTCTTGTTTATACATCAGATTTTGTATTACTGCTTCATGAGAATTAGTTTCTTTGAAATGGTTCAATTATCAGGGTACTAACAAAATTTATTTTTCACATATTTGTACCATGTTACCTCAATGGTCTGGTCTGCCTCTGCTGCTCTTTCATTTTTCAGATGAAGAAACTGAGACTCAACTAAGTTAAATGATCTCAGAAGGCTAGGAAATGGAAGAAACAGATTTTCAACTCAGGTATCATATACACAGTGGTTCAATTTAATTTTATTAGAATGGTTTTACTACTAAACAAAGTTATTAAAAACTATGACTTCAGTCCTAGGGACAGAGCCTTAAGCATAGGAAAATAAGGTAAAGCTGTAGGTCTCAAAAGGGGGGGCATGTGGCAGGGCTTGGTTACAAATGTAAGAACTTTAAATAGAATTGGGCTGAAAGCTGGACTCAAGAAAAGATCTCAAGTTATTGTACTTAGTATTTTCATAATCTATCTGTTTAGGCGTGGGATTGGTCCTGCTACCTGGAGGAAGGTTCAGCCTACAAGAAGTTTACTATAGCCCTAGGGAATGTGGGATGGGCAGGAAATCAAGTCATTAGAGATCTGTTCCCACATTTTAATTTAGATTGGAGTTTGTTGATTAGATATTAGTGTTGTATCAGTGCTGATTTCTTAATTTTGAGAAATGTATAATGATAATGTAAGAGAATGTCATTGTTTCATAGAAATTATATTGAAGTGTTTTTAAGTGAGGTGACATTGTGTCAGCTGTCTTAAGAGTTCAGAAAAGACTACAGTAGTCCCTCTCTATATCGTGGTTCACTTATCGCGGCCTCACTGTATTGCGGGATTTCTTAAAATATTATATTTAATTATTTATAGCGGATTTTTTGCTATATCATGGGATTTTTGTGGTACTATATATGTATGTTGTTAAAGTTACATAGGTTTAAGAGTGTAGAATAAATGTAAGGTTCCTACTTCACGGGGGAGTCTAGAAGGTAATACCTGTGATAAGTGAGGGAATACTGTACTGATAATGGGAGGGGAGCACAGATGAAGTAACATATTAACAATTAGAAACCTGGATAAAGGAGATACATGAGTTCTGTGTATTGTTCTGACAACTTTTCTGTAATTATAAATTTAAAAAATAAATTTGATGAGGTAAGCTCTGTTACTGTGTTTGTCTTATGGATGAGAAACAGAAGGCTTAGAGCAGTGAAGGAATTTGCCCCAAGTCACTCAGTTAGTAAGGGGTGGACTTTTGCCAGATAGCTTGGGTTGGGAGAGTGAGGCAAAAATTGGCCTGTTAAAGATGATTATTTTTACAGCAGTCGTGCCACTGTCTTGTTAAATTATTGCCCTTCAGGATGCACAATAATGAGCTCAACTCAAAGAAGGTGTCCACATACATAGAAATACTTCCAAATGGCAGTGCTTTGTCATACTTCTAGCCACTTTCATACAAATGTAGACTATACTGGAATACAGAATGAGGTGTGTAAAAACAGATGTTGGGTTCTGTACATCTGAAGAAAGTAGGATCCAAAAATACACAAAGGAGATATTGAAGAAGAGAATGTTTGCCTCCCTATCTAAATCTATTATGAAAAATAACAATCTAATCTATCATGAAAGTTAATTTAAAGAAATGTTTGGGCTCTGGACCTATCTAATGAGGTCTTTGATTATTTCATGGGGAAAAAGTATGATTATGAAGAAGAAAAGGACCCTATGATGAAAGAGTAAAAGAGGTAATAGACTTTAAAATGGGACAATTTATCATTAGAAGGTAAAAGATTAGCATTTTGGTGATTAACATGATAATTTAACAAATATCTTTCATATTCCCTTAGTAGCAAATACAAAGTAAGTGGCAAAAGACAATATAAAAATAATAGTACATTTTATAAAAAGAACTTAGTTTTCCTTTTAATTCGGCGGCGGCGGCGGCAGCCGTCCGTCTCGAGAGACGATGGTGTAGCTTCTTCAGAGTCTATCTGCACCGCCAAGAATGGCTGTGCAGTCCGACTCGGGAGTGACATGGTATCTGTCTCCTCCCGTGTTGAATCGACATCTTGCGATGACGCTGAAGCTACAAAGCCTGGGCAGGGTAATATGGAGGGTCTGCTGTTGCCCATGCAGCAGACCCCCCCTCTCTTCGCAGCTGAAGGGTCCAAGGGAAAGACGGAGTCGATACAGCTTGGGTTCAGGTGCGCCGCAGGAGTTGCCGGTGTTGACTACAACGTCAAACCGCCTTAGGGACTCCGGCTCCGGATTTTCTGTCGGGGTTTACTCCCTTAGCCTTTCCCCTGAAGAGGTATGCCGCAAGGCAGCGGAGGTTTTTTGGAGTCAGAGTTTTCCTTCTCTGATGTACCCTGACTGGAAGATCGAACCAGCGACACTTAGCTCGCAGGCCGACGCTCAATCCACTGAGCTAAACCAGCCAGGGCATCCTTTTAATTAACACACTAAAATCATTAGCCTTAATTGTCTCCCAAATGCCTTTCAGTTAGAAGAGAGACAGGACATAAAAATTATATGAAAAATCACTGGTTCATTAGGTAAATGATATATACTGAACTTTTATGTTCTTAGAAAGAAACTAATGTACTGGTAGCTTTTAAAATGTCTGAGAGTCACATTAGACATAAAAATTCATAACATTGGCTTCTGTTTTGTAAAGACTGAATTGCCCTTCTGGTCATTGGTTGGTGTTCTGCTACTATTACACTGAACTGGCTTGGGTTATTAGCTACATTTTCAAAAGTGAATTACCATTTTCAATTATGTTTATGGGGAGTAACAAGAAAAAAAAAAACAAGCTAAGTATCGAAGGATGTGAGTATTTTCCAATGGCGGTATGGTTTTGGTGGCTATTTCACTTGTTTTCTTTAAAACCTCATTGATTATTTAAGCAATGTGGAAGGTGAATATTAGACTCCTGTAAATGAAATGCTTGGACTTAGGCATATCTTGATTCCTAAGCATAATCGAGTTGAGTAGTGAGTATTCTTATCTATAATGGCTGTTCAGTGTCATGGTTAGAAATTCATTTATCTGCTAGTTCCAGATTTGTCTCTGATGTTCCTTGTACGATCACACAATATATAAATCTCCTCTAACCATGCTAAACCTTTCTTTATTCTACTGGTAAATCTAAAATAGTTTATTTAGAAGCCACTGTGCCAGGACTCAGCATACATGCTTGTTAAAGGATCACCTCTTAATACACTACTTGGATGTTTTATGGTCACTCTCATAGGTGTTTTTATTTTTATTTTTGTTTTTTTGCAGGGGAAGAAAATGATCTCATTTTGATTTTTTAGCTTTTAAATAAATGATTTATTTTGCAACAGTAACAAAGCAATAACATTCACCCCTTCTTTCACACTCACAAAAGATAATACATCTAAGGAAATAATTTAAATTGAGCTGAAGAAGTGTGACCTCACAAGCTACAATATTTTTCCTAATTAATTTTCTTTATTAAATTTGGTGTAATTAATTTTCAAATTTTGCCAGGAGTGGCATGCATGTGTTTACTATTAATTATGTTTGGGAAGTACATTCCAGATATCCGTGATATTCTGCTAATTGACCTACTATAGCTATTTTAGTCTGTGACCTGATGCTCATCCAATTGACATGTATAATAAAGTATTTCTTAGGAGCAAGGGTGTTATTGTTCAATTAGAGGAAAAATTAAATACCTAAATGATAATATGTGTCTAACCCTCTGTCCCTTATTTCCTTGATCCTTGAAAATACCACCTCTCAAGGCAGGAAAGGACTAATGAATTCTGCTTCTGTGGAGAAAAATCTCAGCCTGATACTACAGGCAGTTTGGTTTAATCATATATTTCTCTTTCAGTTGTGCCCTGGCTATATTATTTGTTTCTCTTTGTTTCCTCCATTTCATTTCACCTTTTTTCCTTTCTGTTTTCTTCTTACTGGCAGAAGGCCAGAATTGAGAATTGTAATTCTCTAAAAGAACTGAAGCATATTAACTGAATTCTTCAAGAAGGAATTCATTAGTTCTAGTAACAAATTTCATTAAACAAGAATAAATAATGTTGCTTATTTAAGGAGAACAATTTAATAATAGAGATTTCTTTTTTAAAAGCTCTTATATTATAGCTTTTAAAAAATGCCACCTGACAGAGCCAAGATATTTGAGCTGGAGCAGAAATGATAAACCCTGGGAAAGTACAAAAATGTCATATCCTCTTTGAGAGCCAGCTTTCTCATCTATATGGAGATAGGAGCTGCCTCCGAGGGTTAGTATGAAGCAGTCTGTGTGAGAAAATTACTTAATATAATTACAATTCAGTTTCCTTATTTTAAAAGTGAGGAAAGATAGATGATAGTCTATTTTTTAAATATTTCTTACTGTACTTGCATAGGTATCCATTCAGGTTGAATTCCATTCAATAGACTTATATATACCACAATATGCAAGTAAAGAAATATTACTATTCTGTTAGTGAGTTGGTAAGTTGACTGTCGAACTCTATTCTGATTGGGATGACATGCATGATGTTATTGTGTACATAAGCAGTAGAAAGCATCAGAGTTGTGAACCAAAGCTTGTTAATGTGGAACCTGACAGGGAAATTAGGAAATGCATAGCAGAATATGGGGACTGAGAAGGAGGTAAAAGAAACACATGTTCAATCCTGTAGATTAATTTAGGGCATAGGATACCTTTAAAAATTTTAAGAATGTACAATGGCTCTTAATGCTGTTACTTAATGTTATTTAATACCTAATATGCCTCTTCTTCATATTAGATATTGTGTATAGACAAGATTAGATATATATAAAAAGTTCTTTCTTCATTCTTCCTCTGTCATATTCTAACAACCCCTATTGCTGTAGTATCAAAGATATCTATAAAATTATATCAATTCTATCATCTTTTTAAAATTATTTAAAATTTCCTAGTATTTATTTAACTTAGGTTACAATAACCACTCCTGCTATTATTAACATTTTGGGCTAAATGAAAAGCTGGAAAGTCAATATTAGGTCTTTTTCAGACCTAAAATTGAATAGAGTACTACTTTCCTGTAAGTTGTAGGGAAATGAGGTTTTCTTTTTTTTCGCAGGTTGGACCAGTTACAATTATACATCTCAAATTTTCTAGGACAGTCATGATTTAAAACATTTATTCCTATAAATAACCTGTGGACATGGACAACAGGGTGGGGAATGACTGTGGGAGAAGGGGTGGGCTGGGTGAGGGGGGAGCAATGGGGAAAAATGGGACAATTGTAATAGAAAAACAATAAAATTAAATGTAAAAATAAAAATAAAGCATTTATTCCTATTATTTCCACAAGTGAAATCATACTTTTCAGGCCATGTGTCCCAGTTCTTATATTTGTAATTTATTTATTCAAGATATACTTTTGAGTACCTGCTATTGCCAAATCATATGATACATGCCCTTTTAACTTAGTAAACCAGAATTACATTTTTAATGGAATTAATAACATAATTCATTTAATAAATGTGTATAGACAGTTTACAATGTTTCAGTAATTAGCAAAGTGGACCCAGTTCTTGGTCAATTAAGTTTTCATTCAAGCAGGACAGTATGCGCTATCTATTCCACTGACATTCTGTGTTTCTGAATTATGATGGTCTATGTTTGACTTCCATGTTTAAGTGGATATTTCCCTTTTGTGCCCTTGGACTTTACTGATTTTTTTCTATATTTACAGGGTTAGACCCAAAGTTCTACTCAATAAATTAATTAAAATACATTACTGGATCTACTTTTGGCTTCTATTCAGTATTTTAAAGTTTTAATAAAGTGTCAATTTACTTTTTTAATTATTTATTTGTTTGTTTATTTATTTTATTTCTAGAGAGAGGGGAAAGGAGAAAGAGAGGGAGAGAAACATCACTGTGTGGTTGCCTCTCACTCACGCCCCCAACTGGGGACCTGACATGCAACCTAGTCATGTGCCCTGACTGGGAATCAAACCAGCAACACTTGGCTCAAAGGCCAATCGATGCTCAATCCACTGAGCCACAGCAGCCAGGGCTTCAATTTACTTTTTAAAAAGTTTTATCTTTGATTTTTTTTTTTTTTTTTAGGAAGAGGTAAAAGGAGGGAGAAAGACAGGGAAAGAAACATTGAGATGAGAGAGAAACATTGACTAGTTGCCTCTTGTATGTGCCCCCATTGGGACAAACCCACAACCCAGGAAAGTGCCCTGACCAGGAATCGAACCAGTATCCTTTTGGTTTGTGGGATTATGCCCAACCAACTGAATCACACTGACTGGGGCTTTCTTTTTTTTTTTTCCTTTTTCTTTTTTTTACTTTCCCAATTTATACCATATAAATACCATAACAGATGCCTCTCCTAAAATGGAGTGAGAAAAAAGACCATGGAAAATCTGGAGGGAATGAAAATAATTTCATTATTCTCAGCTTCTTTCTCATATTTTTCTCTCATTGGATTTTTTAAAAGGAGCTATTACAAAAGCTGTTTCTGTACACATTCACCTTTTTCTCTCTCCTGCTTCTGCCCTTGACAAACCCTGGCATATTTTTCCATTGTCTCATGCCCATATATATTTATGGGCAGAAAGAATGATATATTGAGATAAATCTTTTCTTGAGAGACATCACATTCCATCTCCCATAATTAGCTATTGAAAGAAAATGTAATTGCTTGCTTTTTAAATGAGTTTTTGAAAATCCTCACTTAAGGATATGTTTTCACTGATTTTTGAGAGAGAGAGAGAGGAACATTGATGTAAGAGAGAAACACCGATTGGTTGCCTCCCAGATGCACCCTGACCAGGGATCAAACCCACAACCTAGGTATATGCCTTGATGAGGGATCAAATCTGCAACCTTTTTTTGGTATACGGATGATGCTCCAACTAACAGCCACCTGGCCAGGGCCTGAATGAGTTTTAAAATACACTTTTACCTTTCTGTTCCTAGGAAATTAATGGTGCTTTGTACATTTTCAAGTTCTTAAATTTGGGGTGGAGGTAGTACTGTAGGTCGAGTTCCTCAGAAGCAGATTATACAAGTTGTTAATTAAGGATGTACTGTCAGAAAAAGCAGGGCAGGGAATGTGAAGAGAAAAAGTAAGGGCACAATTTCAGATTTCAGGCAAAGTCCCATCAAGAGCAGCTGATCACAAAGGAGAACTCTGAGGAATATGCTATTCCTCAGAGGTTGTCCTGACAGAAACAAGGGGCTTGGGTTTTCATATGTATTCACATGCTAATTATTGGCTAGGGATTCCCCCTGAGGAGAAGGGTAGGGAAGTAAACTCCCAGGAAACAAAGAGATTTGCAACATTGCATTATCAGTACCCAAGGGTAGTCCTCCAAGTGTTTCACATGTCAAATATTGGAAGTAAAAGAATCTGAAAGCTGAGGGAAAATTGCCCAGAATGATAAAATGGATCAAGGGAACCTGGATGGAGCATCACTGTCTACTACAAGAAGCATTTAACAAGTGAACATTTTTCAATCCAAAAAATAATCCTGCCTACCATCCTGTGCGGCATTGTATCTGTCAATTACAAGTACTCAAAAATATTTGTTATTTTTACTTTCAAGCCAACAATTTATTCACAAAACGAATATTGTGTGACTTCACTTTCTATCAATTTGCCTTAATTTATACTCAACTTTGATAGACCACTAATAAGTGTAATGGAGGTTAGCTCATATGTTATCTCTATTTTCAAGTCTGCCATAGGAACTTGCAGCAAAAATTAACTCTTTGAGTTAACTGTATGTGACTGGAGGTCCCTGAGCCATTTTTCAGTGGTGGTGGCCCTTAGGCTAATTACAAAGGTCATTCCATTTCTTCTCTGTCCCCAGTGGTACTATACAGATAAGTAAATTTATAGTAACATCAAGAACAAGCTTGAAGGGAAATCACCAGCAAGCATCCTAATGGGTTTGTGTAGATATGGAAAAAGTTCTGTAGAACATATTTTAACTTACAGTAAGATTGGTGGTAAGTATGGTAACTAATTGTGTATGCAAATCTTGCATCTTATTAAATGCCACCAGGAGGAAGCCCCTTCTCTCCCACTAACCCTCTTTCTTAAGTTATTGCTCAACAAACAGCAACAGCAAGGGCCACAAACTGTGGAATTTTGATACACTTGCTCTGATTTCCCATATCATAGGTACAGCTCTGGAAAACCAGTATAAAAAAGCTTTTTTATACCCCCAAAAGAAACATCGATTTTGTTGTTCCACTTATTTATGCATCCATTGGTTGCTTTTCGTATGTGCCCTGACCAGGGATGGAACAGACAACCTTGGTGGATGGGGACAATGCTCTAACCAACTGAGCTACCTGACCAGGGCTTGATAACTTTTTCCATTTCAATTATAGAATTAATCTGTTTAAACTTTCTGTCTTTACTGGGTCAATTTTTGTAAACTGTATTTTCCTAAGAAATTATGCATTAATCTACATTTTTCAAATTTATTTGCAAATATGTATACAAAGTAGATTCTTACACTATTTTTCTTCTGTCAGTTATTATTTCCTCTTGTTATTTATGTGTATGATTTTCCCTCTTTTGAGTAAATTGGCTAGTGATTTGTCTAATTTTTGCTTTTTCAAAGATGTAAGATTTTGATTTATTAATTTAACCTACTATTTTCCTATACTCTACCTCACAAAATTCTAATTTAATCTTTAATAGTCCCTTAGTTTGATTTCTTTAGGCTTACTTTGTTCTTTTCTTAGCTTTTTGAGTTGAGAATTAAATTTTTTCATTATTTTATTTTCATTGACATAGATATAAATTTTCTTTAGCTCATTGCTTTAAATATATCTTATAGATTTCATTATTTAGTGCTTTTATTCCCATTATTTTTTCAAAGATTTCATAATTTTTGTGTGTGTTTACTTTTTTACTAAGATTTAATTGAAAGCTTTTAAATTTTAAGGTGAAAGGATCATTTTGTTTTCTTTTGTTTCTGGTTGTTGTTTCTGTTTTTTTCAGTTTTAATGTTTTATTTAACCTATGGCTGAACTATTTCAACATGCAATCAATATCAAAAATTATTTTTATAATGTAGATAACGTATTTATTACACAATAAAGTAAAATGGTGGGAAATTGGTTATTATCATATCACATCTTTTTTTCAATTAGTTTATTTTCAATATTATTTTGTATTGATTTCAGGTGTACAGCATAGTGGTTAGGTAGGTACTGGAAATATCAAGGTAACATTTTGTAAAGTATATGATTGTGGGTGGTATCTTAATTACTTTTTATTGTACTGTTTTCATATAGTGTTTTTATGTAATATTTGGACTTCATGAAACCAACTGATCTTTTGGTAGGGTACCCTAATAGGCCATCAATTCTTGGAAAAATCCTATGTGTGCTTGAGAAGAAATTATATTTTCTATTATCAGGGTATGAATCTCAGTTTATCTGATTTTTTGTTTAACCTTTTAGTTATTTATTGTCAACTTTATATGTTTTGTACTGAGAATAGTATATTGAAATTTCATTAATTGCTTTTTTCTATTTATTTCTCCTTACACTTTCTATAATTCTTTCTTATATTGGTGATTATTACATTATTTGGTACATATTCATAACTATTTTATCTTCAGTTTGCATCGTGGCTTTTAGCATTATAAAGAATCTTTCTGTTTCATTCATTGATTTTGGTTCTGAATTCTCATTTGGTAAAAGAATTGTAAATTTCTATGTTCTCTTTTTTTTCCATTTTAATTGGAAACTTTTGTACATAGCTTTATATTTGGACTTTTGGAATTCCAGCATTATGATATATTTTTTAAAGACTTTATTCATTTTTTGAGAGAGGGGAAGGGAGGGAGAGAGAGAAACATCAATGTGTGGTTGCCTCTCACATGCCCCAACTGGGGACCTGGACTGCAACCCAGGTATGTGCCCTGACTGGGAATGGAACCAGTGACCATTTGATTTGCAGGCCGGTGTTCACTCCATTAAGCCACACCAGCCAGGGCTGATTTTTTTTTCTTCAGTTGTGGAATTGTCTGTATTCTTTTTTTTTAAAACTATATTTTATTAATTATGTGGTTACAGTAGTTCCAATTTTTCCGCCTTTGCTCCCCTCTGCCCAGTACACCACTTCCCTTCAGAAATCCCACCACTCTTACTTCATGTCCAGGGATTATGCATATAAGTTCTTCGGCTTCACCCTTTCCTATATTATTCTTAATTTCTGCCTGTCTATTTTGTACCAACCGATTATGCTTCTTAATCCCTGCACCATATCCCCATTTCTTCCCCTCCCCTCTCACAGCTGATAACCCGCCAAATGATCCCCACACCTATGATTCTGTTCCTATTCTGGTTTGCTTAGTTGGATTTTGTTTTTATTTTTTAGATTCAGTTGTTGATAGTTGTGAGTTTGTTGTCATTTTACTGTTCATAGTTTTGACCTTCTTTTTCTTAAGTAAGTCCCTCTGACATTTCATATAATAATGGCTTGGTGATGATGAACTCCTTTAGCTTCACCTTGTGTGGGAAGCACTTCATCTACCCTTCCATTCCAAATGATAGTTTTGCTGGATAGAGTAATCCTGGTTGCAGATTTCCTTTCATCACATTGAATACTGCTTGCCAGTCCCTTCCTGCCTGCAAAGTGTCCTCTGAGAAATCAGCTGATAGTCCTATAGGCACCTCAAGTAGGCAACTCTCTGCCTCTCTCTTGCTGCCCCCAGGACTCTCTCATTATCTTTCACCTTTGGCATCTCAGTCATGATGTGTCCTGGTGTGGTTCCCTCTGGGTCCAGCTCGCCCGGGAACCTCCGTGCTTTCTGGACCTCTATGTCCATCTCCTTCACAAAATTTGGGAAGTTTTCTTCATTTTTTTCAATTCTTGCTTCCTCATTCTGCACTGGTTGACTTTTTTTCTTCCTTATGTTCCAAATCATTGATTTGAACCCCACTTTCCTTCCCTTCACCACTGGTTTTGTGTAGATTTTTCTTCATTTCACTTAGTATAGCCTTCACTTCTTCTCTAATGCATTTGCCATATTCAAGCATATCTGTCAAGCCTGTGAGCATTTTTATCACCAGGGTTTTGAATTCTGTGTCTCTTAGGTTGTCTATCTCCTCATCTATTAGGTTGGCTATCTCCTTGTCGCTTAGTTATCCCACTGGAACCTTGATCCCTTCCCTCTTTTGGCCCATACTTCTCTGCCTCCACATTCTGACAGGCTCCTGTGTTTGTTTGCCTCTGAATCCCAGGTAGAACTGCCGCTCCTCTTATGTTGTAAGGGGTGGAGCCTTAGCAATTCATCAGTACAGGGCGACCTGTTTCACCATGTTGTGGCACTGTATGTGGGGGAGGGGTCCAAGAGGGAACAATGCCACCTTCCCAACACTCGCCCCTTTTCCAGGCACCTCTCCCACTTCCGCACTGAACTGGCACCCTTCTAGCTGCTTCCCTGGCTGTCGTTCCCACAAGGGGTGTGTCTGCAGACATTCTAGGACCTTGGGGGCCCTTTAAACAAGCATACTCTGCTGAAAGACTGGCAGTTTCTTCCTCTGCCCCAACCCCCACTGGAGTGCACAGTCAGAAGCAATAGGCTTAATTTTCCCCAGTGCTGGGACCAGGAGCTGCAAGGTTTGGTGAGGAGCTGGGAACACTCCCCAGGTGTCCCTCCTGACTTTTATTTAAAACATGTGACTGTGCTTTCCACTGTCCTGCCTCTGCTGCCACCACACCACGTCCTCTCTGCCCTGGCTCCACCCCTCCTACCTGTCTGGATGAGTATTTCTTCTTTATATCTTTGTTTGCTGGACTTCCACGCAGTTTGATTTTCTGGAACTTCTGGTTGTTTCTAGTTTTGAGGTAGTTGTATTCCTTCTTAGTTGTGGATGGAGATGCAGCAGGTCTGTTTATGCCTCATCTTGGCTGGAAATCCCAGGGCTGATATTTATATAAAAAATAGAGTTATGTTTGTTTTATATTCCAATTTAAAAATATTTTTCTTTTAACATGTAAATGTATCCTATTCACATTTACTGTTATGACCTACATCTTTCATCTCAATTTATGCTATAAATTTTCAATTTTATTTTTTTATATTGACTTTGTTTTGTTCTCTTTTTTGTCAATAAATTCTACTTTTATTACTCTTCTATATTAAAGAAATTTGTACTTTTATTTGTGTTGATATTTGTATTTACATTTTTCATAGTGATCCCATTTTGTAATACATACTTTCTTTCCTGTTTTTCCCATATCACTAGAACCAAAAGTATATCCGTTTTACTCATCTTTTTTCAAATACAGCTTTTCTAAAAAAAGAAGGTATAGACTTCCGGCCAATATGGAGGCCTAGACAGACATGCTGTGTCTCCCTCCACAACTAAGAAGGATTACAACTACTTCAAAACTAGAGACAACCAGAAGTTCCAGAAAATAAACATTCATAGAAGTCCCACAAACAAAGATATAAAGAAGAAATATTCATCCAGACAGGTAGGAGAGGTGGAGCTGGGGCAGAGAGGACATGGTGTGGTGGCAGCTGCAATGGTGGCAGCAGCAGGCCAGCAGAAAGCACAGTCACACATTTTAAAAAGTCAGGAGGGACACCTGGGGAGCACTCCCAGCACCAGGGGAAATAAAGCATCATTGCTCCTGACTGTGCAAACCAGTGGGGGTTGGGATGAAGGAAGAAACTACCAGTTTCTCAGCAGAATCCACTTGTTTAAAGGGCCCCCACAGTCCTAGAACATCTGCAGACCCACCCACTCTGGGAATGACAGCCAGGGCAACAGCTAGATAGGTGATAGTCCCATACAAAGTGGGAGAAGTGCCTGGAAAAAAGGCGAGTGCTGAGGAAGTGGTACTGTTCCCTCTCAGGCCCCTCCTCCACACACACCACCACAACATGGTGAACTGGGTCACCTGGTACTGACAAATACCTAAGGTTCCACCCCTTACAACATAACAGGAGCTACATCTCTACCTAAGACACAGAGGCAAACAAACACAGGGGCCTATAAAGATGAGGAGACAGAAAAGTACGACCCAAAAGTGGGAATGCATCAAGGTTCCAGTGGGAGAACTAAGTGATAAGGAGATAGCCAACCTAACAGAAGCAGAATTCAAAACACTGGTGATAAAGATGCTCACAGGCTTGAAAGATATGCTTGAGTACGGCAAACAGGTAAGGGAAGAAGTTAAGGCTATGCTAAATGAAATGAAGGAAAATCCACACAAAACCAATGATGAAGGGAAGGAAACCAGGGTTCAAATCAATAGTTTGGAACATAAGGAAGAAAAAAAAAAACAGGCAACCAGTATAGAATGAGCAAATGAGAATTGAAAAAATTGAGGAGAGGCTTAGGAACTTCAGGGATAACTTTAAACGTGCCAACATCTGAATCATAGGGGTGCCAGAAGGAGAAGAGGAAGAACAAGAATTTGAAAACTTATGTGAGAAAATAATGAAGGAAAACTCTCCAAATTTGGTGAAGGAAATAGACATACAAGTCCAGGAAGAACAGAGAGTCCCAAACAAGCTAGACCCTAAAAGAACCACACCAAGACACATCATCATTAAAATGCCAAAGTTTAAAGATAAAGAGAGAAATTTAAAAGCAGCAAGAGAAAAGCAGAAAGTTACCTACAAATGGGGTGTGTATAAGACTATTAGCTGATTTCTCAAAAGAAACTTTGCAGGCAAGAAGGGACTGGCAAGAAGTATTCAACGTGATGAAAAGTGAGGACTTACAACCAAGATTACTCTGTGCAGCAAAGCTATCATTTAGAACCGAAGGGCAGATCAAGTGCTTCCCAGACAAGGTAAAGCTAGAGGAGCTCATCATCACTAAGCTATTATTATATGAAATGTCAAAGGGACTTCTTTAAGAAAAAGAAGATCCAAATTATGAACATTAAAATGACAACAAACACACCTATCAACAAATGAAATTTAAAAATAAAAACAAAATCTAACAAAATAAGCAAACCAGAATAGGAACAGAATCATAAGTGTGGGGATCATTTGCAGGGTTATCAGCTGGGAGGGGGTAGGGGGAGAAATGGGGATATGGTGCAGGGATTAAGAAGTGTAATTGGTAGGTACAAAATAGACAGGGGGAAGTTAAAAATAATATAGGAAAGGGTGAAGCCAAGGAACTTACATGCATGACCCATGGACATGAAGTAAGGGAGGTGAGATTGCTGGGTACTGAGCAGAGGGCAGCAAAGGGGAAAAAAATTGGACAGCTGTAACAACATAATAAAATATACTTAATAAAAACAAACAGCTTTTGCTTTGATGATCCCATCAGTTTACTTTTATAAATTAATATTTATTCTTAGGTTCATTATTTCATTTCCTCTGCTCTTTGCATTTATTCTACTATTTCCATTTCCATGAGTCAAAGAAAACTAATATATTTCTAAACTTTATAGTTTTATAATAAGTGATTTAAGGTTATATAGGCAAACTTAATCTCTGACAGCCCCCAGTTATTGTATATGTATGTTTATACTTAAAACTGAGGTCTTGATTATCTTTATTGACAGTCATTAATAATTATAATAAAAAAAAATCCACGTTGACATGAAAATAGGTGAAAGCAGGTTATCATTAACTAATTTTAGGCTTTAAATTTTAAATTAACCAGTAATACAATTTCAAGATGATGCAAAGTTATGTTGACCAATGCTCTTTAAAAAAAAACTCTTTATAAATGAATTATTTTATTTCCTTATTGAAGATAGTTGTTTATACACTAATTATATGTCTTTGTGACAAAGAAGTAACTGTTGAAATAAATATTGTCTTTCCACATCTTTACTGGAAAATTAAAGAGAAAAAATGAAGAAATTATCTAAATACTGCAAGCAAAAACAAATCCATAGCTCTCTCTTTTTAGTGAAATGATCGACTGCATTTCTGTGATGTGTTTTGGTTGCATACATTTCCCCCTGAATCATTTTGCCAATTGCCTCAAATTTCCACTTAACGTGATCAGTGGACATTTTAAATCTCAAATGAAAAATAAAAGGAACTGTGAAAAAGACAACTGTTTCAAAATGCAGAAGTTATATTTCTAGTTCTAAGCCTATAAATCGTCGTAACCAACTAGGTAATTCTACTTCTAGGTAGTCTTCTTTCATTTTGCTAAGGTAGAATCAAAGCACTTTTGCTCCCATTGCATAAGGACTTTCATCTAAATCACTTGTCCTAAATTCCTGAGGATGTAAGTGAGAATTATGCTATTCTTATTCAATTTGGGCACTGAAATGAACATAATAGAATACCTGGCACTTGGTCAATGTGGTGAAATGCTCCTTTCTATAAATAGGACATTTTGGTCATTCTTGTAAAGGCATAAAGAGAAGTGTGACATTGTTAATAATTTTGTAAGAATTTCTGGGACTTGAATTGTGGTTTCATGGTAAACTTTTTTTAGAAAATATCAAAAACCCAATTTTAAAACATTCTTGCTTATGCTTGCTTTATGCATTTTATAGATTACAGAACAATATTGCTACCTTAATATGCTGAGCAAAAGTTGAGTTATAAGCTGAATATTTAATTAACCCATCAGAATTCAGGACAACTTTTGTTACAGAACCCCTGGGTGTCTCCAATTGAAAACAAACCCACGGGCTCTTTAGTTAGGGGCCCGATTGCCCACCGCCAAAATTATAACTCTCAATACCAGAGTTTAGTGAAAAGAAAAAGAATAGTTTATTTAACAGTTATATAGATTTAGTTATTTGCGGATTTCTGTTGTTAAATCTTATGTTCTTTAACACACCCATAAACGCATATCCTTGCCTCCCCTCCCCCTACCAAACCAGGCTAGTCTTAGAAAAGTTAGAGAAACCCTTTCCCTACTTTCCAAACACAGTTCAGCTTTACCAGTAGCTGCCAATCATTCAATCCTGATTGGGAAGACCTCGTCTGTGTTATGGGGTCCACCAGCTTTTAATCCAGAACCTCGTGGATTCTTGGCCTCCTTGTAAACTGCATAGTTAGTCCTTTTGTAATCCACATGGTCAGTCTGTTCCCAGTCAAATCCGCACAGTCGGCCTTAATCTTAGTCAAATCCGCACAGTCAGCCTTAATCTTAGTTAAATCTCCACAGTCAGCCTGCCTAAAAATGTCTGCCACTTATTTTTAAATCCCTGACTATGTCCTCTGATGCAGTGGGTGTGGTAACCAGTTCTGACCATTCACAGAACCTCACGCAGGCTCTGTGTGCTTTCTCCATATCATCCCTGGTCCAAGTCCCCTCCCATCTACCTGAGGCTTTGGATGCATTAAAGCCATTTTGCATAAAAAAGACACTAGCCACCAGCCTCAGGCATGTGGAGGCATTCTAAAAGCTGCTTCCTTCTCCCCATCCCCCAGCCACAAACTCTGGGGTTTTTTTTGGAACACCCCTGTTTCTTGTAACAGTTTCCCCCCTCTCAGACTTAGACCCTTTATAATCTTATAAAGGACAATGGGCGAAGGTCTCATGCTTCCCTAACTGCTTCCTGCTGGAAGTGGTCATCGTCCTACCTACCCTTGGGTCTAGAAATCCCTATTAAGAGTGGGGGTGTAGGGGAGGGTGGCCTTCCCACATGGGGAAGGATTTTGCAGACTCCAGGTCAGTTGGCTGTCCCCGGGTAGTGGCATGATCAGTTTCCAAGGGCTGGCACTGCTGGACAAGCTGGCATCCTTGTCGTATTCTGAGGGCAACAGATTTGGCAACAGGGTTAAAAAAAACACAATTCAACCTACAACCACTATATACAAAAGGCAGGAGTTAATTTTTCAATGTCCCACATTAGGAAAAGAAATGGCTTCTTTGGAGGAAGGTGTGCAGGGCATGTCACACCTGTCCAATGCCCTTTTGTCCACTATACTTAGCTTGGGCTGAGGGGTATAATTTTTGGATTTCCTCCCTCTCAGACCTCTGGACCCTTTCTGTCCAAGCCATTAGGACAGAAAAGAAACCAGTTTTAAAGTGAAGCCCGCAGACCACCCCATACTTCACCAACTCAACCACTTAGTTCAGCCAAACCATTGAGTCTCAGGAGATGGCAATGCAGATGGGCTTCTTAAGTGAGTCCTATATGTACAGATAATCACTCAGGTAGAGATCATAGGCTTATGCCCTATGAAAACAGAAAAAATACACATGTTAATTTACACAATACACTTCACAAACCAGTCTCTTAATCTGAGAGACTGTCTTATTGGGAAGACATTCAGTTGCAAGGCATTTGACATTCTTCTTGCCTGTAAATTAAGCATCCTTGATAATGTCACAGACCTGGTTTAACTTTTAAGTGAAAACAAACTTTATAGACAGCTGCACTGAGCATTGTGATTTTCCTTGAGTCACGATTTTTCTTCTTAAGATCATCCTCCTTGTCAGTAAAGGAACTGCATTAAGTCCAGTTTTAATTTAGCCTGTTCATTTGCATAAACACAACAAGAGCAGTGATTGATCACATATGATCTTTAAGTCTACTTTGCTGGAACTTACACAAGGAACCTTCATGTTGGCTTTTAGTCTGCCCATTAGGGCACAGAAGCTGAGCCACACACCTGCCATTCAGCCTTGCCTGTAAACACCTGCTTTCCCAAGTCCTTTGGGTTTTCCATTGTCCCTTAAGGTTCTTTCTAGCCATCTTTTAGGAAAGCAACCTTCGTTCCTTCCCTGGAAAGATTGCCATGAACCGCACAACCAACCAAGGTGCCAGGCTTTTTTTCCTTCTGGGCTTTCCTTAGCTTCAAAAGTCAAGTCCAGTTCCTCCGGGCTTTCTGGTAACAACCAGAGCCTAAGTATGCCTCCTTCAGGCATGTCATTCCAGCCAAAGTCTTGGTTAACAATATCTTTATTAACAACTGGTCTTTTTAGTTTTATGCAAAGAAACCTAATGTCATTACTTACTCCTTTAAAATTGCCAAATTCTGGAGGGATCAGGTAAGGAGAAAAATACACAGTGTGAAGGAAAATCCTTGTCCTTCTAATATTCCCTAAAATTGCATTTCCATGCCTTATACTTTCTTTTGTTTACTTTCCTACATGTGAAGTTTTTTTAACTTTCTCTGGGAAACCTCAATTTTCCTTTCAGATTATATGGCCAGTACCAATACAGAGAATTCCAGACCCTTCCTAGGCCTTAGAGAATTCTAGACCTTACATAGGTCTCCAATGGCTAATGCCAAACCAATACAGGGAATTCCAAATGACCTTTCATAGGTCCCAAGGCTAAATGCCAACACAGGGAATTCCAAATGACCTTTCATAGGTCCCCAATGGCTAATGCCAATACAGAGGTACAGTAACCATACAATTAGACCACAAGTAGTTGAGGTTTCCCTTTTCCCAGGTTTAAAAACTTTCACAACCTTTCTATATATTTTTATGACTTTCCACAGACCTTCTGCAACATTCACAAACTTTCCATATATTTACCCATTCAGATTTAACCATAATCCATTTCCAATTCTTTTCCACACTGTAAAGGACTCTACCCAAACTCAGTATTTAGCAGCTAAAATTTCCCTAGATTTGTAGATATTCTGCAGTTTTCTGAAGCTTAGACCTTTTAAACACCTGTCATGCAGCAATGACCTGAATATTTAGACATATACCATTTAACAAACAAAGCACATCACCTTAAGAGCATATCTAACCCACCATTTTGCCCACTTCAAAGATGGCGGCAGCATTACATGTAGCATCTTTGAAGACAGTGGCACCCATAAGTACCACCCACAAGATGGTGGCAAACCCACGTGACTCATCCACCATGGTGGAGCACTCACGTAGCTTACCCAAAATGGCAGTATACCTATGAGGCTTAGTGTCCAATTCACAACCTTCATGCGGGCTCTGGAGGGAGAGACCCATTTCTCCTCCTGCAGAGTTGGAGTCATTGGCTTTGCCGTCACTTTAAAGGCCATAACCAAAAGGCGTGCTGAGAGGGAAGTCCCTGGAATCTGCAGACGGGTGGGCACTGCAGAAGCCACGCTCACCTGCAGAGGGGGCTGTGCCCCAGGAGCCACCGCCTTCGAAACCCCTGGAGCCGTGGCTGGCGCCGCGGTCGCGGAAGCCTGGGCCCCCTGCAGAGGGGGTGGAGCCACTGCCATGGAAGCCACGGCCTCCTGAACTGCCCCCACCTGTTCCTGGTTTGGCTCCAAATTAGGGCCTTTGTCTCCCAGACTTAGAGAGTTAAAGAGGGCTACTTCCTCATTCTCCTTTTCTTCCAGTGTTTGACTCTCAGGAAAAGGCTTTTTGGCCTCTTCTTCCCTCTGCACCATTATTTGGGCCTCCAATTCTGCTAAGAATTTATTATACAATTCTACAAATGCATTCGCATAATAGATCTCTTCGCAATTTCCCGATTGCTGACAGTACCTTTTCAATTGCTTAATGACATGATAATTCAGGGTACCATTCACAGGCCACCTCTCCTTACCATCCAGAACGTACTCAGGCCAAACAGTATTACAATAATAAATTAATATTTTCTTAGTCATAGGATAACGACAGTACATGTCCCAATTTTCCAAAATTCTCTTCAGCGGGCTGCCCTCAGGGGCTTGCCCAGAACTTCTTTTATTAACCCAGACATACATGACAATGGCTAAAACCAGAAAAACCCCAAGGACCAGAAAGCATATATATCACTTAGGCATCCATAATTCTATTATTCCCAGGAGTACTCTCAATCGGACAATCAAATCTAGCATCCACGATTCCATTTTTTCAGAAATGCTCAGAAATAATTTTAGCAACCAATTTTACTTCTCTAATCCCTTCTCAGTTCTATTTTCTTTTCACCACACAGGCGTACTTAGGCGGCCGGCACCCTCAGAAGGTGTCTCCCAAGGGGGTCAACCTGCCACGGGCAATTATTAACGTCCCATCTGGGTCGCCAAATTGTTACAGAACCCCTGGGCTGCTCCAATTGAAAACAAACTCACGGGCTCTTTAGTTAGGGGCCCGATTGCCCGCCGCCAAAATTATAACTCTCAATACCAGAGTTTAGTGAAAAGAAAAAGAATAGTTTATTTAACAGTTATATAGATTTAGTTATTTGCGGATTTCTGTTAAGTCTTATGTTCTTTAATACACCCATAAACGCATATCCTTGCCTCCACCCCCCCCCACCAAACCAGGCTAGTTTTAGAAAAGTTAGAGAAACCCTTTCCCTACTTTCCAAACACAGTTCAGCTTTACCAGTAGCTGCCAATCATTCAATCCTGATTGGGGAGACCTCGTCTGTGTTATGGGGTCCACCAGCTTTTAATCCAGAACCTCGTGGATTCTTGGCCTCCTTGTAAACTGCATAGTTAGTCCTTTTGTAATCCACATGGTCAGTCTGTTCCCAGTCAAATCCACACAGTCAGCCTCAGCCTCAGTCAAATCCGCACAGTCAGCCTTAATCTTAGTTAAATCTCCACAGTCAGCCTGCCTAAAAATGTCTGCCACTTATTTTTAAATCCCTGACTATGTCCTCTGATGCAGTGGGTGTGGTAACCAGTTCTGACCATTCACAGAACCTCACGCAGGCTCTGTGTGCTTTCTCCATATCATCCCTGGTCCAAGTCCCCTCCCATCTACCTGAGGCTTTGGATGCATTAAAGCCATTTTGCATAAAAAAGACACTAGCCACCAGCCTCAGGCATGTGGAGGCATTCTAAAAGCTGCTTCCTTCTCCCCATCCCCCAGCCACAAACTCTGGGGTTTTTTTGGAACACCCCTGTTTCTTGTAACAGTTTCCCCCCTCTCAGACTTAGACCCTTTATAATCTTATAAAGGACAATGGGCGAAGGTCTCATGCTTCCCTAACTGCTTCCTGCTGGAAGTGGTCATCGTCCTACCTACCCTTGGGTCTAGAAATCCCTATTAAGAGTGGGGGTGTAGGGGAGGGTGGCCTTCCCACATGGGGAAGGATTTTGCAGACTCCAGGTCAGTTGGCTGTCCCCGGGTAGTGGCATGATCAGTTTCCAAGGGCTGGCACTGCTGGACAAGCTGGCATCCTTGTCGTATTCTGAGGGCAACAGATTTGGCAACAGGGTTAAAAAAAACACAATTCAACCTACAACCACTATATACAAAAGGCAGGAGTTAATTTTTCAATGTCCCACATTAGGAAAAGAAATGGCTTCTTTGGAGGAAGGTGTGCAGGGCATGTCACACCTGTCCAATGCCCTTTTGTCCACTATACTTAGCTTGGGCTGAGGGGTATAATTTTTGGATTTCCTCCCTCTCAGACCTCTGGACCCTTTCTGTCCAAGCCATTAGGACAGAAAAGAAACCAGTTTTAAAGTGAAGCCCGCAGACCACCCCATACTTCACCAACTCAACCACTTAGTTCAGCCAAACCATTGAGTCTCAGGAGATGGCAATGCAGATGGGCTTCTTAAGTGAGTCCTATATGTACAGATAATCACTCAGGTAGAGATCATAGGCTTATGCCCTATGAAAACAGAAAAAATACACATGTTAATTTACACAATACACTTCACAAACCAGTCTCTTAATCTGAGAGACTGTCTTATTGGGAAGACATTCAGTTGCAAGGCATTTGACATTCTTCTTGCCTGTAAATTAAGCATCCTTGATAATGTCACAGACCTGGTTTAACTTTTAAGTGAAAACAAACTTTATAGACAGCTGCACTGAGCATTGTGATTTTCCTTGAGTCACGATTTTTCTTCTTAAGATCATCCTCCTTGTCAGTAAAGGAACTGCATTAAGTCCAGTTTTAATTTAGCCTGTTCATTTGCATAAACACAACAAGAGCAGTGATTGATCACATATGATCTTTAAGTCTACTTTGCTGGAACTTACACAAGGAACCTTCATGTTGGCTTTTAGTCTGCCCATTAGGGCACAGAAGCTGAGCCACACACCTGCCATTCAGCCTTGCCTGTAAACACCTGCTTTCCCAAGTCCTTTGGGTTTTCCATTGTCCCTTAAGGTTCTTTCTAGCCATCTTTTAGGAAAGCAACCTTCGTTCCTTCCCTGGAAAGATTGCCATGAACCGCACAACCAACCAAGGTGCCAGGCTTTTTTTCCTTCTGGGCTTTCCTTAGCTTCAAAAGTCAAGTCCAGTTCCTCCGGGCTTTCTGGTAACAACCAGAGCCTAAGTATGCCTCCTTCAGGCATGTCATTCCAGCCAAAGTCTTGGTTAACAATATCTTTATTAACAACTGGTCTTTTTAGTTTTATGCAAAGAAACCTAATGTCATTACTTACTCCTTTAAAATTGCCAAATTCTGGAGGGATCAGGTAAGGAGAAAAATACACAGTGTGAAGGAAAATCCTTGTCCTTCTAATATTCCCTAAAATTGCATTTCCATGCCTTATACTTTCTTTTGTTTACTTTCCTACATGTGAAGTTTTTTTAACTTTCTCTGGGAAACCTCAATTTTCCTTTCAGATTATATGGCCAGTACCAATACAGAGAATTCCAGACCCTTCCTAGGCCTTAGAGAATTCTAGACCTTACATAGGTCTCCAATGGCTAATGCCAAACCAATACAGGGAATTCCAAATGACCTTTCATAGGTCCCAAGGCTAAATGCCAACACAGGGAATTCCAAATGACCTTTCATAGGTCCCCAATGGCTAATGCCAATACAGAGGTACAGTAACCATACAATTAGACCACAAGTAGTTGAGGTTTCCCTTTTCCCAGGTTTAAAAACTTTCACAACCTTTCTATATATTTTTATGACTTTCCACAGACCTTCTGCAACATTCACAAACTTTCCATATATTTACCCATTCAGATTTAACCATAATCCATTTCCAATTCTTTTCCACACTGTAAAGGACTCTACCCAAACTCAGTATTTAGCAGCTAAAATTTCCCTAGATTTGTAGATATTCTGCAGTTTTCTGAAGCTTAGACCTTTTAAACACCTGTCATGCAGCAATGACCTGAATATTTAGACATATACCATTTAACAAACAAAGCACATCACCTTAAGAGCATATCTAACCCACCATTTTGCCCACTTCAAAGATGGCGGCAGCATTACATGTAGCATCTTTGAAGACAGTGGCACCCATAAGTACCACCCACAAGATGGTGGCAAACCCACGTGACTCATCCACCATGGTGGAGCACTCACGTAGCTTACCCAAAATGGCAGTATACCTATGAGGCTTAGTGTCCAATTCACAACCTTCATGCGGGCTCTGGAGGGAGAGACCCATTTCTCCTCCTGCAGAGTTGGAGTCATTGGCTTTGCCGTCACTTTAAAGGCCATAACCAAAAGGCGTGCTGAGAGGGAAGTCCCTGGAATCTGCAGACGGGTGGGCACTGCAGAAGCCACGCTCACCTGCAGAGGGGGCTGTGCCCCAGGAGCCACCGCCTTCGAAACCCCTGGAGCCGTGGCTGGCGCCGCGGTCGCGGAAGCCTGGGCCCCCTGCAGAGGGGGTGGAGCCACTGCCATGGAAGCCACGGCCTCCTGAACTGCCCCCACCTGTTCCTGGTTTGGCTCCAAATTAGGGCCTTTGTCTCCCAGACTTAGAGAGTTAAAGAGGGCTACTTCCTCATTCTCCTTTTCTTCCAGTGTTTGACTCTCAGGAAAAGGCTTTTTGGCCTCTTCTTCCCTCTGCACCATTATTTGGGCCTCCAATTCTGCTAAGAATTTATTATACAATTCTACAAATGCATTCGCATAATAGATCTCTTCGCAATTTCCCGATTGCTGACAGTACCTTTTCAATTGCTTAATGACATGATAATTCAGGGTACCATTCACAGGCCACCTCTCCTTACCATCCAGAACGTACTCAGGCCAAACAGTATTACAATAATAAATTAATATTTTCTTAGTCATAGGATAACGACAGTACATGTCCCAATTTTCCAAAATTCTCTTCAGCGGGCTGCCCTCAGGGGCTTGCCCAGAACTTCTTTTATTAACCCAGACATACATGACAATGGCTAAAACCAGAAAAACCCCAAGGACCAGAAAGCATATATATCACTTAGGCATCCATAATTCTATTATTCCCAGGAGTACTCTCAATCGGACAATCAAATCTAGCATCCACGATTCCATTTTTTCAGAAATGCTCAGAAATAATTTTAGCAACCAATTTTACTTCTCTAATCCCTTCTCAGTTCTATTTTCTTTTCACCACACAGGCGTACTTAGGCGGCCGGCACCCTCAGAAGGTGTCTCCCAAGGGGGTCAACCTGCCACGGGCAATTATTAACGTCCCATCTGGGTCGCCAAATTGTTACAGAACCCCTGGGCTGCTCCAATTGAAAACAAACTCACGGGCTCTTTAGTTAGGGGCCCGATTGCCCGCCGCCAAAATTATAACTCTCAATACCAGAGTTTAGTGAAAAGAAAAAGAATAGTTTATTTAACAGTTATATAGATTTAGTTATTTGCGGATTTCTGTTAAGTCTTATGTTCTTTAATACACCCATAAACGCATATCCTTGCCTCCACCCCCCCCCACCAAACCAGGCTAGTTTTAGAAAAGTTAGAGAAACCCTTTCCCTACTTTCCAAACACAGTTCAGCTTTACCAGTAGCTGCCAATCATTCAATCCTGATTGGGGAGACCTCGTCTGTGTTATGGGGTCCACCAGCTTTTAATCCAGAACCTCGTGGATTCTTGGCCTCCTTGTAAACTGCATAGTTAGTCCTTTTGTAATCCACATGGTCAGTCTGTTCCCAGTCAAATCCACACAGTCAGCCTCAGCCTCAGTCAAATCCGCACAGTCAGCCTTAATCTTAGTTAAATCTCCACAGTCAGCCTGCCTAAAAATGTCTGCCACTTATTTTTAAATCCCTGACTATGTCCTCTGATGCAGTGGGTGTGGTAACCAGTTCTGACCATTCACAGAACCTCACGCAGGCTCTGTGTGCTTTCTCCATATCATCCCTGGTCCAAGTCCCCTCCCATCTACCTGAGGCTTTGGATGCATTAAAGCCATTTTGCATAAAAAAGACACTAGCCACCAGCCTCAGGCATGTGGAGGCATTCTAAAAGCTGCTTCCTTCTCCCCATCCCCCAGCCACAAACTCTGGGGTTTTTTTGGAACACCCCTGTTTCTTGTAACAGTTTCCCCCCTCTCAGACTTAGACCCTTTATAATCTTATAAAGGACAATGGGCGAAGGTCTCATGCTTCCCTAACTGCTTCCTGCTGGAAGTGGTCATCGTCCTACCTACCCTTGGGTCTAGAAATCCCTATTAAGAGTGGGGGTGTAGGGGAGGGTGGCCTTCCCACATGGGGAAGGATTTTGCAGACTCCAGGTCAGTTGGCTGTCCCCGGGTAGTGGCATGATCAGTTTCCAAGGGCTGGCACTGCTGGACAAGCTGGCATCCTTGTCGTATTCTGAGGGCAACAGATTTGGCAACAGGGTTAAAAAAAACACAATTCAACCTACAACCACTATATACAAAAGGCAGGAGTTAATTTTTCAATGTCCCACATTAGGAAAAGAAATGGCTTCTTTGGAGGAAGGTGTGCAGGGCATGTCACACCTGTCCAATGCCCTTTTGTCCACTATACTTAGCTTGGGCTGAGGGGTATAATTTTTGGATTTCCTCCCTCTCAGACCTCTGGACCCTTTCTGTCCAAGCCATTAGGACAGAAAAGAAACCAGTTTTAAAGTGAAGCCCGCAGACCACCCCATACTTCACCAACTCAACCACTTAGTTCAGCCAAACCATTGAGTCTCAGGAGATGGCAATGCAGATGGGCTTCTTAAGTGAGTCCTATATGTACAGATAATCACTCAGGTAGAGATCATAGGCTTATGCCCTATGAAAACAGAAAAAATACACATGTTAATTTACACAATACACTTCACAAACCAGTCTCTTAATCTGAGAGACTGTCTTATTGGGAAGACATTCAGTTGCAAGGCATTTGACATTCTTCTTGCCTGTAAATTAAGCATCCTTGATAATGTCACAGACCTGGTTTAACTTTTAAGTGAAAACAAACTTTATAGACAGCTGCACTGAGCATTGTGATTTTCCTTGAGTCACGATTTTTCTTCTTAAGATCATCCTCCTTGTCAGTAAAGGAACTGCATTAAGTCCAGTTTTAATTTAGCCTGTTCATTTGCATAAACACAACAAGAGCAGTGATTGATCACATATGATCTTTAAGTCTACTTTGCTGGAACTTACACAAGGAACCTTCATGTTGGCTTTTAGTCTGCCCATTAGGGCACAGAAGCTGAGCCACACACCTGCCATTCAGCCTTGCCTGTAAACACCTGCTTTCCCAAGTCCTTTGGGTTTTCCATTGTCCCTTAAGGTTCTTTCTAGCCATCTTTTAGGAAAGCAACCTTCGTTCCTTCCCTGGAAAGATTGCCATGAACCGCACAACCAACCAAGGTGCCAGGCTTTTTTTCCTTCTGGGCTTTCCTTAGCTTCAAAAGTCAAGTCCAGTTCCTCCGGGCTTTCTGGTAACAACCAGAGCCTAAGTATGCCTCCTTCAGGCATGTCATTCCAGCCAAAGTCTTGGTTAACAATATCTTTATTAACAACTGGTCTTTTTAGTTTTATGCAAAGAAACCTAATGTCATTACTTACTCCTTTAAAATTGCCAAATTCTGGAGGGATCAGGTAAGGAGAAAAATACACAGTGTGAAGGAAAATCCTTGTCCTTCTAATATTCCCTAAAATTGCATTTCCATGCCTTATACTTTCTTTTGTTTACTTTCCTACATGTGAAGTTTTTTTAACTTTCTCTGGGAAACCTCAATTTTCCTTTCAGATTATATGGCCAGTACCAATACAGAGAATTCCAGACCCTTCCTAGGCCTTAGAGAATTCTAGACCTTACATAGGTCTCCAATGGCTAATGCCAAACCAATACAGGGAATTCCAAATGACCTTTCATAGGTCCCAAGGCTAAATGCCAACACAGGGAATTCCAAATGACCTTTCATAGGTCCCCAATGGCTAATGCCAATACAGAGGTACAGTAACCATACAATTAGACCACAAGTAGTTGAGGTTTCCCTTTTCCCAGGTTTAAAAACTTTCACAACCTTTCTATATATTTTTATGACTTTCCACAGACCTTCTGCAACATTCACAAACTTTCCATATATTTACCCATTCAGATTTAACCATAATCCATTTCCAATTCTTTTCCACACTGTAAAGGACTCTACCCAAACTCAGTATTTAGCAGCTAAAATTTCCCTAGATTTGTAGATATTCTGCAGTTTTCTGAAGCTTAGACCTTTTAAACACCTGTCATGCAGCAATGACCTGAATATTTAGACATATACCATTTAACAAACAAAGCACATCACCTTAAGAGCATATCTAACCCACCATTTTGCCCACTTCAAAGATGGCGGCAGCATTACATGTAGCATCTTTGAAGACAGTGGCACCCATAAGTACCACCCACAAGATGGTGGCAAACCCACGTGACTCATCCACCATGGTGGAGCACTCACGTAGCTTACCCAAAATGGCAGTATACCTATGAGGCTTAGTGTCCAATTCACAACCTTCATGCGGGCTCTGGAGGGAGAGACCCATTTCTCCTCCTGCAGAGTTGGAGTCATTGGCTTTGCCGTCACTTTAAAGGCCATAACCAAAAGGCGTGCTGAGAGGGAAGTCCCTGGAATCTGCAGACGGGTGGGCACTGCAGAAGCCACGCTCACCTGCAGAGGGGGCTGTGCCCCAGGAGCCACCGCCTTCGAAACCCCTGGAGCCGTGGCTGGCGCCGCGGTCGCGGAAGCCTGGGCCCCCTGCAGAGGGGGTGGAGCCACTGCCATGGAAGCCACGGCCTCCTGAACTGCCCCCACCTGTTCCTGGTTTGGCTCCAAATTAGGGCCTTTGTCTCCCAGACTTAGAGAGTTAAAGAGGGCTACTTCCTCATTCTCCTTTTCTTCCAGTGTTTGACTCTCAGGAAAAGGCTTTTTGGCCTCTTCTTCCCTCTGCACCATTATTTGGGCCTCCAATTCTGCTAAGAATTTATTATACAATTCTACAAATGCATTCGCATAATAGATCTCTTCGCAATTTCCCGATTGCTGACAGTACCTTTTCAATTGCTTAATGACATGATAATTCAGGGTACCATTCACAGGCCACCTCTCCTTACCATCCAGAACGTACTCAGGCCAAACAGTATTACAATAATAAATTAATATTTTCTTAGTCATAGGATAACGACAGTACATGTCCCAATTTTCCAAAATTCTCTTCAGCGGGCTGCCCTCAGGGGCTTGCCCAGAACTTCTTTTATTAACCCAGACATACATGACAATGGCTAAAACCAGAAAAACCCCAAGGACCAGAAAGCATATATATCACTTAGGCATCCATAATTCTATTATTCCCAGGAGTACTCTCAATCGGACAATCAAATCTAGCATCCACGATTCCATTTTTTCAGAAATGCTCAGAAATAATTTTAGCAACCAATTTTACTTCTCTAATCCCTTCTCAGTTCTATTTTCTTTTCACCACACAGGCGTACTTAGGCGGCCGGCACCCTCAGAAGGTGTCTCCCAAGGGGGTCAACCTGCCACGGGCAATTATTAACGTCCCATCTGGGTCGCCAAATTGTTACAGAACCCCTGGGCTGCTCCAATTGAAAACAAACTCACGGGCTCTTTAGTTAGGGGCCCGATTGCCCGCCGCCAAAATTATAACTCTCAATACCAGAGTTTAGTGAAAAGAAAAAGAATAGTTTATTTAACAGTTATATAGATTTAGTTATTTGCGGATTTCTGTTAAGTCTTATGTTCTTTAATACACCCATAAACGCATATCCTTGCCTCCACCCCCCCCCACCAAACCAGGCTAGTTTTAGAAAAGTTAGAGAAACCCTTTCCCTACTTTCCAAACACAGTTCAGCTTTACCAGTAGCTGCCAATCATTCAATCCTGATTGGGGAGACCTCGTCTGTGTTATGGGGTCCACCAGCTTTTAATCCAGAACCTCGTGGATTCTTGGCCTCCTTGTAAACTGCATAGTTAGTCCTTTTGTAATCCACATGGTCAGTCTGTTCCCAGTCAAATCCACACAGTCAGCCTCAGCCTCAGTCAAATCCGCACAGTCAGCCTTAATCTTAGTTAAATCTCCACAGTCAGCCTGCCTAAAAATGTCTGCCACTTATTTTTAAATCCCTGACTATGTCCTCTGATGCAGTGGGTGTGGTAACCAGTTCTGACCATTCACAGAACCTCACGCAGGCTCTGTGTGCTTTCTCCATATCATCCCTGGTCCAAGTCCCCTCCCATCTACCTGAGGCTTTGGATGCATTAAAGCCATTTTGCATAAAAAAGACACTAGCCACCAGCCTCAGGCATGTGGAGGCATTCTAAAAGCTGCTTCCTTCTCCCCATCCCCCAGCCACAAACTCTGGTTTTTTTTTGGAACACCCCTGTTTCTGTAACACTTTGAAATTTGAATTCTTTGCATTTATATTATATGTCTTTCTTAGTCTGCTAAGGCTGTTATATATAAATATCATAGGCTGGTGGCTTAAACAACAAATATTTATTTCTGAAGTTTCTAGAGGCTGGGAGATCCAAAATCAAGGTGCTGGCAAAATTCCACTGAAAGTCTGCTTCCTGTGTTGTAGTCAGCTGCCTTCTTGTTGTGTCCTCACTTGGCCTTTCTTCAGTGCATGTTCATGGAAAGAGAGATCTCTTTCTCTCTCCCTCTTCTTATAAGGGCACAAATCCTATCATAAGGATATCACTCCCATGACCTAATCTAAACTTAATCCCACCCCAGCTTTTTTCTGCCTTGAAATACTATCACATTGTGGCTCAGGGCACTGACACACAAATTTTGGGATATGCAAACATTCAGTCCATAACAATGGATATAGATGCTGGTCTTGAGCAGAATATCTTCTATAGTTCTTGGGTTTCCATGAAAGGATAGAACTGTGATTATGATGTTTCTGAGAAAATTGGGTTAGGAACAAAGCTCTGTAAATTTTTTGTTTCTGTGAAGGTATGGAATGTAAATTACACCATGACAGAGAACTATTACCTTCCATAGAACCCAATAGAGCAGATGGATGCCAGTATCTCTACTCAGGAATATTTACCTTGCTTACACGCTGACACTAAATCTCAGCTAAATACAGACATATGATTTCATCCAACTCAGGCAAATGATCTGAATAAGTAATCTGAATCTATGAAAGATCACTGAATGTTAAAAAGTTATTTTAAGGAAATTATTTTCAGTATTGCAGAATAGGTGATTAACAGCATGTTAAATAATTTAATTGTTTACAATTTCTTCTTGATGTAGTGCATATAGAAAACTCAACTGCATGTTTAAAACCAAAGTTTTATACCAAAGAAGAAATTTCTTCTTTTGGTCAAGATGGAGTTATAGGGACTATATTTATTCTACCACCTGAAACAATTCAAAAGCCAGAAAAAATAAATGGAGCAATGCTTTTCAAGACAATGGACAATAGGCAATGAAGGATAGTGACATTTGAGAGATGGAAAACAAGCAAAAAGAGCCCTCAGTTTGCTGCCTTGAGGTAGTTTCCAGACCATAGTAAAGAAAAGGGGAACTGAAATAGAGCCTGGAAGACACTCTGAGTTTTAGAGATGAGCCCAACTGTCTAGGAACATGGAGATAGATAAAGCTCACAAGACAAAATACCAAAGAAGAGATACAAAGCATAAATATTGAAAAGGAAGAACTGAAACTGTATATTCACAGGAAAAAAGAAGACCATTTATGTATAAAATCTAGTGGAATCCACACACAAAAAAGGTATTCAAAATATTAAGTGAATTTAGTAAGTTTGAAGAATACAAGATCAAAACTGCAAAAGGTTGTTGAAAGTAATTAAAGAAAAAATAAAGAGGTCAAAATAAATAAAGAAGTATAGCTTGCTTATATATTGAAAGACTCAATATTAATATTCAACCTTCCAAAATTAATCTACAAATTCAATGTGATTCCTATCAGAATTCTAGTGGGCAATTTCACAGGTATTTACAGGCTAATCCTAAAATTAATATGAAAATAAAAAGGATTTAAAGTAGACAAAATCGCTGTGAAAAAGATAAAATTAAAGGGTTAACGCTATCTCATTTTAAGATTTATTATAAAGCTACAGTAGTCTAGATGGTGTGGTATTGGTATCAAAATAGACAACTAAATCAGTGGTATAGAATAGTGTATTCACAAATAAACCAACACATGTTTGGGCAATTAATTTTTGAAAAACATACACAGGTAATTCAGCAGAGAAAAGGTACTTTTAAACAAATGGTGTGGGAATTGACTATGAGAGTGGGGGGTGGGATGGGAGGAGGGCAAAGGAGGGAAATTGGTGCAAAGGTAATAGAATAACAATAAAAGTGGTTTAATAAAAAAGTTTTAAAAATGGTGCTTAAAAATAGAATAAGCTAATAGTATATGCTAAACAAAAATTATTGATACTTCACACCATATTAAAAATTAATTCAAATGGATCAAAGATCTAAATATAAAAACTAAAGCTTTAAAACTTTTAGATGAAACAGTGTAGAAAATCTTTTTGACCTTGGGTTAGGCAAAGATTTCTGAAATCTGATATCAAAAGCATGACCTATAAAATAAATAATTTATAAATTGATCCTCATAAAAATTAAAACCTTCTACTTTTACAAAGCATTGTTAAGTAAATGAAAAGGCAGATGATATATTGGGAGAAAATATATCCAAGGCATATATTTATTGAAGAACTTGAATACAAAACATATGCTTAAGGGGAGATCCAAGATGACAGAGGAATACACTAACCTCCTCCCAGGACCAATCTGAAATTACAGCTCAATTGTGGAGAAATCCTCCAGAATAATCAACTGAACACTAGCTGGAAAGAAGCCTTATAAACATGTATAGAAAGAAGAGGCCGCTGCATCTCAACATGACTGGTAGGAAGTGCAGAAATGTGAGAGGGCTGGAAGGGTCCCATGGGCGGCAGATGAAGGGATAGAAAAACGTCTCAGCAGCTGGGGGGTCCTCCTGATAAGGGTGGAGTATAAACCTCCAGCTGGGCTTCCCAGCCTATAACAACAGAGCAGAGAGTAAAATAGCATCCAGCTGTAAAAAGCAAAAAGCTGCAGTGGTTTTTTTGCCAGCCTGAGAGAGATGGCTGGAGGCACAGATTCTTAAAGAAGCCATGCACAAAAATACATTGGCACCCACTTACCCTGGGCTCCAACAGAGGGAGGGCAGAGTGGACTAGAGGTGCTTAAGGAGAGTTTGGGACAGTGGCTTTGAGGAGAGATCTGAGAGAGCATCCAACAGGGTCCCAGTGCTGACTCATCCCCAGTACTGCAGGCAGACGACTCCCCTCCAAGTGGCATCAGTCTGAGGAGAAACAATAGCCCACCCACAGAAATTAATCTACACTTCCCAGTGTGCTTAAATATGACTGCTGATTACAGATTTAAAAGATTAACAACTGAAGGAGACAGGCAAAGACTGTATATCTCTAGTAGTCTCCAACAGGCTGCCTAAACCCAGACTGGAACAGGTCTGGTATCAACAGGAGAGGTTCCAGGAAGTAAAGAAAGTGCACCTCTACAACAGTGTACAAGACATGGTTGGAGGAGTGACTCTCAGTCAGCTAGCCAGAGGAAAGGATGCACCAAAGAGCAATGCAGCAACAGCCAAAACCCAAATACAACCAGACATTCCAAATAAATAACATAAAGGGCAACCCAAGGGCATCAAGTTCAGGAGATCAAGGAGACTGCACCACTGAATCTCACAGATCTCCTACCACAAAAGTCACAACACAAAGACAGGAAGTCAAAGCAGATCAATCTAAGAATCAGGGGGGGGGAAAGGAGTCACCTAAAATGGGGAGACAAAAAAACATGCCCCCATCAAAAGGAAAGGAGGAATCCCCAGGAAGACTGCTAAATGAAATAGAGGCAAGTGAACTATCAGACATGGAATTCAAAATAATGATTATAAAGAAACACAATGAGCTCAGCAAGCTCAAAGAAAACTACAAGAACTCCAGGGAAGCTACAAGGAACTTACTGAGGACTACACCAGCATTAAAAACAACATAGAAACTATCAATAAGAGCCAGGAGGAAAGGAAGAATACAATTTCTGAACTGAAGAACACAGTAGAAAGAATAAAAAGCAGGTTAGATGAAGCAGAGGATAGGATCAGCAAGCTGGAGAACAATGTAGAAAAAGATTCCCAGACAGTGCAACAAAATAAAAAAAGATTAAAAAAGAATGAAGAGGGTTTAAGAGAGCTGCAGGACAACATGAAACATGATAATAACCATATCATAGGGATACAAGAAGGAGAAGAAGAGGAGCAAGGGGTAGAAAACCTGTTTGAAAAAGTAATGAGAGAAAAGTTCACTAACTTAATGAGAGAAAAAGTCAAGTCCAGGAAGCACAGAAGGTCCCAATGAAGATGAACACAAGGAGACCTATTCCAAGACACATGGTAATTAAAATGTCAACATTCAAAGACAAAGAGAGAATCATAAAAGCAGCAAGAGAGAAACAGCAAATAACATACAAAGGAGCTCCAATAAGGCTATACGTGGATATCTCAACAGAAACACTGCAAGCCAGAAGGGAATGGCAAAAAATATTCCAAGCAATGAAAAGCAAAGGACTACAACTGAGACTACTCTATCCAAAGGTCTGCTTTAAGAAAAGAAACAGAGAGAGACAGAGAGGAACACAGGTACAAAGGGAAAAAAATCACAATAAGTGAGTACCTATCAATAATAACTTTAAATGTAAATGAATTGAATGTTCCAATCAAATGGATAGCTGAATGGGCAAGAAAATATAACCCATATATATGCTGTCTACAAGAGACCCACCTCAGAAAAACCTCAGGAAAAAAGATATGAACAGACTGAAAGTGAGGGGATGGAAAAAATATTTCAAGCAAATGGACATGAAAAATATCTGAGGTAGCAATCCTTATATCAGACAAAATATATTTCACAACAAAGGCCATAAAAAGAGATGAGGGACATTTCATAATACTTAAGGGGACAATCCATCAAAAAGATATTAATTACCCTTATAATCATATATGCTTCCAACATAGGAACACCCAAATATATAAGGAAAATCTTGGCGGGCTTCCAGAAGGATACCAACAACAACACACTCATAGTAGGGGGTTTTAACACCCTATTGTCAACAATGAAGAGATCTTCCAAGCAAAGTGACAAGGAAATTGTGGCATTGAACAACACTAGGTCAAATGGACTTAATTAATATATACAGAACTTCTCACCCAAAGGATGTATACTATACATTCTTCTTAAATGCACCTGGAACATTTTCAAAGATAGACCACATGGTAGAACACAAAGCAAGCCTCAACAAAATCAGAAAAATTGAAATTATATCAAGCATCTTCTCAGATCATAACAGCTTGAAAATAGAAACCAACCTTAAGGAAAAACTCTGAAAACCAAAACATGCTCAAAACACAATAATAAGAAAAAAAAATAATTAAAATGAGCAAGTACAGCTCTGGCTTGTGTGGTTGAGTGTATTGAGTGCCAGGCTATGCACCTAAAGGTCACCAGTTTGATTTCTGGGCAGGGCACGTGCCGGGGTTGTGGGCCAGGTCTCCAGTTTGGGGCTTGTGAGAGGCAACCAATTGATATACTGATCAATGTGTCTCTCACACTTTGCTGTTTCTCTCCCTCTTTCTCCCTCCCTTCCCCTCTGTCTAAAAGTAAATTTTAAAACATGAGTAAGTACAAGGGAATTTTCAAGGTGACGTAAATGTTCCATATGGTACTGTGGTCATCAATATACAACTCAATTGATTTGCCAAACCCCATGGAAATGTACAAAACAAAGAGTAAACATTACTAAATGTGTATATTAAAACAACAACCAGGTTATATATTGATTGGTTATTGTAAGGCTAAAAACAAAAAGAACTGTATCTGGAATTATTTGAGCAACAAAATAAATAATATAATATTGGATTATAACCCAAAGAATAAAATAAATATATTACATGACTTCAATGATATAAATTAGTAATAGAATAAGTAAATAAATGGAGGAGAGACACATATTCCAAATAATAAGCATGGAAGGAATGAGACAAATAGAAGAGCATTATTAGCATAACAATAAAAATGCTTCAGGGAAGAGCCAATGATGTAAGCTAAGTTAGTGAGTCAATATTTGAAGAGACATAAGATACTCAAGTAGCTTCAAATATCTTTCTTATAATATTTGTTATTTATTAGTTATTTACTATAGTATATATATATTATATAAAGTTAATTATATTTATTAAGCACAGTGGTGGTTTTAAAATATGGCAACAGATTCTAAGATATGCCTTTCTCCACGAGATGGAGTTTAATTCCCCTCAGCTTGACTGTTGCCTGGGCCTAGTAATGTACTTCTAATAAAGAGTATAAAATAGGGAATAAAGAAACTTTACAGAGGAAAAAACTTGCAGACATCACCTCAACCAGGTGGTCTAGGTTAACCTCACAAGGGATTATTTATATTGATATCATGTGCCCTTGATATGATGTGATGAGAGGGGCACTCAGATCTCTACCATTCTTTCCCCAAACCCAGAATACCAGTCTATTCATAAGAAAATATCAGACAAACCCTAATCAAGGAACATTCTACAAAATACATGGCCTGTACTCTTTAAAAGTGCCATGGTCATTGAAAACCAAGAAAGATTTAGAAACAGCCACTGATTGAAGGAAACTAAGAAAATGCCAACTAAATGTGATGAAGTATCTTGAATTGGATTCTGGAAAAGCAGAAGGACTTTAGTGAGAGAACTAGTGAAATCTGAATAAAGTCAGAAGTTTGGTTAATAGTATAGTACCTTTGTTAATTTTTTAGCTTTGATAAATATGTTATGGTTATATAAGATGTTAACATTAGGGAAAGCTGAGTGGGGGTTTCCAAGAACTCTCTGTACCATATTTACAACTTTTCTGTAAATCTACAATTACTTCAAAATGAAAAGTTTTATAAAAATGAGCAAAGTTTTAAACTGACACTTCACCAAAGGAATATACTAATGACATATAAGCAAAAGAAAAGATGACCATTGTCACTACCCATTAGGGAAGTACAATGAGATACTGGTACAGACATATCAGAGCGGTTAAATTGAAGAAAAGAAAAAAACCCAAACTATCCATATTCAATGTCAGTGAGAGTGTAGAACAACTGGAATTGTCATAATTGTTGTTAGGAATGTACAATAGTACTACCATTTTGGAAAATACTTCAGCAGTTTCTTGAAAAGTTAAATATACACCTACCACATGATCCAACCAAGAGAAAAGAAAATGCACATTCATGCATAGACTTTTAGATAAACGCTTATAGCAGTTTTAACTGAAATAGCTAAAATTGGAAACAACCAAACTCTCCATCAACAGGTGACTAGATTAACAAACCGTGTAACATTAATTTATACAATATCGTCGGCAGCCGTCCGTCTCAAGAGACGATGGTGTAGCTTCTTAAGAGTCTATCTGCACCGCCGAGAATGGTTGTGCAGTCCGACTCGGGAGTGACACGGTATCTGTCTCCTCCCGTGTTGAATCGACATCTTGTGATGATGCTGGAGTGTCCTCTCCAGTGAAGCTGAAGCTACAGAGCCTGGGCAGGGTGATATGGAGGGCCAGCTGTTGCCCATGCAGCAGACCCCCCCTCTCTTCGCAGCTGAAGGGTCCAAGGGAAAGACGGAGTCAATACAGCTTGGCTTCAGGTGCGCCGCAGGAGTTGCCGGTGTTGACTACAACGTCAAACCGCCTTAGGGACTCCGGCTCCGGATTTTCTGTCGGGGTTTACTCCCTTAGCCTTTCCCCTGAAGAGGTATGCCGCAAGGCAGCGGAGGTTTTTTGGAGTCAGAGTTTTCCTTCTCTGATGTGCCCTGACTGGAAGATCGAACCAGCGACACTTAGCTCGCAGGCCGACGCTCAATCCACTGAGCCAAACCAGCCAGGGTGTTTATACAATACTACTCTGCAATAAAAGGCACAAAATATTGATACAAACAACAAGCTGGGTAAACCTCAAAGTAGTTATTTTGACAAACAGAAGTCAGACAAAAATAATATGTACTGCATGATTCCATTTGTATAATAGGTTAGAAAATGCAAACTAATCTGTAGTAACAAAAACAGACAAATGGCTGCTTGTGAAGAGAGAGGTTGGGCATTAGTAGAAGTGAAGGATTTCCATGAAGCATGAGGAAAAGCTGGGAGTAATAAGTTTACTATCATGATTGTGGTAGTACTTTTATGGGTATATACACATGTCAAAACTTCTCAAATCATACACATTAAATATGTTCAGTTTATTATATGGGAATTATACTTCAATAAATCTATTTAAAATATACCTATTGTTTTATATTTTAAACTCAATTTTGATGATATATTTAAATTCTATGTAATTAGCATAATTAATATATAGCATTAAATATAAACAAATAATGGTTGAAAGTATTGGCTCTCGAACCTCAGCATGCATTGGAATCTGCTTATGGGCTTTTTCTAACACACATTTCTGGGCCTCACCTTCAGAGTTTCTAATTCAGTAGGTTTGGAATTGGATCTGATAATTTGCGTTTTTCAACATGGTCCTAGATGATAGTGACTTTGAGAATGCTGATATAAGTATAGGTTTTTAAAATCAGAAAAATATAAGTCTGAATTCTGAATATTTTGTTTACTAATAGCATGACCTCACACTACTTTTTAAAATCTATTTAAGCAACAGATTCTGCTAATGAAAATGGAAATGGAAGTAATTGTTCCATAGGGCCATTGTATGAATTAAATTATTAAAATGACTTGCCTTGGATGGTGTGGCTCAGTTGGTTGGAGCATTGTCCCATAAACCAAAAGATTACAGGTCTGATTCCTGGTCAAGGCACATGCTTTGGTTGTGGGTTTGGTCCCTAGTCAGGGCATGTGAGACGCAAATGGTTGATGTTTCTCTCTCACATTCATCTTTCTCTCTCTCCCTCCCCTTCCCTCTCTCTAAAATAAATAAACATGTTTTTGGGTGAGGATAGAAAAAAATGGGACTTCTATTTAACTGACATATTTTTCATATTTTGTTTAATAAGGTTTTCCTCCAGCATTAGCAAGAAATCTTATTCTTGATGACATGGTATATGTTCCCTATTCAGATTTCTTTCATTTGTCAGTGGTTTCCCTGACTATTAGAATAAGGTCATAGTAAAATCTCCAATTCAGAAATGAAGGGACTGAGGTCAAGGATTAATGGTTGGAAAGTAAAAAGAGGAGAGAAATTTGTTTCAGATAAAATGGAAGAATATCCTGTATATCTTTAACATCCAGCACTAAGATTCTGATTTTTAGAATTAAGATTAACATTGTGAGTACTTTTTTAATATGGAAAATTTTTTTGACATTTCAGGTTCCATCTAAATAGCTTAAAACCTTTAAAAATATTCTCTGATGAAAATGTAACTAACAGATCTGAGCTTGAGTTTTGAAAATTTGTACTGTGCAATTATTTTGTAAGGTGATTTAAGAAAGATTAAAAACTTCTTACAGAGAACATTTCAGATAATGCAAGGCTGAGGAGCAGATATGTATGCTCAACTCTAGAATTTACTCATATCTACACAAAGTAACAGGTGTCCTTTTGAGTAAAATTCTGATGACCCACAGGAAAAGAAACTGTGAGAAGCTTTAGACTGATGTCCTCTTCCGTGCACCTTAGGTTTAAGGCTCAAAAGTGAGCAGTAGCAGTGAGGGTCCTGAGGAAGGCAGTTGAGGGTCTGAAGTAGAAAATAATGGATATATCCTGGTTTCATGCCTGGATACTGGGAATGTATACCAGCGTCAGGAGAAATATCAGATGGCATTCTCAAATCTCTTATTTTCCCTGAGAGAGCTGATCTATGTGTCTATAGGAAAGTGAGTTGTGTATAAAATTGGGAAAGTAAACTTAATTAAAAGAGCTGTGATGATACTAAACCTCCCAAATGAGAATACAGTCAATGTGAGTATGTTTATGTGTGTGTGTGTGAGGTGGTAGACACAGAGTAGTGAAGATGATGACAAGCCCTAGTACAATTCCTAATAATTAAAGCCCCACAAAGCCAGAAAGGTGTGGCAATGATGGATGTAATAGGGAAATTGTAATGGACAGTAAGTAGTCATAAAGCTATACTGATCTATCTGGGGAAAAGGTGGGACTTGGGGATATGATTTCAGTCCAAGCAACTCTTCTGGTGAGGTACTGCAACCCAGTAAGTATTCTCATTATTATTGCTACTCTAACATATGTGAATATCAGTCCTTCCCAGATCCATGTGCTGTCATCTGGAGAAACAAGAGTTACTAAAGCAGAACATTGCCAAAATGACTGAAGATTAGTGATAGAGAGAATCAAGCCTGGCAAGTGTGTATGAAGAGACATAATGCATATTATATCCTTGGTGAGAGTAAACACAAATTTTATTTTATTTTTTTGAAAATCAGAAAAAAAAGTTAAAAACATAAGGGTCATCAATTCAATGAACAATAATCAAATACTTACAATCTATTGGGTACAATGCAAGATTGTAGGACAATCACGGCAAGTAAAGAATATCCTTGACATATGTAAATAACTATAATGCTGTGTGTGAGTGACTAGAGCTATAACAGAGGAGAAAATGAAGTGCTTTAGATAAAAGAGCAAGAAATTTAAATAGTTATAAAATAGTGGCAGGGAGACATATTGAAAAGAGGAGTAAATGTGGGTTAGCGGTTATTAGTTTGGTGTGTTAGTCTTGATTATATCCTTTCAAAATTAGAAAACCATATCAAGAGAAGTAATTTACCCAAATAGCAAGGTAATATTATTGTTAGAATAGAGATTACCTCTATTACTCTTAGACTATGCTTCTTCCATTCCACCTTATTTCAGGGCAATGGACAATGGGAACACTTTTACAGAAATACTTTACAAAGAAAAGGAGAGATTAACAGCCATGTGTGATTTGGTCTCCAGGGTTACAGGGCCTGCATTTTGAGAAGATGACAGCATGTCCTTAAAAGCTACACCTTGCCTATTATTAAATATTAAAGACTCTTTCTCTTTTGCAGTCTTGTGGTTCTTAACACAGTAAGAATTCTCAGCTGTGGTGGTTTCAAGGGGTGATAAATTTGCAGAAATGTTTCATTGTAAAATTCAAACTAAAATTACTTTTGTCATATAGAACATAATTATCTTCTTAATGAACACACTCTGGAACACTAACAGCAGTACACTGTGGTCATTTGGAATCAACCAAGCAGTTAGTGACCTCTCTCTTTCCTTCCACACCTCCCCTACCCTATTTCAGTACAATAATGGGTCTGTTTCCAGACTGTGAAAATGTGTCCCTAGGGATATTGTATTGATATCAGGCAAGTAAAGCAACACTTATCTTGGGAATCTGTTCTTCTTCTGAAGGAGATGAAAAAAGGGTCCTAAGTCAATACCCAGCTTTCAAGTCAGATTCCTAGTTATTTTAGCAACATTTTGACCAAAATATGGAATGTGATTTTTCTAGGGTACATCCCCTAAACCACCCCCCACTTCTCTCACCTAAACAGGACTTCATAATGGACAAAAACCAGGGAGGTAGGGTTCATTTCACTTGTACTGAAGTTCCCCACCATGATACTCAAGATCAACAGTACTGACTATGATGCTCTGGTATACTTGCAGATCAGTAGGACCAAAGGCCTCCCTCCATCCATTGAAAGACGACAAGCATCTCTTAGCATTTATTTTATTCTATGTATCTTGCTAAGACTTTTGTGCATTTCATTTTATTTTTTAATAATCATAAAGGCAGAATTATTGTTTCTATATTTCTGTAGGTGAAAGAATGAGTCTAGGTAGGACAAGTAACTTGTCCATGGTTAAACAACCCATAAAAGTTAAAGCTGACTCATAAGCCACAAATTTGACACATATGTGTTAAAGACAAATAAATGTCTTCTTAGTCAAAGAAATGTCTTTTAACCCTTTCCATCTTGTCTGGGACTCTTAGATCTAACCTATGAAAATTCTGGTGCTGCCATAGAAACACTAACATTTAAGAATAGAAACATCACTTTTTCACACTATGAAAAATTCAGGATTTACTTTGAACTGAAGAAATGTGTTTAAAATTCTTTAAAAGAATATTGCGCAGACCAACAAAATATCAGTACAATCAATCAATCAATGAATAAAAACACCTGCATGACATTCTCAGATACCTTCTTTTCCCCTTCTTACCTTCAATCTTTATTCAACTCCTCAAATTATTGTTTGAATATATTAAAGTGAAATTAAAACTTTCTTTAAAATCCTCAAATTTTTGCTTCTTTTCATCCAAAGAGTTATTTTTCAACTTTTCTACTTATCTTGGAAATGTGTTTCTTTAATAAATATAAAAACAACTAAGCAATGTAAATACTGCTTGTAACATATCAACCTGAAAAGACTCCTTTAAAATTTCTTTTAAAAAATTTAGAAATTCAGGTCTTGGTTTCTAATACTATTCTCCAGTAAAAGAAGCCAGGGTTCCTTGAGTAAATTTCAGATTCTAGGACTGGGGCAGGAAATAAGATGAACCTGAAGCATCTGATAGTGCCAGAGAGTAAGGAATTGCGTAAACAAATGAATGAAACTACCCACAGTAATGGGGTATATCAAGGAGACACAGGAATCTGCCAAAAAGAGCTCTCAAATGACTAATGCTGGAACAAATTTAACAACAAAATAAATAAGTGTTACAATAAATATTGGTAGTCCATACTGATATATGTCAACTGTTGGTCATTGGTGCCAACTCAATGCTAACAGGAATACTCAATCTGGGGTGTGGTGAAGAAGGAAACTTTATTCAGTGCAAACAACTGAATTGTGATACAGCATGGCTATGAAAAGAGCATGGCTGAGGATCAGCTCAATACCTTTAGAGCTGTTATGGAGTGCAGCTATGGAACAGCATCACCAGGAGGTGGCCTTGGGGAGAAGTCCCTCTTCAGTTAAACAGCTCTGTTCTGCACTTTACTCTACTCAGGTTTGCACCCCTCCACTCTGAACTGGTCTTCTCTACTTTGCCTTGTGAGCAAGTCTGCTCTGCTCTGCTCTTTGGTTTTACAGCTCCAGCCTCAACCAGAGGGAAATGCAGCCTTCAGTCTTTGATGAAAAGGGAAAGTGTTCCCAGAGCCAGAGGGGAGCTGACTTACCAGTGTATATAGACAGAAATCCCTGCTACTGGTTCCTGACTTGTCTGCCCTCATGCAAATGAGGACTACAAATCCTCACAGCTTGATTGGTCCAAAAGGACTTTCCTGATTGGTCAGAATGGAGCTGCTCTGATGTGTTAGTAAAAATTCTGATAGGGATATAGCTGTGCAGTTGTATTTAAGCAGGGAAAGTCTCAGTCCTATTGGTTGAAACAGAATTCCAGGAACTGTCTATAAGGGCTGGCTCAGATGGCAGAAATAGTGCAGGGTAACAGCTCAACACAGGAGGTAGGCACCTAGTGCAACCTTGTTCCTTAAGTGTGATTTGCATGAAAAACCCCTGTTTAGAAATGGATTCTAGACTTTTTTTTCTTTTAATTTGAACCCCACATGAGCCCATTTTAGTAGGTATATTCTTTCTCAGGGCTCACATATATATGAGGGGGGATCCCCCCAAAACTGGAATTATCTTCTTGAGGGTGGGCCCCTGGTAGTGCAGGCTTCCCCCTGCTAGGGGAGTATTCTAGGAACCCCTCTGTGGCAGTGTACCAGATAGTGTTGTGAGAGGCTGCATTCAGCTTCAATGAGTTTTTTGAAGACTCTTTCATCACATTTGCCTATTTTATGATGAGAGATTTATGAGCACACCTGCCCACAACACACTGAGTGTTCAACAACTTTTGATAAAAAATGACATGATCCCCATGCTACATCCTTTCTATTCACCTGATCTGACACAGAAATACTTTTTTTTTTTTTGTTTCCCTGGATAAAAAAAAAGTTCTGAAAGGGGAGAATTTTGCTGATATGGAAAAGGTGAAACACACAAACAAAACAAACAAACAAACAAAGAAACAGAAGCACTAAAAGGCATCAAAATCAAAGAGTTCCAAAACTGTTTTGAGCAGTGGGAAAAATGTCTCAATAGGTGTATTGCATCAAATAGAGAGTCGTCGTCGGCAGCCGTCCGTCTCGAGAGACGATGGTGTAGCTTCTTTTTTTTTTTTTTTAATGTTGATGGTGTAGCTTCTTAAGAGTCTATCTGCACCGCCGAGAATGGCTGTGCAGTCCGACTCGGGAGTGACACGGTATCTGTCTCCTCCCGTGTTGAATCGACATCTTGTGATGACGCTGGAGTGTCCTCTCCAGTGGAACTGAAGCTACAGAGCCTGGGCAGGGTGATATGGAGGGTCTGCTGTTGCCCATGCAGCAGACTCCCCCCTCTCTTCGCAGCTGAAGGGTCCAAGGGAAAGACGGAGTCAATACAGCTTGGCTTCAGGTGCGCCGCAGGAGTTGCCGGTGTTGACTACAACGTCAAACCGCCTTAGGGACTCCGGCTCCGGATTTTCTGTCGGGGTTTACTCCCTTAGCCTTTCCCCTGAAGAGGTATGCCGCAAGGCAGCGGAGGTTTTTTGGAGTCAGAGTTTTCCTTCTCTGATGTGCCCTGACTGGAAGATCGAACCAGCGACACTTAGCTCGCAGGCCGACGCTCAATCCACTGAGCCAAACCAGCCAGGGTAAAATAGAGAGTACTTTGAAGTTTAAACATGTAAGAATAAATACACAATTTTTTATAAATAAGTTTCACTTTTGGGTTCTCTCTCATATGACTGAATAAATGAATAAACAAACAAATAACTAAATAAAGAGGAAAAGTAGAGAAATATATTTTGCAGAAGAGTTCCAAATAACTTATGTAGCTACTTCACCTCAAGGACTTGGAGCATAACTCTACTCATTAAAGGTGGCCTACATCTAGTGATTTGATTCCAAAGAGTACAGCGTATAAAAGGAAAGGAAAGTGTAGCTTTACAGTAAAGAAACAACAAACTTTAACCAGATGATCAAGGTCAACATCAACAGTGATCAATTATGTTGATAGTTGAATATTTGGTATGATGTGATGAGAATGGCAATTTATCTCTGTGATCTTTCTCCTGAAAATCTGTAACCCCGGCCCAATCGTGAGAAAAACATCAGAAAAATCTCAATTGAAGGATATTCTACAAAATACTTTGTCAGTACTCCTCACAACTGACAAGGTCTTTAAAAAACAAAGAATATCAGAGAAACTATTACAGCTAAGAGAAGTCTAAAGAGGCATGATGACTCTATGTCATATGGTATCTTTAATGAGATCCTGAAACAGAAAAAGGACATTAGGTAAAAACAAAGGAAATTTGAATAAAGTGTGGATGTTGGTAAATACTATTTTGATATTGGTTCATTAATTGTGACAAATGTACATAGTAATATAAGATATTAATAATAAGGAAAAAGTGTGAAATATATAGGAATTCTCTCTACTATCTTTGCAATTTTCTGTAAATCTAAAAGCATTTCAAAATAAAATGAACAAAAGATAATTCAAATTATACAGTACCAGTTTCCTGGGAATAACAGGATAAAAACTAAATATGGATGCTTCTTGAGTTCTATGCCCCAATTACCCAGTATATGGTATTTTTGTTATACCATCCCAAATGGATATTACCCCTCAGAATTAAGCAGCAGCACTAACTCAAAGAAATATCACTTTAGAAGACCTCTTTAAGGAAGTGATATAACAGCAAGTGCATTCACTAGATTTTTACCTCTGGCAAAATGAATTTAATTATTTTAATTGTTATTGTTTTTTAATGTCTCTCTGCTCTATTCAGTGAAAGTAAAGTATCAAATTCAGTAAACTTCCATTGCTTTTTCCAAAGGCTTTCCATTTTAATACTCTTGTCTGGGACAGCACTGAACACAGAGTGGATAGACCTTAATATAAGAAAGATTGTTTAGAATAGCTTAAGAAAAGTTTATAACCTAAATGAATTGTGCCCTGTGACCTCTCATATATCCCTTTAGATTATCTGATTGGAGTCAGAAACTTAGTTCTATTATGATTTCCCAACAAGTACACCCTACCAGTCCAGTCCTACTAAAATATGGCCTAATGATTTGTTCCACCTTTCTCCTTTTCCTTTTAAAAATTCTTCTTTATTCAGTACTTTGATTTTTGTCACCTGTCAAGAAGAAATTTATATTCTTATTTATATGAAAGTATATCTTGTAAAAATAAGTGCTATTCTTCTTGAAGGTATGGTACATTAAAAGGATTCCCCGTAATTGTACTCATGGTGAACAGTGTGCTTGGCAGTTGTGATCTTTTTTATTTAGTACAAAAGTCTTTCTTATATTTCCCAAGTTTATGGAGATTGTGCTTTCAAGTTTAGCCAAGACAATCTCACTTTATGCTTGTTGTCCTGGACTAATTATTAGAAGAACTGATTTTATTCTCAAAATTATCCCTATTTGTATGATAAATTATATGAACACCCTACCAAAATCATACAAGGTAAAATTCTGTTTCACCCAGTCAATTTTTTAAAAGTTTTTAATGAAAGTTATACATAAGAGTACTTTATTTCTGCATCTTCTCAATTGTTTCTTTCTTCTATTTGTCTTTTTTTCCTACCTGGTGAGATTTGGCTTTACATTTAGGGATCTTTTGTGGTCTTTGTCCAGCTTTAGTCTAATGATTGCTACCTTGCTGGGGTGAATGTCCACATGAACAGTTGTACCGTTAACTTTCTTCCATTGCACTCATTCAATGTAGACATATTTCTTCCTGTAAACGTTGACTACTTCGCCAATTTGCTGCCTTTTTCAATGTCCTGGAGCAACTTGAACTTCATCATCCTTTTGAATGGGTATGGGATGAGCTGTCTCAGCTCTTTGGAAAGAAGAGAAAACATAATATTCCTGCAAATATTGGAAGGTGTATTAAAATGTCTTTTATGGCTTTTGCTCTGGTCAGAAGTAACAAGGGAACTGAACTTTATTTTGATTGCTGGTGCTTCCGTGATAGCTGCAAAGGCAAAGAACACAAAGTCAATTTTTGTATATGAATTACAGTAGTGGTGAGGAAGACAGTTAATGCTAATTACAGGGTAGTGTTTAACCCCAGCATTAAGCACACTTTATTGACACCTGACCATGCTCATTGTTTTCTCTGTGAACATCTAAACTTCTTTCATATTTCTGTGAACATGTAACCAGAAACACTGTTTTATTTTTGAGTTAATATTATCTGAGAGATAATATTATTTAAACTTATTCATACTGTCAGAACCAGCTTCTCAGAAAATAAATATTAAGATATAAATATCTCTTTGCTTGTCCAAGATGGGTTGCCCCAGGACCCATAGCACTGTATGCAGTTCCCTGAGACAGATTTACTTTTCTCCAAGAACTTGGCTTTATTCAGTACTTTGAGGGCTTTGGGGACCTGAACTTTATTTAGAGTTGTCTTTTTCAGACATTACATTTTTAGAGGAGTTCTAACATAATAAATAGAAAAAAGTGTGAACTCTACTGCTTTCCCATCCCTCTTTCTCCCTAAATACACTCATTATGTGGCCCTTGAAAAACTCTTCAATGGTGAAACAATGACAACTATACTGGCAATATGAGCACTGGGTATGCCTGCAGCATTTGGTGTGATTAAGAGCCCATCCTCAGATACTACCACAAAGTAGGAGAGAGTGGTGAGGAGGGAGTCAGAGGTAAGAAAGTCAGAAGGATCACCTATAAAGCCAACACACCCAGTGGTCAGCTTCAAACAAAAGGAGGTCTTGGCAGGCACCAGACTCTGCTGAGGTGAATTCAGCTTCTTGTGGTTAGCATCTGCACACCAGCTTGTACAATATTGCTGGGGTAGATACTTACAGTCAGCCAGCCTGATGGTCAACCTCATAACTGAATGGGTCAATAGTAATCAAGACTCAATTATAACAGGAGGACCCACATTACTCACATAAAGGACATTCTAGAGCACCCAGATCAGGTGATCAATGAGACTGCCATGGGATCCCAAAGGACATCTAATGCATAAGGTTATCCTACCAAGACTGGGAGTCATGACAGATCTACCTAATACATATAAACAAACACAAAGAAGCAGCCAAAATTGAGATATAAAGAAACATGCAGCAAATGAAAGAATGGGAGAAATCTACAGAAAAAGAATAAAATGAAACGGAGGCAAGCAATTTACCAAATATAGTTTAAAAAATGGTTGTAAAAATGCTCAAAAAATACTTAGAAACCATAAAAAAGAACCAGTCAGAAACAAAGAATAAATATTTGGAATAAGGAATACACTAAAAGGAATAAACAGTAGGTTTGATGAAGCAGAGGGCTGAATGAGTGATTTGGAAGCCAAGATTGAAAAACACCCAACCAGAGAAGCAAAAAGAAAAAATAATTTTAAAAAAGAAGGATAGTTTAAGGGCCCTTTGGAACAATGTGAAGCACAAGACATCCACATCAATGGGCTACATCAAGGGCTACCAGAAAGAGAATAGAGAGCAAGGGATAGAGAATCTCTTTGTAGAAATAATGGCTGAAAATTCCCTAAACTGGTAAAGGAAAAAGACACAAGTCCAGGAACTGTAGACTCCCAAACAAGATGAATCCAGAAAGGCCCACCCTAAGACATCTTATAATTAAAATGAAATAAGTTAAAGATAAGGAGAACATTTTAATAGCAACAAAAGAGAGACAGTTAGTTACCTACAAGAAAGCTCCCAGTAGACCATCAGCTGATTTTTCAACAGAAACATTTCAGACCAGAAAAGACTGGTATGAAATACATATTCAAAGTGATGAAAAGCAAGGACCTGTAACCAAGGCTACATAACTCAGCAAGACTATTATTTAAAATTTTAAAAGAAATAAAGAGCTTCCCAGGCAAGAAAAAGATAAAGGAATTCATTACCACCAAACCAGTATTACAAGAAATGTTAAAGGGACAGCTATAAACAGAAGATGAAGAAAAAAACAAAAAAACAAATAAGCATGGTTAAAAGAAAAAAATGTCAGTAAATATGTACCTATCAATAATCACTTTACATATAAATGGGTTAAATGTTTTAATCAAAGACATAGGGTAACTGAAAGATAAGAAAACAAGACCCATACACATGCTATCTACAAGAGACCCACCTCGTCATGAAAGATAAAACACAGTCTAAAAATACAGGGATGAAAAAAGTATTTCATGCAAGTGAAAAAAAAATCTTAAAGCTGGTATAGCGATACTTATATCTGATTAAAAGGCTTTAAAACTAAGGCTATATTTAGAGAAAAAAGTTACTACATAATACTAAAGGATCAATCCAAGAAGAGGATATAATGCTTTTAAACATATATGCACCCACATAGGAGCACCTAAATATATAAAGCAAATCTTGACGTACATAAAAGGAGAGATCAACAGTAATATAGTCAGCAGGGGATTTGAACACTCCACTGACACCAATGGGTAGATATTCCAGACAGAAAATCAACAACAACAAAAAAGTGTCTTTAAATGACACTAGATCAGGTAGATTTAATTGATAACTTTAGAATTTTTCACCTCCAAACAGTAGCATCTACATTTTTTCAAGTGCACATGGAACACTTTCTAAGATAGACCTCATGTCAGGACACAAAAAAAGTTTCAATAAATTTAAGAAGATTGAAATCATATTGTAGGGGCACCAAATATTTCCTGTAAAAAGTTTCAGAGGTCTGCTAAATATGTAAATATGTAGGGGCTTCAAATGTTCTTTGTAAGAAGTAGTAAGGACTTGCTAAAAAGCCTTGGAAAGAAGAATGTAGGGAGGAGTGTTGTAGCTTGCTTATACAAGCTAAAAGCACATCAGCCTTTATTTGCTTGTGTCTTGTTTATACAAGCTAAAAACACCTCAGCCTCTATCACCTTCCATTTGCTTGTGTCTTGTTTGTAACATTTGTGAAGGTTATACTTTACAGAATATCTAGCCCTTTGAAGATAAATTGCTTCACAAAGAATTCATCCCTGGCTGAAGAGCTATGCTGCCGCAGGAGATAACCTTATAGCCTTGCAAATTTCTGTTTCTGTTACTGCCAAGACATTCCTACAGTCCTGCCCAGCCCCCCTCTTCCTAAGGCTGTTTCCCACCAAAGAAGAAACAAAGGAGCATTACCAGTATATAAGCCCCTGCCTAAAAATCTCAGCAGGTCGGAGCTTGTTAGAGACCAGCTCAGGGTCTGCCCGACTTGTCAGCAACCATTAAAATCCTTTGCTTACTTTATACACCGCTTCAGAGTGTTCAATCTCGCCTATGTAGCCATAACAATATCAAACGTCTTCTCTGATTATAATTATATAAAACTATAGAAATCAGTCACAGGAAAAAAACCTGAAAAATACAAAAAGATATGGAAGCTAAATAACATGTTACTAAACAATGAATGGGTTAATAATGAGATCAAAGAAGAAATCAAAAGATATCTTGAAACAAATGAAAATGAACACATAACAACCCAAAATCTATGAGACAAAGTGAAAGCAGTCCTAAGACAGAAATTCATAACAATACAGGCCTACCTCAAGAAAAAAAAATATTGCCTTGACTGGTGTGGTTCACTTGGTTGGGCATCCTGCAAACCAAAATGTCATAGATTTGATTCCCAGTCAGGGCACATGCCTGAGTTGCAGGCCAAGTCCCCGGATCAGGGTGTTTCTCTCTCTTTCTTACTACCTCCCTCATCTCTCTCTAAAATAAATAAATAAAATCTTTAAAAAATGAAATTAAAAATATCAAATAAACAATTTAAATTAACACTTTAAGGAACTCGAAAAAGAACAACAAGCAACCAAAGTGAGTAGAAGAAAGGAAATAATAAAGATCAAAGCAGAAATAAATGAAATTTTTCTAAAAAAAATAATACAAAAGATTAATAAAACCAAGAGCTGGTTCTTTGAAAAGATAAACATGATTGACAAACCTTTACCCAAACTCATCAAGAAAAGGAGAGACAGGACCTAAATAAATAAAATCAGAGATGAAAACAGAAAAGTAACAACTGACTCCACAGAAATACAAGGGATTGCAAGAAAATATTACAAACTATATGCCAACAAATTGGACAATCTAGACAAGTTGGGTAAACTCCTAAAAACATACAATCTTTCAAAACTAAAGCAGTAAGAATCACAAACTCTGACTAGACGAATTACAACTAATGAAATCAAAACAATAATCAAAAAACTCCGAGAAAATAGTCCTGATTCAAATGGCCTCACAAGAATTTTACCAAGCATTCAAAGAAGAGCTAACACATATCCTTCTCAAACTACTCCAGAATATTCAAGATAAGGAAAGACTCCCATGCTCATTTTATGAGGCCAGCATTAACTCAATTACAAAACCAAATAAAGACACTACAAAGAAAAAAACGAAAAATATAGACCAATATCCCTGATGAACATAGAAGCTAAAATCATCAATAAAATATTAACAGATTGTACCCAGTAATACATCAAAAAGATCATATACCATGACCAAGTGGGATTTATTCCAGGGATGCAAGGATGGTACAATATCTGTAAATCAATAAACACGATACATAATAAACAAAACCAAGAACATGATTCACATGATCGTATACATTTTATATGCAGAAATAGCATTTGACATAATCCAGCACTCATTTATGAAAAAAACTCTCAGCAAAGTGAGAATAGAGAGAACATACCTCAACATAATAAAAGCCATATATTAGGTCTACCCTGAAGGTATCCAGCCATGTAATATGAAAAAGAGACATTTATTGAAGAAGATATAAAATAGAAGAAACATTGTACATAGGACAATGCCCCCTCAGTCCTCTTCAATGTAGGCATCTTGGAACCTCACACAGTTCTTCCAATCACCATCAGTTACCCCATCATATTTTCCTAAACCTCATTGATGGTCTGAAATTTCTTCCTTTATTTTGTATGTTTTATTGATTAAGCTGTTACAGTTTTCCCAAGTTCTTTTTATTTTTCTCCCCTCCACCCAGTACCCCACTTTCTTCCAGCAATCCCACCCTCTTTAGGTCATGTCCATGGGTGGTGCATATAAGTTCTTTGGCTTCACCCCTTTCTCTATTATTTTTAACTGCCCCCTGTCTATTTTTTTACCTACCAATTAGGCTTCTTAATCCCTGCACCATTTCTCCCCTTCCCCTTCCCAGCCGATAACCCTCCAAATGATCCCCATAACTATGATTCTGACCCTATTCTGGTTGTTTGCTTAGTTTGTTTTAGATTCTATTGTTGATAGCTGTGATATTGTTGTCCTTTTAATGTTCATAGTTTTGATTTTATTTTTCTTAAATAAGTCCCCTTAACATTTAATATAATAATGACTTGGTGATGATGAACTCCTTGAGCTTTACCTTATCTAAGGAGCACTTTATCTGTCCTCCTTTCTAACTGATAGCTTTGCTGGATAGAGTACTTTTGATTGTAGGCCCTTGCCTCTCATCATTTTGAATATTTCCTGCCAGTTCCTTCTTGCCTGCAAAGTTTCTTTTGAGAAATCAGCTCATAGTCTTATAGGTACCCCTTTGTAGGTAATTTTATTCTTTTCTCTTGTTGCTTTTAAGATTCTCTCTTTATCCTTAACCTTTAGCATTTTATGATGTGTCTTGGTGTGGTCCTCCCTGGGTCTAGTTTGTTTGGGACTCTGTGTTTTCTGGACCTGTATGTCCATTTCCTTCTCCAAATTTGGGAAGTTTTCCTTAATTATTTTTTTTACATAATTTTCAATGTCTTGCTCTCCTTATTCTCCTTCTAGTACCTCTATGATGTGGATGTTGTCATGTTTAAAGCTATCCCACGGGTTTCTAAGCCTCTCCTCATTTTAAAAAAATTACTGTTTCCTCCTTCTATACTGGTTGATGGTTTCTTTCATCCTTAAATTCCAATCTGTTGATTTGAACTTTAGTTTCCTTTCTTTTGCCACTAGTTTCATGTGAATTTTCCTTCATTTCACTTAGTATAGCCTTCTTTTCTTACCTGTTACACTTAATCTTTCCTGTCAAGTCTGTGAGCATCTTTATCATCAGTACTTTGAACTGTACATCTGTTAAGTTGTCTATCTCTTCATCTGTTAGATTCACTATCTCCTTGTCACTTAGTTCTCCCACTGGAACCTTGATCTTCCCCCTCTTTCAGGCCATACTTTTCTGTCTCCTCACCTTTACAGCTTTCTGTGTTTGCCTCTGTGTGTTAGGTAGAGTTGTCACACCTGTTACATTGTAAGAGTCAGAGCCTTAGGTATTTATCAGTGCCAGTGACCTGTTTCACCATGTTGTGGTGCTATATGTGGGAGAGGGGTCTGAGAGGGAACAGTGCCGCATGCCCCACTCTTGCCTTTTTTCTAGGCACTTCTCCCCCTTCCCATTCTAAACAAGCTACCACCATTGAAAGACTGGTAGTTTCTTCCTCTGCCCCAATCCCCCACTGGTTTTCACAGTCAGAAGTAATGTGGCTTTATTTTTCCCTGGTGCTGGAACTGCAAGCTGCTCAGTCTGGTTTCAGACTGGGATCAGTCTGGTTTGGGGCTGAGATATTTTCCCAGGTTTAAAGTGCATGACTGCACTTGTCACCATGGCTACAGTCCCTGTGCTGCTGCCACTGCCACCAGCCTTGCTGCCGCTAGCCCCGCTGTCAGCTGCTGCCACCAAGCACCACCCCTGCAGCTGCACTGCACCTCATTCTCTCCATCCCAGCTCTGCCCCTCCTACATTTCTGGCTGAATATTTCCTCTTTATTTCTTTGTTTAGCTTCCATATAGTTTCAATTTTCTGGATTTTCTGGGTATTTTTTAGTTTTGAAGTAGTTGTAAATTTCTTCTTAGTTGTGAAGGAGTTGCAGAGTATCTACCTATGTCTCCATCTTGGCCAGAAGTCTGAAATCTCTTCCTTTTCAAAGGTGATTTTAGTTTTGGGAAAACCAGAAGTCACAAGGTACCAAATCTGGAATGTAGGGGGATTGAGTCACCTGGGTGATTTGATGTTTCACCAGAAAAACTCTGTATAAGACATGATGTATGAGTGGTTGTATTGTCATGATGAAGCTGCAAAATACCAGTTTCCCATAGCTTCAGTCTTCTGAATCACCAAATAGTTTCCATGGTGGAATGTTCAAGCTTAATGCAAAATTTGATGCAGATTTGTTGCTCTACTCAGTCATTTTGAATGTGATGGCCATGGAGTGCACATGTTCACTCAACCATGTCTACCACTCTCATTGACAAGTATAGTGAAGTCATCATTGTTCACACATGCACATTACAATCCACTCTCCTTGGCTGCCAGGTTACATTGATGTCACACAAATCATTCTTGTTATACTTACAATGGCTGGACTTTTTCTGAATAGACCTTGTATGACAAACCCAGAGCCAAAATCATATTCAATGGGCAAAAACTAAAGCATTACCCTTAAGATCAGGAACAAGAAAGGGATGTCTGCTTTCACCTCTCCTATTCAACACAGTATTGGAAGTCCTGGCCAAAGCAATCAGACAAGAAGAAGAAACAAAAGGCATCCAAATTGGAAAGGAAGAAGTAAAACTGTCGTTATTTGCAGATGATATGATAAATAATTAACAAAAAAACTTCTAGGACTCATGAATGAATTCAGTAAAGTAACAGAATACAAAATAAATGTCCAGAAATCCGTTGCATTTTTACACACCAATAATAAACTATTCAAAAGGGAAATTAAGAAAACAATCCAATTTATGATTGCACTAAAAAATGCCTGAGAATACCCCCATCCAAGTATGTAAAAGACCTGTATTCAGAAAATTATAAGACACTGAAGAAAGAAATTGAAGAAATTACTGTAAATGGAAGCATATACTGTGTTCATGAGTAGGAAGAATTAACATCATTAAAATGTTTATACTACCCAAAGCAACCTAAAGATTCAATGCAATTCCTATCAAGATACCAATGTGCATTTCACAGAACTAAAATAAATATTTCAAAAATGTATACGTAACCATAAAAGGCCCTGAATAACCACAACAATACCATAAAAGACCCTGAATAGCCACAGCAATACTGAAAAAAGAAGAACAAAGTTGCAGAAATCATGCTACTTGTTATAAAACTATACTACAATGTCATAATAATCAAAAGAGCATAGTACTGGCATAAAAAAACAGACATATAAATCAATGGAACAGAATAGATAGCCCAGAAATGAATCTAGACCTTTATGGTCAATTAATATTCGACAAAGGAGGCAAGAACATAAAATGGGGTAATGATAGTCTATTCAATTAATGGTGTTGGGAAAATTGGATGGATGCATGCAAAAATATATAAAATTTGACCCCCTTCCTACACCATACACAAGAATAAACTCAAAATGGACGAAAGCAGTGATTTTCAATTTTTTTTATCTCATGGCACACATAAACTAATTACTAAAATTCTGCAGCAAACAAAAAAAATTATATTTTTTGCTAATCTGATGAGAAAAATAGGCATAATTTTGATTCATTGATACCAAATGGCTATTGTTGGTTTGGAAGTTGTTATTCTTTTATTTGACAATCTAAGAGAAAAGAGATCAGTGCCCCTGACTAAATAGTCAGGTATTGCATGTTTTAAAAATTCTTGTGGCACACCAGTGTGCCTGCCAGGGCAAACTGGTTGAAAATCTCTGGAGTAAAGACTTAAATGTAAGACTTGAAGCCATAAAAGTTTTAGAAGGAAACAAAGGCAGCAAAAGCTTGGACATTCCTCACAGCAATATTTGTTTTGATATGTCTCCTTGTGCAAGGGAAAGAAAATAAGTAAATAAAAAGGACTCCATTAAACTAAAAAGGTTTGCTCAGGAAACCACCAACAAAATGAAAAGACAAACTACTGAATGGGAAAGCATATTTGCTAATGATACATCTCATAAGGGGTTAATATCCAACATTTATAAAAAACTTATATAACTCAACACCAAGAAAACAAACAACCCAATTAAAAAATGGGCCAAAGAACTGAATAGACATTTCTGCAAAGAAGACATTTTGATTGCCAATAAATATATGAAAAAATGTTCAGCATTACTAATCATCAGAGAAATGTAAATTAAAACCACAATGACATATCATTTCACACCTGTCAAAATGGGTACCATCAATAAATCAACAAACAAGTGTTAGTGAGGATGCAGATAAAAGGAAATCCTCATGCACTGTTAGGGGGGATGCAGATTGGTAGAGCCACTGTGGAAAATGGTATAGAGTTTCCTCAAAAATTAAAAATGGAACTCCTTTATGACCCAGTGATTCTACTTCTGGGACTATGACCAGAAAAACCTGAAATCATGATTCAAAAAGTTATATGCACCCTTATGTTCATTCCAATGTTACTTACAATAGCCAAGATTTGGAAGCAGTTCAAGTGCTTGGCAGTAGATGAGTGGATAAAAGAAGCTGTGGTACATTTACACAATGGAATACTACTTGGCCGTAAAAAGAAATCTTACCTTTCAAAACAGCATAGATGGACCTAGAGAGTATTATGCTAAGTGAAATAATCCAGTCAGAAAAAGACAAATACTTACCTGGTCAGTGTGGCTCAGTTGGTTGGAGCATTGCTCCACAAATCAAAAGGTTGTGGGTTCCATTCTCAGTTAGGACACATGCCTAGGTTGCATGTTTGATCCCAGGCCAGGGAAGCTACAAGAGGCAAACAACTGATGTTTCTCTTTCACATTGATGTGTCTCTTCCGTATACCCACTTCCTCCCTTCCCTTCTCTCTAAAATCAATGAGCATTCCCTCATGAGAGAAAAATAAATAAATAAATAAATAAATAAATAAATTTAGAAAGAAAGAAAAAGACATACCATACAATTTCATTTATATGTGAGATGTAATGAAGAAAATAAACAAACAAAATAGAAGCAGACTCATAGATACAGAAAATAGAATGATAGCTGTTAGAGGGGAGAGGGGTTGGGGAGCTGGGAATAAAATGTAAAGAAATTAAGCAAAGAAAAAACCTCATAGGCACAGGCAATAGTATGATATTTACTAATGGAAAAAAGGAATGGAGGAGATTGAAGGAAGTAAAGGGGGGGATAAATGGTGACAAAAGACTTGACTTACTTTGGGTGGTGAACATACAATGCAGTATACAGATGATGTATTATATAATTGTACACCTGAAACCTATATAATTTTGTTAACTGGTGTCACCCCAGTAAAATCAATAAAAGAAGGATCATTTACTAAAGACTAACAGTGACCCATGGCTGAGTATTTTCTCTCTACATTCTGAGAAAAGAGAAGTCAGAAAAATCAGAGGAATATCCAATATCTGGTAATGACTCACCTGTGTGCTGACTAATGATTGTGGTAATGAAATGGAGCAGGACCAATCTTCTTCCTACTGTGATCTTATTAAGTGAGAAATAGCATTGACTTGTCATGTTTCCATTTTAACCCCATCTACAGCTTAGGTGGAGAGAGCATAAAGAAGATGAAATTGAGATAGAAGAGCAAAGAAGAGGGGAGTGTGAGGAATAGGTTTTTGGTAGAAAAGAATCCTAGAAAAAATACTAGTCACCTATCTCCATTGTTATAGATAATATTGTTATGTACCAAACAACCTCAAAACTTAATGACTAAAAACTATAATGATCTCTGCTCAGGGCTTAATTGGATCTAGAACATCCAGGATCTCCCTCATCATCCAATACTCTAGCATCTTTTCAAAGTTGTTCTTAGTTCAAAAAGAAAACATTCCAAGAGAAAAATCCTCAATATACAAGGCTTATCAACAACTAATGACTTAAATTGTCAGAATAGCTGGATTCTAATTCTGGTTTTGTCTCCAATGTTGTCAACTTGAGTGATTTTCTTTCACTTCTTTGGACCTCAGATTCTTCTAGGAAATCAAGGAGTTGACTAAATTATTTGTAAGCTTCTTTGCATCTTATTTACCAAGAATGTTATTCTTGCCTATTTCTCAGGAACCTTGGGAGGAATGTGGAAGCACAGTAGAAAATGGCATATTGATTGTTAGCACTTCATGGTCCAAACCAACCCACTCTCAACTCTTCTGATCCCCTTTCACAAGTTCAGCAGATCCATTTCTGTATTCCACCAAAGTTTCCTTCTACTTTCTCATCTCAGCTAGTTTATTCATGCCTACTGTAGAATGTCAGTTTATCGTGGAGATCTCTTGACTTCAAGTCTAGTGTATTCTTTAATATAGCTATCTCACTCCTGAGCATGATGCATCACTCACTCCTATACCCCAAAACTTCAACCCCTGAAAAACTTCCTAATCCTTTAAAGCCTAATTCACAGCATAACTCCTGCATATAATTTGCCTGTGCTACTCCAATGGAAAGTGACTTCACTCTCTTTTGGCCTATTTTTTTCTGGTACTGATTATCAATTCTACTGATATTATATTCATATCTGTGGTGTATATTCTCAACCTAAAGAACCAAGTTCACAATCTTTATCAACAGCCAAGTTGAAAGAATTGATCTTTATGGGGAACTCTTGAAAGGACATTTGGGCCATCTATTCTGCTATATAGCCTAAGACTTTTATCGGTTAAAATTAGACCGTTAAATTTACACATTTGTACTAAACTGTCTTGTACTCCACTATGAAGCTGCTTATGCTGAGTTGTGTATTTGTGTTAAGTTCTCAGATTTCAATAAATTATATTACAAGAATCTATTCCTTAATGTGAGAGGCATCTACTTGTCAACATCTCCCAGTATCTCATATCTCAAAATTATATTTTAGAGTAAATGTTTCACTTCCCCTGAGGTACTATTGGTTTTATTTTTTACTTAAGAAGAATGGGGACTCTAAGACCAATTCAATTGTTTTGCTATTGTTGTTCTGTTTTTAACTGCTTATTTTGGTCACCAATATGCCCAGAGCCAAAGTTGTGATGCAATTATAATTGTTGTCTTCTTTTTACTCATTGCAAGTGGGCAAATATATTTGCTTCTCCTAAATTTACCATTCATTTTGAAAGCATTTATGATTTTGTAGTACATAGCTCAACATTTTAAACAAATGTGTAGCAATTTAAAAGAGTTTCAAGAGGCATTTAAAACAGAAAGTAAACAAAATAGCACAACTCTCAGATACCCTGAGCCCCAATAGACATGAGCATTATAAGGCTAAGGCATTACTTGCACAACTATTTTGAATTATAAGATTGTAAAACATATACTAGGAAAGCAGGTCTTGTGACAGCTCCAGTAGCTGTGTATGAGACATCTGAGAAAGTCAGGGGTTAAATAAAGGATGCTCTCCAAGAAAGATGACAACATTGGCCAGTTAATGGCTTTGGTAGCTGGGGTCAGGGACAGAATGGAAACAGTTGTTCTTATGCAAAGGTTAGGAGAACAATCTTGATTGTACAGTAAACTATCTGTACATTCTTGAATGATACAATCATTGTACAACAGTTGCATTTCCTTTGTTGGTATATACTCTCTTTAGTACGTTTGAATCCTGTTGATCAGATCAGCTCAAGTTCACTACACAATTTCCTGTTTTCATCAGTGAGAGAAGAGTGGTAGTTTCAAATCATATCTGCAAATTTTTTCAAACTCCTTTAATTAAGAAGTTGAAGCTAATTTCTCTCTCTTTGGATATAGGCTGGCCTGAGTTACGTGTTTCTCATAGAGTGCAACAAAAGTGGTGCTGTGTGACTTCTCAGGCTAAATTATAAAAGGCTTTCATTTGGTTCTGCTTTTCTTGGGACCATTTTTTTTAGAACTTGGTTTCCATACTATGATAAATCTCAGGACACACAATGACTCCACATGTAAGTATGTGGTTGACATCCCCAACTGAGGTCTCAGCTGACAGAAAGCATCAACAGACAGAAAGAAACCTGAGTAAGGAAGCCTTCCAGATAATTCCACCTCCAGTTACCATCTGACTGTAAGAAATACCTTAAGTGAGAGCCACCTAGCTGAGCCCAGTCAATCCCTAGAACTGTGAAAGATAATAATGATGATAAAAAAGATGATGATGATGAAAATTACAATATGTTTTTTAATACAGCTAGGTCTACAGTGACTTATTATGTAGCTATAAATAACCAAAACAAGAGGCAATATCATGGAAGAACCATTCTCATTTTCCTCAAATTCTTCCATGCATCACAGGTACTTTAAGCTATAATATTTGAAGGACTGAAATACCTGGATTCTGGGGGATGGTGGGTATAGTGATTCAGACTGACTGGACCTTGAAGCCCAGCTCTGCAATCAGTGGCACTGTCAAGAACTGAGGGAAAGCTTATTTCTTCTGCAATCTTCAAAAAGAAAAAAATAATAATGGAACTACAAAATGTATGTTCCCTAGGTCTTATGCAAAATGTGAACAAATAAAAGCATCTTTGGAAAACTTTGATATTTTTATTCTTCTGTAATAAGCAATTTAATTAAAATGTGTGCTAACAATGTAAATGCCAGTTTGTTACTGAGCAAACTGCGGCTCGTTTATGTGCACTTTGGTATATTATCCAACAAGTACTGTTGATAAAAACAAGTCTTTATTTACAATATTTCAACCTTGAGGGGGAGGGCTAGTAGCACTTCAGCTCAAAGCCCTGTTCTCTCACAACACCTAGCATTTACCTTGCTCCCCAAAAGGTTATAAACAAAAAACAAACCCAATAGTTCCCCATCCCTTATCTGCCAGCTCTCTCCCTCAGGGTATATGGCACATTATCCTCAGCCTCCATATAATAGTCTAGAAAAGCATGTGCCATGTTACAGTGAATCATAGTGAAATCCAGGAAAGGCACAAGTCCTAAGATAGTGTACTCTCCATATGTCCTGTGTTCCAAGAGTCCAGAGAGGGTCCAGGTCTGCAAGGCAGAGTCCTTGGTGGCTTCAGAGTCAGTTAGAGCAGGCATGACCAAAGCAGCAACATGCCTGCTTTCTTGCTAGCCCAGACCTCATGGCCAAGTCCTGACTAAAAACTACATAGCTGCTTGCTGCTTCTTACATGACTGCAGCAACCTGCTTCTACACCATGGCACCTCCCTCCTTCATACTTCTCTTTCATGCTCCCCTTCACATGACTGCCCATCCTTCCTTTTTAAATCCTGAAAGTCACCTACACTTTTTTCCCTAGGGCAGTAACACAGCTATTATCTAGCTACCATCTTGCCATAGATATGCAAAGTATCTTAAAAGTTGTATTATCTCCATCCCCCACCCCCCAAACCATGGGCTGCAGGGAAAATTTGTATCTCATTTCAGGTTCAAGACAGGCTATATCCACTCAGTTCCCAAACTAGGTGGTTGCCTTTAAGACATTTATTCTCTCTGAACCTTTTTTCATCATCTGCGCAATACTGATAACTTACCTACCTTACAGAATTCTTCTAAGTATCAATTGAGATATTAATGTATGTAATTCACTGGGCCTAGGACTTGATGATATCCAGGAAATGTACCAATTTTATTTTACAAAGTGTCTCCACTATCAGCAACATGCTACTCTATGAAAATATCACTATTAACAATCTATGTGTGATAGGCCCCCATTTGGTCATGATTCAGCAGTATTTGTATACTTGTTTTTCTCTCTCCTCAAGACTTGGAGCAGATGCCTAGTTGCAGCTCAGCTTAGTGCTAACTAAATTATCTGAGCAAGTTTCTCAACCTCCTGCATTTTCCAATATGTAAAATGGGATGTTAATAGCTACTGTACAGGATAGCTGTGAGAGTTTAATGAGGCTATATGGGGACAAAGCCTGCCCCAAACTCAGGAAGAGGGACAGCTGTATCTTATCCCAGCCCTGTCATTTACACTTTCATAGTTTATAACTTTTAAGGAAACTTATGGGAAGCAAAGCAGTTAGAAAAACAAAACACTCTAAGTACATGTTTTCTGTAAACATAACTAGTATCTTATTTTGCTTCCAATTGGTGTGGAGACAACACTACACAGGCTCAGAACAGAGGTACAGAGCCATGTGCAATCAATAGAACCAGTACATGGTAAAATCACTGCATGGACTTGTCAAGGTTTCCAAGCTGGCGCTGATTCCCCTCTGTTATAAGCAGCCTGGGATTGAGGTTCTTAAAGGGAAAATCAGCTCTGGAGTCACAGGTAAATCTAATATCATTACATTGTACCTAATTCAAGATTTTTAAATTATTCCTTGATTTAAAAAATAATATTTTTCTTTTCTCTGCTCACCCTGTTGGACAGAAAGAAGTGGGTGATTATATAGCCACCCATTGAATAGTACTGACAAAGGCCTCAGTTACTGTAGCTTATAACATAATTAAATCTATAATTGAATTTGTAGACTCACAATTTCCAATAGATTCCTCTTCAGGTGGAGCATTTTTTCCTGTATTTAATACCACTAAACACCACTCCCACCCCCATCTCCACCCCATGTAAGAAAATTGTCATGTAAATTAAAAAAATCCAAGTTTTATTTTATTTAACATTAATTATTCTTCATTTTTTGAGTATTATTAAACACATTAAATACTTAAAATGTTCAATATTTATTCAAAATCTATACAGAAGATATGCTATACTTCAAAATGTACTTTAAGAATGTATTCGTCGGCAGCCGTCCGTCTCGAGAGACGATGGTGTAGCTTCTTAAGAGTCTATCTGCACCGCCGAGAATGGCTGTGCAGTCCGACTCGGGAGTGACACGGTATCTGTCTCCTCCCGTGTTGAATCGACATCTTGTGATGACGCTGGAGTGTCCTCTCCAGTGGAACTGAAGCTACAGAGCCTGGGCAGGGTGATATGGAGGGTCTGCTGTTGCCCATGCAGCAGACCCCCCCTCTCTTCGCAGCTGAAGGGTCCAAGGGAAAGACGGAGTCAATACAGCTTGGCTTCAGGTGCGCCGCAGGAGTTGCCGGTGTTGACTACAACGTCAAACCACCTTGGGGACTCCGGCTCCGGATTTTCTGTCGGGGTTTACTCCCTTAGCCTTTCCCCTGAAGAGGTATGCCGCAAGGCAGCGGAGGTTTTTTGGAGTCAGAGTTTTCCTTCTCTGATGTGCCCTGACTGGAAGATCGAACCAGCAACACTTAGCTCGCAGGCCGACGCTCAATCCACTGAGCCAAACCAGCCAGGGTAATAAGAATGTATTAATATTTAAGAATCCAAATCTTCAGATTATACCTCAACTTGGCAGAGGCAATACTACTCTTTCAATATTTAGATTTAGCTTACATTTCTTCTCCCTCTATAGCCAGTTTTAGTGATAAAGAATTGAATGCAATATCAAGACACAGTACAAAAATAGAGAAGTGGATTTGTAAATACTAATTATTCAAATTCAATATACTGGTTTGAATACATTGATTTTAATACTATCAACATTCAGAGAAACTGGTTTCTTTCTTATTGATTTCAATATTGTCAACATTCAGGGAAATTGATTTCTTTCTCAACATTTTTTAGTAGTATATTAACTGATGTTATATTACAAAAAAGTGAGAAATTCAGTAACAATAAGTACTACTGTAATGAAAGAAAAGTAGCTATTTGAGGAAGAGAACCACATCAATAGCTGATAAATTTTCAACCAAAAAATGCTGTTCCCTTTGTACACCTTCAGCACTTTCTCCTCCAAAGCTCCAGAACCTTAGTAATATACCAATTTTTTAGTTACCTTCTATTGATCTGTCACTCAAGAAACAAAAATTATGGTTTAATGCATGCTGAAATCTGTTATTTATTAACCTTGTGAATATAACTCCAGAAATTACCTACCCTTTAGCTTTTTGCAATATGTAAGGTAAATATTAAAAAAGTAATGCTTGAGTGAAGATACTACTCTTAAAGTTTAAATCTCAAGCACAGTCCACTGAGGGGAACTTACTGTAACATGTCCAAATATTACTCCATACTCTTCCTGTAATGTCAGCCCTAACAATTTGCCTATGTAAAAACAAAAATCCATGCTCATGTTCAAGGTCCTCTGTGTTGCTAAATTGTTTTTACTAAATATTGGGTGAATATAGATTATTTTTAAGATATGTGTAAGAAAAAAAACAATAATACAAGGAACAGTCATGTATCCTCCTCAGCCTGTTTAAGAAGAAGAAGAATATAAATACTACTGAGCTATAAAAAAAGGATGAGATATTGTTATTTGCCACAATATGAATGGATCCTGATGGTAGCATGCTAAGTGAAATAATTCAGACAAAAAAAGACAAGTATTTGATTTCACTCATATGTGGGGTAAAAAACTGAAAGTAACAAATGAGCAAACAAGCTCATAGACCCAGATGACAATACGGTGGTTACAACAGGGTTATAAAGGGTAGTAAAGGCTAAAGGGGGTCAAATATATGATGACAGAAGATTAGACTGAGTGTTGAGCACACAGTGCAATATACAGATGTTATGTTTAGAATTATACACCTGAAACATATATGTTATTAACCACTGTTACCACAATTAATGTAATTAAATTTAAAAACATCTATGAGAACCCTTATGAGAGCCACTCTGAGCTCAACCTTATTGCCTCTCCATTCAAAGGTAACTTCTTGATTAAAAAAAAAAATATATTGAATATATTGGGATGACATTGGTTAATAAAATTATATAGGCTTCAGGTGCAAAATTTTATAATACATCATCTGGATATTGTATTGTGTTCACTACTCCAATTCAAGTCCCATTCCATGACTATTCATCCCCCCCATGTCCTCTTCTACCTCTTCCACCCTCCTTTTCCTCTAGTAATCACTATACTGTCATTGTCTATGCGGGTTTTATTTATTTATTTATTTATTTATTTTTGCTTAATCCTTTCACTTTTTTCACCCAGCCTTCCAACCCTGTCCCCACTGATGCTCTCAGTCTGTTCTTTGTATCTATGAGGCTGTTTGTATTTTCTTTGTTAGTTTATTTTGTTCATTAAATTCTACATATAAGAGAAATTAATCAGTATTTGTCTTTCTCTGACTGGCTTATTTCACTTAGCATACTGTTCTCCTGATCCAACCACACTGTCACAAAAGGTAAATTTTTCTTTTTTTATGGCTGAGCAGTATTCCATTGTGTAAATGTACCACAGATCTTTTATCCACTCATCTATAGATGGATACTTGGGTTGCTTCCAAATGTTGGCTATTGTAAATAATGCTGCAATGAACAATAGGGGTGCATATGTTCTTTCAAATTTGTGCTTCAGGCTTCTTCAGATATACAAGGGGGGACCCAAAAAATGAAATTATCTTCTGGAGAGTGGGCTTCCCTTGCTAGGTGAGTGTTCTAGGAACTCATTTGAATCAGTGTACCCACTGGCGTTGTTGTGAGCAGTTGTGTTAGGCTTCAGTGAATTTTTTTTTGAAGACTCAATATGTTTGCCCATTTCATGATGGGTGATTTACAAGCACACCATGCTGACTGTTGTGAAGTTTTTGACCCAAAATGGCATGATCTCCCATTCCCGACCCTCCCTATTCACCTGGTCTTGCCCCAAGTAATTTCTTTTTGTTTCCCTGGATGAAAACACTTCCTCAAAGGGAAATGTTTTGCTAATGTGGATGAGGTGAAACAAAAAACAGCAGAAGCACTAAAAGGCACCAAAATTGACTAGTTCAAAACCTGTTTTAATCAGTAGAGAAAACATCTCGATGGGTATATTGCATCAAAGGGAGAGTACTTTGAAGGTGACTGAAGTTTAAATATGTAAGAATGAATACACAATTTTACATAATTAAATTATGGGTTGTTTTTTTTTTAATCCCCCCTCGTAGTTCCAGAAGTGGAATCATTGGGTCTTAAGGCAGTTTCATTTTTAAGTTTTTGAGATAACTCCATCCTGTTTTCCACAGTGGTTTTGCCAATCTGCATTTCTACCAACAGGGCATGAGTGTTTCCTTTTCTCTACATCCTCACCAACACCTTTTTGTTGATTTATTGATTTTTCTGATAGTTTACTACAGATATTAATGTCCCTAAATATAAAATTGTTAAATTTTACCTGACTTTAAAACTTCATGCCTTGAACATACTGTACACATTTTTTCTGCAATTTCTTTTTTGGGACAGAGCATTATTTTTCAGAGATTCGAGCATGTTGTTATATGTACAACAGCATTTCATCTGTTTACTTTGCTAAGCACTATTCCATGGTTTGAGTATGCCACAGTGTTATGGTTCTACTTTACTGTTGATCTTATGTGGGGTGGGTCCCAGTTTGATAACATTACAAATAATACTCAGTACAATGTTAGGTAGGATAGACAGCAAACCAAAGCAGAGAGGAGGAGGGATACATGTTCCACTCACTGACTCAACAGTCCTTGAAATTCTATGTATCTTTTCCATTATTTGGGAAAGAAAGCCTTTGAAACTGGGCTTTCATCCCCAGTCTTGAAAGGTCAGAAGAGGCCCATAGGGCCTAAAAGAAGGAGCCCATTAACAACTTTGGGTATTCACATCCCCTCCTCTCACTCCCCTCCTGGAAAGCTAGCACCACCATCACCTGTCAATCAATATGTTACTTCTTCATCCTCCTTCATCCCACCAATTATATAAGTCTTCAGAACAGATGACTCTCTCTCTGGCCACCTGGCCTAGCATCAGGCCACCCTGGTTCTGGCTCTTGTTCTTGCTGCCCCTGTCCTTGTCACACTTGCTCTTCCCTTTCTCCCCCAGCTCAGGAAGGCCCATTCTCTTCCATGAGAACATATCACCAATAAACATTGCTTGCTTTCATGATAATAGACTTGCTGATCTGTAATTCTTTACTGCATTGTGAGAACTGACTTTCTGGGAATTTCTGCCATAACACAAGCATGAACATTTAAAAACTTTTTAACTTAAATTTTTTATTGTTTATGCTATTACAGTTGTCCCAATTTTTTCCTCTTTGCCCTCTTTCTCCCAGCTTGTACACCCACTCCCACAGTTAATCCCCACACCATTGTCCATGTCCATGGGTCCTTCATGTATATTCTTTGACTAATCCCTTCACCTTCTTTCAATCAGTCCCCACTTCTCCCCTGCCCTGTTACAGCTGGCAGTCTGTTCCATGTTTCTATGCCTCTGGTTCTATTTTACTCATTATTTAATTTTGTTCATGGTGCAGCCAGAGGTGCTAGGCTGGGGTGGGGGCCTGGGTGACTCTGCTTAGAAAGTGTGGCCCTTGTCTTGTTCCTGATCTTAAGGGGAAATCTTTTAGTTTTTGGCAGTTGAGTATAATGTTGGCTGTGGGTTTCTCATATATAGCTTTTATTATGTTGAGGTATGCTCCCTCTACGCCCTCTTTGCTGAGTGTTTTTATCATAAATGTGTGCTGAATTTTATCAAATGTTTTTTCAGCACCTATGGATATGATCATGTGATTTTTGTCTTTCATTTTATTTATATGGTGTATTACATTTATTATGATAATTGTCCCATACTTGCATCTTTGGGATTGATTAATCACACTTGATAGGTACTTGTTCATTGCCATTTATTCTGTGCCTGTGTTTTTCTCTCTCTCTTTCGTCTCCCCCTCCTTGTCCTTTTTTTTCCTCTTCCTCTTCCCCTTCCCCTTTTTCTCCTTCTTCTCTTCCTCCTCCTCTTCCTTCTTCTCCCTCCTCCTCCTCTCTTTGTAGCAGTCCCTTTAGCATTTCTTGCAGTGATGGCTTGTTGAAGATATATTCTTTTACCTTTCTTTTCTTTGGGAAGCTCTTTATTTTGCCTTTCATTTTAATTGATAGTTCTTCTGGATAGAGTAGTCTTGGTTGTAGGTCCTTGCTTTTTATTACCTGGAATATTTCACGCCAATCCCTTCTGGCTTGTAGTGTTTCTGTTGAGATATTCACTGAGAGCCTTAATTGGAGCTCCTTTGTATATCACTAGCTCTTTCTTCCTTGCTGCCTTTAATATTCTCTCTTTGTCTCTAAAATTTGCCATTAAAAATATTTTAATTATTTATTTTCACAGAGAGGGGAAGGGAGGGAGAAAGTGAGGAGAGAACCATCAATATATGCTTGCCTCTCACACATCCTCAATTGAGGACCTGACCTAAAATCCGGGCATGTCTCGTGACTGGGAACCAAACCAGTGGCCCTTTGGTTCAAAAGCCAGCACTAAGTCCACTGAGCCACACCAGCCAGGGCTAAAATTTGCCAATTTAATTATGATGTGTCTTGGAGTAGGCCTCTTTGGGTTCATCTTGTTTGGGACCCTCTGTGCTTCCTAAAATTGTGTTACTTTTTCCCACACCAAGTTAGAAATTTTTCTGTCATTATTTTCTCAAACAGTTTTCTATTTCTTCTTCCTTTTCTTCTTCTGATATTCTTTTTATTATTTTTAAATTTATTTCTTATTTTTTTCTATTACACTTGTCCCACTTTTTCCCCCATTACTCCCACCCCACCTTGCCCACCCATTCTCTCACAATCCATCCCCACCCTGTTACCCTATTGTTCATGTCCATGGGTCATTTATACTATTTCCTTGACTAGACCCTTCTCCTTTTACCCCCTTCTTTCCTCCCCTCTGGTCACTGTCAGTCTGCACTTTGTTTACTTGCCTGTGGTGCTATTTGCTTGTTTGTTTTTGTTGCTCATAGTGTCCTCTGTTAGGTGATATCATATGATGTTTGTCTCTAGCTGCCTGGTTTCTTTCGCTAAGCATAATACTCTCCAGTTCTATCCATGTTGTTGCAAATGTAGTAGTTCTTTCTTTCTGCTGCATAGCAATCCATTGTGTAAATGTACCACATTTTTTGATCCACTCATCTACAGATGGGCACTTAGGCTGTTTCCAGCACTTGGCTATTGTAAATAGCACTGCTGTGTACATAGGGGTGCATAGGTTCTTTTGAATTGGTGTTTCAGGATTCCTCAGGTATAATCCTAGTAATGGAATTGCTGGATCAAAATGCAGCTCCATTTTTACTTTTTTGAGGATATTCTGTACTGTTTTCCATAGTGGCTACACAAGTCTGCATTCCCACCAACAGTACAGGAGGGTTCCCTCTTCTCCACATCCTCAGCGGCATTTGTTGTTTGTTGGTTTGTTGATGATGGCCATTCTGAGCAGTGTGAGGTGGTATCTCATTGTGACTTTAATTTGCATCTCTTTGATGGCTAGTGATGTTGAGCATTCTTTCATATGCCTATTGACCGTCTGTATGTCCTCTTTGTGAGGTATTTTTTCAGGTCCTTTGCCCATTTTTTAATTGGGTTGTCTGTCTTCTTGGTGTTGAGTTGTATAAGTTCTTCATATATATTTTGGAGATCAAACCCTTGTCTGAGGTATCATTGGCAAATATGATTTTTCATACCGTTGGTTCCTTTTTCATCTTGCTGATGTTTCCTTTTGCTGAGCAGAAACTCTTTAGTTTAATGTAGTCTTGTTTGTTTATTCTTTTCTTTATTTCCTCTGCTCTGGATGTATATTGGCAAAAATATTGCTACATGAGATATCTGGAATATCTGCCTGTTTACCTTTAGGATTTTTATGGTGTCACTGCTTACATTTAAGTCTTTGATCCATCTTGGTTTTATTCTGGTGTACGGTGTAAGTTGGTGGACTAGTTCCACTTTTTTGTATGTCCCTTTCCAATCCTCCCAGCACCATTTGTTAAAGAAGCTATTTTTGCTCCATTTTATGTTCCTTCCCCCTTTGTCAAGTATTAGTTGACCATAAGGACCTGGGTTTATTTCTGGGCTCTCTATTCTATTCCACTGATCTATATGTCTGTTCTTATGCTAGTACCAGACTGTTTTGATTACAGTAGCTCAGCAGAATAGTTAGGTATCAGGTATTGTGATTCTTCCTACTGCGTTCTTTTTCCTCAAGATTGCTGTGGTTATTCAGGGTCTCTTTTGGTTCCATATAAATTTTTGAAGCATTTGTTCTAGGTCTTTTAAATATGTCATTGATATTTTAATAGGGATTGCATTAAAACCATAAATTGCTTTGGGTAGTATGGACATTTTAGTGATGTTGTTCCTTCCCATCCATGAACAAGTGTATGCTTCCATTTATTTGTATCTTCCTTAATTTCTTTCTTCAGTGTTATGTAGTTTTCTGAGTACAAGTCTTTTAACTTCTTGGTTAAGTTTACTCCTAGATACTTCATTTTTCTTTTTGTTATAGTAAATGGGATTTTTTTCTAGTTTCTATCTGTAATATTTTATTGTTGGTGTGCAGAAATGCTTTCAATTTCTGAATATTAACTTTGTACCCTGCTATTTTGCCAAATTCATTTATTAGGTTGAGTAGTTATTAGGTGCAGTCCATAAGGTTTTCTATGTACACTATCATGTCATCTGCAAATAATGACAGTTTTACTTCCTCTTTCCCAATTTGGATGCCTTTTATTTCTTTTTCTTGTCTGATTGCTGTGGCTAGAACTTCCAAAATTCTGTTGAATAGGAGTGGAGAGAGTGGACATTCTTGTCTTGTTTCTGATCTTAGGGGGAATGCTTTCAGTTTTTGCCCACTGAATATGATGTTGGCTTTGGATTTCTCATATATGGCCCTTAGTATGTTGAGGTATGCTCCCTCTATTCCCATTTTTCTGAGAGTTTTCATCATAAATGGGTGTTGTACTTTATCAAATGCTTTTTCAGCATCTATTGATATGATCATGTAATTTTTGTCTTTCATTTTGTTTATATGGTATATTACATTTATTGATTTGCAAATAATAAACCATCTTTACATCCCTGGGACACATCCCACTTGATCATGGTGTGATGCTGGATCCAGTTTGCAAATATTTTGTTGAGAATTTTAGCATTTATGTTCATCAGCCATATTGCCTGTAATTTTCTTTCTTTGTTGTGTCTTGACCTAGTTTTGGAATTAGTATAATATTGGCTTCATAGAAAGAGTTTGGGAGCCTTTCCTCTTCTGGGATTTTTTGGAATAGTTTGAGGAGGATAGGTGTTAGGTCTTCCTTAAATGTTTGATAAAATTCACCAGTGAAGCCATCACGTCCAGGGCTTTTGAGTGCCAGGAGTTTTGTTATTAGTACTTCAATTTCACTAGTTGTTATCATCCTATTCAGGCTTTCTCCTTCTTCTTGATTCAGTTTTGGAAGATTCTCTTTCAAAACATTTGTCCATTTCATCCAGGTTGTGAGATCTCTTGTCATATAGTTGTCTGTAGTAATTTCTTACAATCCTTTGTATTTCTGTGGCATTAGTTGTGATTTCTCCTCTTTCATTTTTGATTTTGTTTATTTGGGTTCTCTCTGTTTTTTTCTTGATGAGCCTGGATAAAGACTTGTTGATTTTATTGATCTTTTCAAGGAACCAGCTCCTGGTTTTATTGATCTTTTGAATTGTTTGGTTACTCTCTATGTGATTTAATCCTGCTCTGATCTTAATGATTTCCTTCCTTCTACTTGCTCTAGGCTTTGTTTGTTGTTGTTTCTCTAGTTCTTGTAGTTGTTGCATTAGATTTTTACTTTGAGATTCTTCTATCCTTTTAGTTGGGCCTGTATGGCTATGAACTTCCCTCTCAGAACTGCCTTTGCTGTGTCCCATAGGTTTGGGAGTGCTGTGTGTTCATTATTATTTGTTTACAGAAACTTTTTGATTTCTTCTTTGATGTCACTCTTGACTTATTCATTATTTAATAGTATGTTATTCATTCTCTATTAATTTTAATGTTTTTGAGTTTTTTCTTTGAGGGTCGTTTCCAGTTTCAGGCCATTGTGATCTGAGAAGATGCTTGATAAAATTTCAATTTTTTTCTCTTTTATTTGAGGCTTGTTTTGTGTCCTACCATGTGGTCTATCTTTGAATATATTTTATGTGCACCGGAAAAGAATGATATTTTGCTTCTCTGGGGTGAAAGTTTCTATGTATATATCAATTAAGTACATTTGATCTAGAGTGTTGTTCAATACCACAATATCCTTGGTGTTTCTTTGGCTAAAAGATAAGTCCATTGTTGATAATGGGGTGTTAAAATCCCTTACTATGAGTGTGTTGCTATTGATATCCTTTTTGAAGTCTTTCAAGATTTTCCTTATATATTTAGGTGCTTCTACACTGGGTACATATATGCTTTCCAGGGTTATAGTTTCTTGAGGGATTGTTCCCTTAAGTATGATTAAATGTCCTTCTTTGTCTCTTTTTATGGCCTTTGTTATGAAATCTATTTTTTCTGGTATAAGTATTGCTACCCCAGCTTCTTTTTTTGTTTCAATTTGTTTGAAATACTTTTTTTCCTTTCCTGCCCTTTCTATCTGGGTAGATCTTTTGTTCTCAGGTGGGTCTCTTTTAGACAGCATATATATGGGTCATGTTTTCTTATCCATTCAGCTACCCTACTCATTCATTGTGATTTTTACCCTTTGTATCTCTGTTCTTCTCTCTCTCTCTCTCTCTCTCTCTCTCTCTCTCTCTCTGTCTCTGTCTCTCTCTTCCTCTTCTTAAAGCAGTCCCTTTAGCATATCTTGCAGTGCTGGTTTGGTGGAAATGTATTGTTTTAGCCTTCTTTTGTCTGGGAATCTCCTTATTTCACTTTCCATTTTGAATGAGAGCCTTGCTGGGTAGAGTAGTCTTGGTTGTAGGCCTTTGTTTTTCATTGTTTGAAATATTTCTTTCCATTCCTTTCTGGCTTGTAGTGTTTCTGTTGAGAAATCCTCTGATAGTCTTATTGAAGCTCCTTTGTATGTTATTTGCTGTTTCTCTCTTGCTGCCTTTAGGATTCTCTCTTTGTCTTCCAAACTATTTGCCATTTTAATTATGATGTTTCTTGAAGTGTGCCTCTTTGGGTTTATCTTCATTGGGACCCTCTGTGCTTCCTGGACTTACATGAGTTTTTCTCTCCTCAAGTCAGGAAGTCTTCTGTCATTACCTTTTCAAACAGGTTTTCTATCCCTTGCTCCTCTTCTCCTCCCTCTGTTATCCCTATGATATTTACATTGTTACATTTCATGTTTTCCTTAGCTCTCTTAAACTTTCTTCATTCTTTTTCAGTATTTTTGCATTTAGTTGCACTGTCTGGGAATTTTTTTCTACATTTTCCCACAGCTCATTGATCTGATTCTCTGCTTTCTCTAGCCTGCTTTTTATTCCTTCTACTCTGTTCTTCAGTTCAGAAATTGTATTCTTAATTTTCTCCTGGCTCTTTTTGCTAGTTTCTATGTCTTTTTAATGCTGGTGTAGTTCTCAGTAAGTTCCTTGTAGCTTCCCTGGAGTTCTTTGTAGTTTCCCTGGAATTCCTGGAATTCCTCTGGAGTTCACTGTAGTTTTCTCTGAGTTTGTTGAGCCCATTGAGCTTCCTTATAACCATTCTTTTGAGTTCCATGTCTGATAGTTTGCTTTGCTCTGTTTCATCTAGCATTCTTTCTGGGGATTCCTCTTTTCCTTTCATTGGGGGATTATTTGTCTTCCCATTTAGGTGCCTCTTCTTGTTTGTTTTTGTTTCTTAGGTTTGTCTGCTTTGATTTATCATCTTCGTGGTATAACCTTCTGTAATAGGAGACCTGGGGGATTTAGTGGTGCAGTCTCTTTGATCTCCTGAGCTTGATGCTCTAGGGATGTCCTTTATGCTATTTGTTTAAACTGTTTGGTTGAATTTCAGTTTTGGTTCTTGTTGTGTCACTCTTTGGTGGAATCTTCCCTTTGGCTAGTTGATTGAGAGTCACTCTGCCCACCACATCTTGAATTCTTTTATGGAGATGCTGTTAAAACATGAAACCACAATCCAGGCAAGAAACCCACACCCTCAAAAATATCTCCTACTCACAGTCACACTATCAGCAGAAAATCAGCCAGTATTAATTTAGATATAAAGAGATTAAGACTATTATACTAAAGGAAAAACTGATAAGAGTTGGCTAACTGAAAGAAAGATGATTTTTGGAAAGGAAGGTGGAAGAGTAATAATAGTCGTGAGTAGAGACCAGGAAATGCAAGACAGTAAGTCATATTTACATTGTATATTTAAAGGGAAGGAAGAAAGCAGAATGAAGTGAGAGAGTGGAAGCTTATAGTATTAGGCTTATACAGAAGTTATATGCTATACATTTAATTCTAGAGGGAGCATAAACAAAACAAAGAAATAAAAATAAAGAAAGAAAGAAGAAGAAGAAGAGGGAGAGAAGGTAAGAAACAGATGAAAAGAATAGCTTTTCCCCAGTACAACCTTTGGTCTATGATTGATATAGGTGGGATGGGAATAAGAGGGAAAAAAAGAAAGAAAAGTTTAAAAGATATCCAAGTGAAAGTGAAGTGCATTTGAGATGATAGAGGGGGTAGTTAATATAGGAATGAGGAGTGAAAACCAGGCTAAGAGAGGGAAAATGTTTTTCAAATTTAAGCTGAAAGAATGGATACTAGTTGTAGGAGAAGAGAATACAGATTTTAAGACCAAAGGAAGAAAAGGCAGAGGCAGGTTAAGGTTGGTTGAGGTCCTGGGCACAGAAGAAAATATCAGCCCCTTAAAAAGAGAGAGAGAGAGAGACAGGGAAAATAAAAAATATATGTTAACCATATTTTTAAATAAATAAGAATATTATGTACTATTAATTTATTTATTAACTATTCATAAACTATGAAAATCCAGGCACTGATGTAACAACGGGAATTAATTTTAACTTAATATAATTTCAACAATAGGAATTTATTTTATTTTAATATAATTTCAATTTACCTGAACATTTATTTATACACACAGAAAACTATTTTTAAAACTGTAAAGGAAACAAGTACATATCCACAAACTAATTTACATCCCTGTGTACTTTCATATATCGTAAGTCTGCACTGCAGGAGAACCTTTGTAAGTACAAAGTAGCAAATACGATTCTATTGCTCCGATGAGCGGTAGCACAGCTGCACGGGGCCTATGCAGCATAGTATGTGTATAGTATGCAGTGTAGTAATGAAATAATGGAAATAAGCGAATATAAACATATTATCATGTTTTACCACTGATTGTAAAATTGTATGTAATTAAAATTGCACATATGAAACCAAACTTGGTGTCATTAGAAAAAAGTGTAAAGTTGGGGTTTTGCGGGGCCCTTCAGAAGTCGTGGTCCAGGGCTCACGCCCAGTCCGCCTGCCGTTAAATCCACCTCTTAGAGGAGATTGGATGTTAAGGTGCGGTGATACAAGGGAGGAGCAATATATGATATTTGTAATAAACTATAATATAACAACTAGTTTAAAATGCATAAGCTGGGAAGGCAAGAAAATAGCTCATGAAAAATACCACAGCAAACTTTGTCCCAGTAATAGCTGGTTTTTACCACTTTCTTCTCTTTGTAGTTTCACCCCTGACCCTCCAGCATTCCTTGTGCTGTTTAGCAATGCTACTCTGCCAGGGATCCAGGGAGCATGCCCATAGTCCCTGCTCAGCCTGGAGTCATTTCTCTGCTCTTCCTACAAAAAAGTATCTGTGTGGACTCCAAACTGTAGCACTGGCCTGCATCCCTGCCTGGCAGAGTCTTGGTGCGCTCTCATGCGCGTGCGCAGGGTTGCCTGCCCGGAGTCCTTACCAAGTCTGGGGTTCCACCTTAGCTTTCCTCCATGTGGGCCCCATCTGTAGCTCAGTTCTGCATTTTTGTTTGGCAGAGGCTTGGTGCATGCACCCATGTGCGCAGGGTTGTCAGCCCAAGTGGTCCATAGCAAGTTTCAATTCACACAGTTTCTTGCAGTCCAGGCTGGTCTCTGTCTTCCCACGCCTCTGACTGTTTCACCAAACCTTTTCACTGACTTCCTTCTGAACTTCGTTGGTCAGGGCACCTATGGTGGGGGCGCAGTTTCCAAGCAGATCCTGGCTAATGAGCTGGTCAGCAGGTGCTCCTTTTGGTGTGGCAGAGGTGCTGGGCTGGGGAGCCCTGCAACTCTGCTTGGAGAGTGTGGGCCATGGTTTCTTCCCTCTCCCACACTGTTCTCATACACCCATCCCTGTTTGCCCTTTCTGAAAGCCATTCTCACTGTCTGCTTTGTGTTTGTATTCCAGGTCCTTACACAATCAGAGCAAGCATACAAGACTGTTACTTACTCCACCACTATCATCTATTCTTATTCTGCTATTCTTATGATGGAAATGTTACATTTTATATTGTCCTGCAGCTCCCTTATACCCTCTTCACTATTTTTGAGCCTTTTTTCATTTTGTCGCTCTGTCTGAAAATTTTTTTCTACATTGTCCTCCGGATCACTTATTTGATCCTCTGCTTCATCTAGCCTGTTTTTAATTCCTTCTACTATGTTATTCATTTCAGATATGGTATTCTTCATTTCTTCCTGGTTCTCATTAATAGTTTCTATGTCTTTTTTGATGCTGCTGTAGTTCCCACTAAGTTCCTTGTAGAACCCATAAAATTTATTGTAGTCCTCACTGAGTTCCTTGATTATTCTTTTAACCATTATTTTGAATTCTATATCTGATATACTGGTTGCTTCAATTTCATTTAGCTCTTTTTCTGGGGATTCCTCTTTCCTTTTGACTGGGGATTATTTCTTTGTCTCCACATTTTAGGTCATTCTTTATTTGTTTATGCACCTCAGCTTGCTCTGCTTTGCCTACCTGTTTTCATGGGGTGTACTTCTTTGGTACAAGTTCTGTGGGACTCACTGGTACAATTCTTTGATCTCCTTATCTGGGTGTTCTAGGATTGCCCTTTATTCAGTTTATGTGGGCTTTCTTGCTGTACTTGGGCTTGGATTATTGGTGGCTCGTTCATTGGTGGGTTCTCCCCTCCAGCTGACTGATTGGGACTCAAAACCCCCACCATATCTTGTATGCTGTTGTGCAGGTGCTGGTTAACAAAGCAATACTACCCAGCAAAGCAAAACCCATGCCAGCAAAAATATCCCCCTACCACATCAGCAATATCAACAACTACTGAGACCCAGCCAAGGTCTGGGGGTTCTCTGCCCTGGGAGGGGATAGAGCCACAAAGCTAAAACCTCTGGCTATGGTTGTTATGTTGGGGTATATCCTCTTTAACCTATAAAATACCCTTAACCACCCATTGTGAAGCACCTTCTCTACTCCTTGGCTTCCAAACTTTATATCAACTAAGATTCCATTGAATGTTCAGTTTAATTTTTTGGAAGGTCATCCAAGTGTCTGAGCTTGGGGGAAAAGCAAGGATTCTTATTTTTTGTAGTTTGGGTTATAACCCAATACTAAATTATTTGTATTATTGCTCAAATATTCCAGCTCTGGCCATCGTAAACTCCTTCATGTTGATTCCTGTGTCTCTTTGATGTGCCCTCACACTTTTGCTTCTTGAACCCTAATTCTGGTACTACAATATGCTCCGGGTTCATTTTTTAAAGATTTTTATTTATGTATTTTTAGAAAGAGGTAAATGGAGGGAGAAAGTGAGAGAAACATTGATGTGAAAGACATCAATCAGTTGCCTCTTATACATGCCCTGATGACCTTTCACTTTGCAGGAAGATGCCCAAGCAATGGAGCCACACAGGTCAGGGCTCCAGGTTCATTTTGTATTTCCCTAAAACAGCCCTAGATTCAGCTATTTTTGCAAGTAGCTTTGATTCTTTTTTGGTCTTTACTAACAAAGATAGGGTCTCTGGATTTGCTTGTAGCTACTGGGGTATCATTGTTTATAGGCCCTCTCAAGAGATAGCTAGGAAATACGCAAATGTCTACTCATATATACACACATATTTATTACTGTTTCTGTATCTATCCATCTATACTTATATTAAGCTAAAGATGAGTTCATTCAGCTGTCCCCAGCTCTGATCCATTACTCCATGAACTATTCTAGTCCTCTGCTCTTGCATATCAATTACTTATCTCACCAACAGTGAGAAACTTGACTCCCACCATCAACTATCCACTTACTTATTTGTTAACCAACGGTATACATGTGTCACAGAGGCAAACACACACAGGAGACTTCTGGCCAAGATGGAGGCCTAGACTGACATGCTCTATCTCCCTCCACAACTAAGAAGGAATACAATGACCACAAAACCAGAAATAACCAGAAGTTCCAGAAGAAAAATGGAAGTCCAACATATGAAGTTATAAAGAAGTGGTGCTCATACAGACATGTAGGAGGGGCAGAGCCGAGGTGAAGAGGTCAAGTTGTGCTGGCAGTGGCAGCTGCAGTGATGGCGGTGGGATGGCAGTAAGCACAGACACCCATGTTTAAGGGGAGGCGAGAAGCACCTGGGGAGCACCCCTGGCTGCAGACCAGGCCCATCAGCTTGTTATTCCAATGCTGGGGAAGGCATACCCCCATTGTCTTGGATTGTGAGGCCCAGAGGGGGTGGGGGTAAAGGAGGGGGCTCCTGGCCTCTCAGTGGAGAGTGAATGGCAGGAATCTATCTTGGATCCCCACCATGACCCAAAATGCCACAGTGTGGTGAGAAGGGTCATCTGATAGTGACAAGTGCATGGAGCTCCACCCCCTTTAGCATAGGAGGTGTGACAGCCCTGCCCAGGAAAAAAAGGTAAACATAAAACTGTCAGGATGGCAGGGATCATGGTAGAGATCCCAATCACACAGCTGACCAGACAGTAAATATCTAATCTAATGGATCAGCAGATAGGAGATCTTTCTGAGGCACAGTTCAGAGCTTTGGTTATAAGAATGCTTACAGACCTAACAGCAGATCTTAAGCAAGACAGGGAAGGAATGATGGCTAGTCTTGCTGAAAGGAACAAAAACACATACGAAACTAGTGGTGAAGGTAAGAAAACCAGGGATCAAATCAACAAATGGGAACATAGGGAAGGAAAAAAGAGCCAACCAGTGCAGAGAGCAGAAACAAAAGTTGAGGAAAATGAGGAGAGGCTCAGAAACCTATGGGACAACTATAAGTGCTCCAACATCTGAATCATAGGGTTGCCAGAAGTTGAAGAAAAAGAACTAGAAATTGAAAAATTATGTGAAAAAAATGAAGCAGAACTTTCCTAACTTGGGGAAGGAAATATACTTACAGGTCCAGGAAGAAAGAGTTTCAAAAAAATTGGACCCAGGAAGAACCACACCAAAACACATTATAATCAAAATGTCAAAAATTAAGGATAAAGAGAGAATCTTAAAAGCAGCAAGAGAGAAGAAGTAAATTATGTACAAAGTGGTCCCAATAAGACTATCAGCTGATTTCACAAAAGAAACTCTGCAGGCAAGAAGGGACTGGCAAGAAGTATTCAAAGTAATGAAAAGCAAAAACCTACAACCACGAGTACTCTATTTGGTGAAGCTCTCATTCAGAATAGAAGGGCAGAGAAAGTACTTCCAGGACAAAATAAAACTGGAGGAGTTCATCATATCCAAACCACTGTTATATGAAATGTTAAAGGGACTTGTTTAGGAGAAAGTGGATAAAAACTATGAACATTAAAATGAAAACTGTATCACAACAAGCAACAACAGAAGGTAGGGAACTGAAACAAAGGCAAACTAAGAAAGAGTGGGAAAAGGATTATAGGTATGGAGAACATTTTGGGGGGAGGTCAGCAGGGAGGGGGAAGGGGGAAAGGGAGGGAGATGGTACAGGAATTAAGAAGCATAGTAGGAGGGAGTAGAGTAGACAGGAAGATGTTGAGAAGAACTATATGCACAATCAATGGGCATGGACTAAGGGAGCGGGACAACTGGAGGGACAGGGGTCACTGGGTGGAGGGGAACAAAGCGAAAATGAATTGGGACAATTGTAATAGCCTAATTAATAAAGCATATTAAAAAGAAACAGTATACATGTGAAGCAGTTTGAAAATTGTTAACCTAAACTCTGTGAGGAACTGTTATGGCAGATTCAGTGAGAATAAACCACTCAGAGACAGTGAATAAGGAAAGCAAAGGGCTTATTGCCAGCAGCCAGGCTGAGACCAAGTCTCCAAAATAGCACTGACCCTGAATGGGGTTTAGGGCAGAGTTTATATAGGGTCTTTTCCTTTGGAGGGAAAATGACCCTGGCAGGAAGTGGGGGTGGGGAAGCTGCAGGTAGGTGTGTACGTGACATCTGGCAGCAACAGGGCCAAGGTTTATGGGGTTATCTCCAGTAGTAGTTGGCTGCTTAGCCAGATTATCTGCAGGACAGACAGTTCTGCAAAAAGGCCGGATTCTCTGCAAGAGAAAAGCCTCAAAGAGGCAATTACTTAATGCTAACAGCAGAGATGTGCAAATTTTTACAGGCCTTAGGCAACGGGGCCCTTAGGGGATGACTGGAATTCCTTACAAAAAATAGCTGAAGCCCCTACAAAACAAATTAACCAACTAGAGTACAGTGTTTACATACAGTTCCTTTTATCTTTAACCTTACAGTTTTCAGTCAGAATATTTTTTTCAGTTATTCACATCAGTTTTTAGCCTAGTACCACCAGTGAGATTATGTTATATATTTGTAGTGCTGTTATATTAATTTATCACAGCCTACATTCCAACATTGAAGTTCATTTTTTGTGTTGTACATTTCTGTAAGTTTTGACAAATGCATACAGTCATCCTTGTACCATATAGAACAGATTCATCACCTTAAAACTTCTACGTGGCAGCCCTGGCTGCTGTGGCTCAGTTGAATTGAGCGTCGGCCTACGAGCCAACTGTCGCTGGTTCGATTCCAGTCAGGGCACATTACTAGGTTGCACATCAGGTCCCCAGTTGGGAGCGTGAGTGAGAAGCAATCACACAGTGATCTTTCTCTCCCTCTCTTTCTCCTTTCCCCTCTCTTTAAAAATAAAATAAACAAACAAACAAATAAATAACTACATTATAAAAAAAGAAAACTTTCACGTGTCCGCTCCCATTTTCCCAACACCTGTTGTATTTGTTTTTTAGTGTTGCTGTAACAAATTACCACAAATTGGGTGGCTTAAAACAACAGAAATATATTTTTTCACAATTGTGGAAGGCAGAAGTCAGAAATAAAAGTGTTTGCAAGATCAATTCCTTTTGGAGATTCTAAAGGAAAATTTATTCCATGCTACTCTCCTAGCTTCTCTGGTTGCTGAAAACAACTTTTGGTATTCCTTGGTTTAGAGCTGCATAACCCCAATCTCTACCTATGACTTCATATATCTTTTTTGTCTTTGTGTCTGCATCTCTGTAACTCAAATCTCCTTCTCCTTTCTCTCCTAAGAACACCAGTCACTGGATTTAAGTTTCACTCTAAATCCAGAATGATCCTGTCTCCAAATACTTAACTAAATCACATCTACAAACACCTTACTTTCAAATAAGATCACATTCACAGGTATTGGAGGTTAAGACTTGCAAATATTTGGGGGGGCACCATGTGTGATGGTTAATTTATGTGTCAACTTGGCTGGACAACGGGGTGCCCAGATATTTGATAAAATATTATTCTGGGTGTGTCTGTGAGTGTTTTTCCGAGTAAAATGCAATTTTGAATTGGTAGACTAAGTATATCAGATTGGTCATCCTAATGACAAAAAGTATGTATCCTCAAACAATAAAATACCTCTAAATACATTTTAATGAAGCCAAATGTACTTTTCTTTCCAACTTAATAATAATTTATTTTGAAAGCAAAAGTCACACCTTTTGAATTAGTAACAATGGGTAGCTAGAGTATTAATTAAAGCCTGGTGAGGAAATGTTAAATATCAAATGCAGAGATCACCACTGCTGTTGTCTTTTAAAATTTAGAATATTCAGTATGGCTAATTTTATTACCAGTCCTCTTGAACAGAGAAAACAGAGTTTCTGGTAGGCTTGCTTTCCTTTTCTCTTTTAAACTTTTTATAGCTAATACAACACATGGATCTAACATATAAATATAAATACTGCTTATCTCAAGTGAAATGTGAAGTTTTAATCCAGATCTTCAGTATAAATTTAGTAAAATTAAAATAATAAAGTTGCCATTCCATTTTGTCTTTATTTTCTCAGTCTCCATCTTTACCTTATTTATAGTCATTCATTCCAATAAAGCCAGTAAATATAGATGATATATTTACATATGTACCTGTACAGAGATAGCATAACTCAGGAAAGGTTCCACTTTTAAACTAAATTTCTACTGGTAGAGTTTACCTCTGGTATTGAAATTTAGGAGACTATGGCAAACAAAGATTTGATTAAATCAATGGCTGCTTTGAAAAAATATTTTTGGAATTCAGCAGGTGATACATAAATAATAGGAAGTAATGGGAATTGTATTATAACATTAAGTAACACATTTTTGTATAAGTTTCTTTATTTTTATTGCTACAGCAGTTGTGGAATTGTTTTAAGGGTCCTTTTAAGAATGCATACTGCTTAGTGCCGGGATATTAAAGTAATGGTCCTGAGTAACATCTAGGAGGATGGAGGACTGAAGATAAAAATGGATAAGAGAAAAACATTCACATACTAACTCCCAAAGAGTGAACTCAACATTTATATAAAGCAAAAATACAAATAAAGCACAAAAGATCATTAAAAAATATTAGTCATGGAATGATGAGGTTTTTCTAAGGAAAATAGACAAGTACATGTGTTTAGAATGTTGTACAAACATGCTTCTTATGAAGAACACATTTATCTGAAATAGAGAAGAAGAGCTAGAAATGATCCTGGAAAACCCATTTCTCTGAGAAGAGAAAAGTAAGGAAATTTCTAGAAAGGTTTCATCAAAATCAGATTGTTTTACTAATAGAATAAATTTTGGTTATCTAGGAAATTTATTCTTTTGAACCTCAATCAGTATGATAACACAATGACTTCCTCTTTGATATTTCTCTCTAAATAATATGAAATGGTTTTAAAGAATCAAGGAGAGCTATTTAGGTCAGGACATGGACATGACCAGAAAATAATTCAGGTAGCTTGGACTAAGAGAGTCATTGAATGCCTGTACTCTCTCACCTCACAAAGTAATCTTCTAAGATTTTTTTTGTGATATTTCATTGTGTTGCTTTAATTTTTAAATTTATTGGAGTGATATTGGTTAATAAAGTTATATAGGTTTCAGATGTATAGTTCCATAATACATTGTCCGTATATTGTATTGTGTGTTCACCACCCCAAGTCAAGCCTCCCTCCATCACCATTTATCCTCTCTTTACCCTCTTCTGCCTTCCCCACCCTGCCTTTTCCCTCTGGTAATCACAATACTGTCATCTGTGCCTATGAGTTACTTTTTATTTGCTTAATCACATCTGCAAATACCTCATCTTCATCAAGATTTCTAATCTCCCTCCCTTCTGACAGCTGTCAGTTTGTTCCATGTATCCATGCCTCTGTTCAGATTTGGTCATCAGTTTATTTTGTTCATTAGATTCCACATATAAATGAAATCATATGGTTCTTATCTTTCTCTGACTGGCTTGTTTCACTTAGCATAATACTCTCCAGGTCCATCCATGCTGTTGCAAAATGTAAGATTTCCTTCTTTATTATGGCAGAGTAGTATTCCATTGTATAAATGTACTACAGCATTTTTATCCACTCAACTATTGATAGGCACTTGAGCTGTTGTGAGTTAGTGATTTTAGATCTAAACTGTTGGTAGTCGTAGTCAAATTTAGCTATATTATATGCTTTTTAAAAAATCAACATTTATATACATGTCTTTCATTCTTCATTTAACAAACTAGACCATTTTCCTTGTTAGAATTTCCAGCCAAAGCAAAAGAATCACGTGGCTTGCAAATTCAACTCTAGGAGCTAATGGAAACCATTAAAATATACTGTAACCTAAAATTTTTGCAGTCTGGTTCTTAATCTTATTACAAGGGTGTTTTTTAATTGTTTAAAGATCACTAGTGTTTTACTTAATCATTTTGAGATCAGTATTAAATAACCAAAGCAGCTCTTAAAAACACAGTTTAGCAACAAATTTTCACCTAAACTAGAATTGGAGTAAATTTATTATAATCAAGCCTCAGCAGTCTTTCCCACCATGTTTTATAATATTAAGCCATTGCTATTATATTCAACCCTACATAGGGTGAAAGGACAAGGTAATAGATATCTCCTACAGGGTTTACAAAAACTAGAAGACATTTTTCAGTAAATACGCACTTGGAAAACTTATTGCTGAATTACTTGGGAGAAGATTAATCCTGTCGATAATTAATTCTGCTACTATAGGCATCAGTATAAACTTCTGTGGAACCAGTTAATAGTATTGGCAGTCATTGTGCTGTTGAGAATAGTAAAACAGAAACATACAGTGCTATATTCTTCCACTGTTAGATAATATGGAAAATAAAACTATATAGGCAGAAGGTATGGTAGCCACTCCAAGAAGGCTAAGAATATATCAATAATATTTTGTTGGTTTGTACAGAGTTTAGTTTCCAGAAGTTCAGAATCTCAATAAAATTTACATATTCTCTTTCATGGCACTTAATTGTAATTAAAAAGTAAATTATCTAACTGGTAGCTTATTATCTGTCTTTTTATATAGAATATAAGTTCCAGGAGAATATGAGTCATGGTCTATATATGCCATCTTTATTAGTGTACTGTGGTGTTTAGTACTGTGTCTGACACATAGGAAACAGTCTATAATATTCACTGAATAAACACAAAAATTAAATATATGAGTCATTAATCAGTGCAAATTTAAAATTGGTAAAATTTATAAATAATCTGCAAAATAGTACATTTAAAACATACAGCAAAATAATAAAGTGTCATAATAAGTCTCATTCCTCAGCTATGAATTTTTGCACCTGGTCTCTTGAGACCTGTTACAGTTAAAAGATAGACTCTATAATCACCTTAAGGTACTGAAACAGAGCCTTGAGCCTTCAGACTATGGAGAGCAGCAGCATATTCTTCACTCAGAAATAGGAGCTTGGAAAGAGTTTCCCTTTGGTTTTGAGCCATTTAGAATGGCGGATATTCAAGAGTTAATTCACTCAGGTACACTCAGGAACCACTACCACTCTCATAATTTGTCCCAGCCCCCAACCTAAGGCAGATCTTAAGAAAGGGACCTGGTGCATTTATCTCATTTGGGTTGTGATCCAAAGCTAAATACAGGAGGAAGTGGAAAAAAGTGGGACCAGGGTGAGAAATGTCAATAGAGGGTGCATTAAATAACAGATAACTACACTTGGCAACTGGGGCTAAATCCTGTGAGGAACCCTCTGGGAAATATGATGGCCCCTGATTTGCAATGGTGTGAAAGTAATACACATTAAATAGAAACTGTACTTTGAATTTGATCATTTCCCAGGGCTAGTGATGTGCAGGAAGATACTCTCTCATGATGCTGGGTGGTGAGCCACAGTTCTCTGTCAGGCAACCATTCCTGAGGGTAAGCAACCAATCTCTATAGTTTACTGTGTTGCCAGCATTTTGGGGGTATTGTGTTTTGTGTTTTTACATCTTGTCATGTCTGCAAAATGCCTATGTGTGTGTCATGCTTCTGGTGAGAAGAAGAGGAAGGCAATTAGTCTAGAGATGAAACTCAAGATAATTGCCCAACTGTAGGCTAATGTAAGTGTGCTGAGCATGTTTAAGGTAGGCTAGGCTAAGCTACAATGTTTGGTAGGTTAGGTGTGTTAAATGCATTTTTGACCTAATATATTTTCAACTTGTGATGTGTTTACTGGGATACAAACTCATCATAAGTCAAGTAGCATCTATATATGGAACACACTCCAGAATCTTCCCACAGAGGGAGGGAGAGGCTGGGGCATTTTCCTACCAACTCTGGTCCCCAGTTGGTCGAGGGTTGCCCTGAGTGGTATTAACTATTTGCAACTTATAGATGCATCAACATATACCTAAGCAAGCTCCCACATTCCCAGAGGAGTCTCAGGGGCAGGGCAGCAGGAAGCCTCAGGCACACTGGAGGTGGGAACCATGCTTAGGAACTGTTGCAGGTGAACTGAAAGGTGGTTGAAGGGACATGGGGCAGGGCAAAAACAATGTCTGCTCAACCACTTTATCTGTGTCTTATGCTTTCATATATACAAAGTTATTTTTCATATAGTTATAACTGAATCCTTACAAATACGCATACGCTGTGCTATTGAAATTATTTCTAACATTCCTCATTTCACATTGAAAGAAGTTGACATTCTGAGGAGGTGAAGTCTCCTTCTCCAGGCAATAAACATCTGAGACAAGTCTCAGTAACAATCCTCTGACTTCAAATCCCACACTCTTTACCCAATACTATAACACCTCAAGAAAGATAAATTGGTTGACTTCTAAATAAATGACAGTAGTCACTACATGATGTGCCAACCCATAATTTACATAGGTAGTTTATGCCTCTTGCAGCAAAGGCAGAGAACAGTGGCCCACACCTGAGGTTGAGACTAAAAATAGGGCCCATCAGAAGACTCAACTACAAAAGGCACTGCTCCAGCTGAAAAGAATTATGTTAGCAGATCCATCAGAGTGGTTTGTCAAATGAGGCATGCTGAAATCACTCAAATTTTCTAAAAGAAAATAAATGACTTTTGGGGGGAAATATTTTGAGGAGAAATACAATGTCATTAGACAACCTGTTCAATAAAATCAAAGAAATATTAGCAGAGACCATTTTCCCTGGAAATAAATGTACATTAACAGTCTCTCTTCAATCAGCTGGAAAATACCACAGCCCAAGTGTACTGTGTTTAGTTGTATCTACCTTTTGTCTTTAGGAGGGTAAATTTACTTTTGATTTGTGTCAGGCATTAGTCTACTATGGTCAGTAAACTAATACTTGTGATATTTGCCTAAGACACATACAGTAATATATCACTGATTTTGGGAAGCTTGTAAGAATTTAAATGCCACATAGGTAAAATTCATACAAAGCTTTGATGCTATTTTCCATAGCTGACACATTATCTTAAAGGAAAATTTCAGCACTAAAAAAAACTATTTTGTTTCTTCTACAGTATAACGTGGCTATTGGGACAGTTTTCTCTAAGGTCGTTTCAAGATTAAGAATTTATACTCAGTGTTAAAGAAAAAGCATGTCAATACTAGGAAACTCTAAGAAAATCCTACCAGCTGTATCGGCCCTATCTTTGACTTTATTTGTTTCATTTGCGTATTCTAATCTTCAATGCAGAATTTTTCAATTTTTCACAAAATTGTATTTTTTCTTCATAGGATAGTGCAGTAAATTAGAGTACACTGGAATCCTGAGTATTCTGGGACTGAATAATTCTTTCTATATCACCTCTGTCCCTTGCTTCTTACTCCTCTTCTTATTAGCACATTTATCAGGCAAAGCAGTGAAGTAAACACAAAGAAAGAAAATTTCATTTCACTTCATGTTGGATTTCTTGCTCCTTAAGACAAGATTGATGTCTTGTATAAAGAGTGATTTATCATTTTGATCCTGCTCTTTCAGAAAGAAGACAAATAAATACTCAGGGAGATTTAACAATCACTACTTTTCCTTTTATCAGAAAAAAGTTAGTAATTTAAAGACAAACAATCTCAGTAGAAGCTTGATTTTGTTAATTTTTCTTTGATTTGTTCTCATGTGTGTATATGTATGTATTTGAAAATCAACTAATAGCACTCTTTGTTTACAGCAATGTTGATAAAAATACATTAAGAGCCTCATATTGTTGATACAAAATTCACATCTAGTATAAGGGAGAAGAGGGAAGGAAGTACCAGATAAGGAAGAGTGGACAAGGCATTTTATCATTTATCAAAGTAGAAGATATTAAATCTCATATTTAAATATAAAAAGTTATGGCTCTCACTTTTTCATTTCTAGCCATCTCAATGTTATTTATTTGTTCACCCATGGTATATCTACTATGGTATTTTCAGAAAAAAATTATATTTTGTTTTGGCATAACTCATAGTGTATATCTCAATAATTTTTGCAAACTGAACACACCTGTATAACCAACACTCAGATAAAGAAATAGGATATTACCAGAACTCCAGAAGCCCCTAAGGGACACTTCTAGTTATTCCCTTCCCACAAGGGTACCCACTATCCTAACTTCAAGCCACATAGATTACTTTTCTCTGTTCTTGAGCTTTGTATGTGCTCTTTTTATGTCTTGCTTCTTTAACTCAATAATTTGTGAGAATCATTCATATTTTTAATGTATCTGTAAATTATTCGTTCTCATTGCTACATAACATTCTATTGTTTGAACATACCACAGTTTATTTTTTCTATTTTACTGTGGAATGACACTTGGGTAGTTTCTTGTTCATGGATATTACAAATACATTATAATATTCTCACATGTCTTTTATTAAATGTATGTATGCACTTCTTTTCTGTGTATATCCATGAATGGAATTGTTCCATCATAAAGTATGCAAATATTGCTCTTATTAGATACAGCCAGTTTTCCAAAACAATTATATTAATTTATACTTCTGCCAGCATTGTTTTTGCTCTCTTTTTCTGTTGATAAGTAATCAAAAGCATAAACAAATTTCCCAAATTATTGTTTTGAGTGAGGTATTGAGTGGTGGGAGAGAATAAAGCAAGGAATAAAGAGAGGAGGACCCTGATAGTTTCATTACAAAGATTTATCCTTAAGAACTGGAAGAATGAAGTATATGAAATCCATTTATATGAGAGAATTTGAAACCTTGTGGGAGAGAATATTGGCCAAAAAAAAAAAAAGTCAGATCTCTTAAAAGCTTTGTCTGTAGAGGGATTTTGAGGCCAACATAGCATTTTAACAAATTGAATTTCTATCTTAGTCTAGTCATACCATGTATCTTGGGGAATGTCCAAAGGTAAACAAAATTTCTCCCTGATTTTTTATGGTACAGGAGTATATTCAGATGACTTTGGTAGTTATTCAGAAAGATTAAGATTCTAAAGAGACTAAGATATTCTCTTCCCCTTGGCAAGGAGCATTTTGGGTTTTTGAACCACTTCAGAATCTCAGGAGCTTCTTTACATTCATGACATCACATGTCACTGACCCATCAAGTTGTGGCAAGACATCTTAGGCCTGGTCAGAAATAGGTACTTCTGGGATCGGAACAACAACAAAGGATCCTCCTAAACCCAGAAGAAAAGGGAGTCATAGAGCCCAAGGGGAAGAAAACATCAAACATCCCACTATAGGAGAGCTTAGTTTCTAAATGAGGTTCTATGTTGGCTTGCTAAATACATTTAAAAGGGAGAAATTGTCAAGAAGAGGACCAAGAAGTTCATCCGGCACCAGTCAGACTGATATGTCAAAATTAAGCGCAACTGGCGGAAACCCAGAGGTATTGACAATAGGGTGCATAGAAGATTCAAGGGCCAGATCTTGATGCCCAACATTGGTTATGGGAGCCACAAGAAAACAAAGCACATGCTGCCCAGTGGCTTTCCAAAGTTCCTGGTTCACAACGTCAAAGAGCTTGAAGTGCTGCTGATGTGCAACAAATCTTACTGCGCTGAGATTGCTCACAATGTCTTCTCAAAGAACCACAAAGCCATTGTGGAAAGAGCAGCCCAGCTAGCCATCAGAGTCACCAATCCCAATGCCAGGCTGCGCAGTGAAGAAAATGAATAGATATACTGTGCACACATTGTATTTGTGTTAATAAAACCATAAAATTCTGCCAAAAAATAAATAAATAAAAGAGGAAAATCCAGCCTTCCACCTCAGGTTTTGTCTTCTTTACTCATTAGCCATTTATTTATTCATTCATTTAACAAAGTGCCCTTTTAATGCTATCAATGCATCAAGCATGGTGCAAGTCACTGAGAATAAAATAGTAATCCAAAATAATTGATATCTGTATCTCTGTGTAGTAATATTGACTAAAAACTATTTGGCTAGATAATATCCTGGTATCCAGAATGATCTGATTACACTGAGCACTCAAACTGAAAATAAAGTTTGAGACTGGATATTTGTTTTGTAAGTATGAAATCAGAACCACAAAATGAATGTGCTAAAGAAAAACAGAAATGGTTGTGTTAGCTCTCTTTGTAATAAAGGTATTTATTTGTAAGAGCATTGTCCATTCAGTAACCCGAGATTAGCACGTCATTTCATTTCCCCTGATTATGACCTTGTCTGTAAAGTGGCATCATTATCTTCTATAATTTATCTTACATGGTTACTTTGAGCATCAAAGCACTTGAATAACAGTACAGTCTGGTAAAATGTAAGATACCATTGACATCATTGTCATAATTGTAAAATGACCAATATTACTCAATGTAAAATGATAAGTGTAACACACTCTATATTCACAACCTCTTCACCAGTGTGGAAAACAGAGGATTATTTTTTTCAGTTGTTTTGTTTCTATCTATTCTATACTATTAGACCTCATGAGAATTACACAAGGTGGATAGCTGACAGAAAGGTTGAGCCTTCAGTATTTCATGCCTCCACTTTATTTCACAGATGTGTAAACTTAAGTTCAGATGGACTTAGTCATCCACTAAGGGTCACACAGTAAAAGAAATGGGGTGGCAAACATACATTGTAATAATGCTACTAGCTTAAATATAGTAGCAAAACTGTTAAATACATATAACAAGTGAGCAAATAGCTTGGGAGATGGACAAAATTCTGAAGATGTGTTAAATTTGTAACCTGTAACATATGTTAAAGATAGAAAAAATGCAATATATGATGAAAAAAATTAAAAGTCTACTCAGAGCTGCAAATGGATGGAAAGATCAAGTCGTAATCATTACAAATCGCAAACAACTATGTCATTTCCTTTAATCCATTGGTGAGTACCGTTTAATTTTGGCCCTGCCAGAAAATGCATATAAAACTCATGACTATTCAGTAAGCTTACTGGAGAGCTACACATGTGACCTGGCACATTGTATCTTGTGTCTCTCTGATAGAATAAGTGTATGGTGTGGGGACCCTTCTGTCTGTGGTCCTCCTTGATTGAATTTCAACTTTGATCTCATAACTATATCATCAGCAGGGAAGATAGTTGCATGAGATGGGGTGGGGGAGTTCAAGTAGTGTGATCAAAACTGTGATTTGCATGCTTTTTACTTTCTTTTAAACTTGCAATGTTTGCCTTTACTTTATTTTTTATAGTCTGAAAGTGAAAAGAAATACTGTAGTAGTGAGTCAACTTCTTCTTTTTAAAAATATATTTGTTCTACATATTTATTAGCCTTAAAGTTCCTCTGAAGATTTCAATAGTATTAAGAGTACTCCTGATTTGCATATCTTAATTTGGTCTACAGGCCTTTCTGTTTAGTAACTTCTGGGAAAGTTTACATGGAGTCTACTGTTGCTTGAAGGTAATAGCCTACATGACAGTATTCGAATGGCCTCCTTGCTAACTCACATGGACCAAATGATACCAATGATGCAAAGTGACCAACTCAGTCAAATTGCCATCAGGAAAACAAGGCCTCTAACATGGAAGCTATGGAAATAACAGGATATCAAAGCCTTGAACTCCAAGTCTTAGAAGGCTTCTTGCATAAGACTAAATAAGATTTCCTTGAATTCAACCAGGGTTTCTCTCAAAAATGCTCACTTATTTTCAGGTTGTAAAACTACCAATGACATATTCAAATGTTTCAGTAAACAGAAAAATAACATTTATGTTTATAGCACATTAACTTTTCCAAAGAATCTTAGGATAGATATCATGTTTTACCTTCCACTTTTGTGAGATTAAAGATAAGGTAACTGGAAGCCAACATAATACTTTCCTTTTTGAGTAAGAATGTAATATAAACTTAAGAAGAAAGGAAAGAATACAATCTCGGAACTATTTCTAGCATTCTTTTGAGCTTACTCAACAATGTGGAATTCACAATGTTCATCACCAGAGAGAATGAAAATGAAAGTAATAGTTTCTGGGTTTATCTGATCCCAATTTTCTTCTTTTTATCTAATCTTGATTTTTCTCATTAAGATTTAATGGCTTATAAAAATTGGATACTTTAAAAAATTATTTATTATGAAAATTTGAAACTTACAGAAAATAGTATAATAAACCCATACATCCAAAACTAAGTTAACAATTTTTAGTATTTTGCCATATTTCTTTATTTTTTTTTGACTGAACAATTTGAAAATAAATTATAGACTTCACGATAGTTCATTTCAAATGCTTCAGTTTACATTTCTAAAGATGACATGCTCCCATATAACTACAATATTATCACACTTTAAAAGTTAATTATTATTTTATAATATCATCTAATGCATGGTCTATAGTCACATATTTTTCCAGTTGTCCTTAAAATGTCTTCTACAGGTGGTTTGTTTAAATGAGTATTACACATTCTATTTATTTGTGAGATCCCTAAAGTTTTTAAAATATGCAACAGCTGTCACACTCTCTTTTTCCATAACACTGACTTGTTGAAAAACACCAGGCCAGTTATTCCACCTTCTGGAAGTATCTGTTTTCTCATGGTGAAGTGCTTAATTTATTCTCCTATTTTCTATATTTCATGGAAACTATCAATAAGATATATAGGTCTGATTATTTTCAAGTTAAATATTTTATAAAAAAATCACCATATGTGTGCTATGGATAGTTTATTGTTACCACACCAGGAGGCACATAGGTCTGATTCTAACTTTTATGTTTCTTGTTTCTCAAAGTTAATTGTTGATTGTTGAAATATTAATTTCATGTGCTTTGGTCCTAAGCTGAAGAAACTGGCCATCAGTGCAATAGCTCATTAATTTCATAATAACTTGTTTTTGTCATTAAATGAACTAGCCAATTAACAGATAGTAAACATATCATATAATCATAGGTGATACACATTGCTCTATTTTGGAACAAAAAGAGCTTTCATATGGTCCTTTAAAAGAAAGCATTTTTCAGAGAGAGAGAAGATGGTGGAAGAGCGAGGGGAAGCTGCCCCTGCTTGCTCCAGAGACCTGCCTGTAGTTTAGGCTAATTGCAGACAGAACATCTCAGTTAAAATCTGGATACTGGCGGGAGTTGAGCCTTGGCGCTGCTGGATCAGAGAAGACTGTCTGGGAGCAATCTGTCTGGTGAGGATAGCAGAGTAGAAGCGGATGAGATGGGACTTCTGACTGGCTTGGCTCCCCAAGCTGCGGCTGGCAGTGCAAAAAGATTTTTTAGTGACCCCAGGTTTCCCCAGAGAGGAGTCAGGAGGAGAGTGAGGCTCTGCCCACTGGCAGAGCCAGGAGTGGGCCAGGTGGCATCTGGCTCTGAGAAGCAAGGGACAGCAAACTTGTGTGTGTGTGTGTGTGTGTGTGTGTGTGAATGTGTTTTTCTTTTTCTCTTTTGATTGTTTTTTGTGAACAGGGAAGAAGAGACTAGGGGTGGGGCGAGATTCTTGAGGAACACAGGCACAGAAATGAACTCACCCACTCCCCAAAACTCTCCCTGGGTCATACGAGCACACACACAGAAATGCCCTGGTAGGCCTGCTCAGGCGTGCAACCAACCCACCTGCCAGCATGACCAGGTGCACCCAGCCCACACAAAAAGGCATGCAACCAACCCATCTGCCAGTGCGCAGAAGCACCCCTATCTGCCGGAACAAGTGCACAGTCTACCCACTGAGGGCCCTGTGCTGGTGCACAGAAGAGCTTTGGGCCCGCCTGCCCCAATGTGCAACCAATCAACCTGCCCGGGGCCTAAGCAAGGGAGTGCACTAATCCTGGCTGAGGTCAAAGGAGGTTGAACTAGAAGCACTTTGTAATAAGTTTTAAGTAGTGGTTCTGGAGAAAGAGCTAGGAGAACAGCAGACTAGTTCCCAGTACAGAATCATCCCCAGTACTACCAGAGAAATTACTTAGCAGACTACTCCCCTCCAAGTGGCATCACCTGGAGGCAGCAGCTCAACAACCATATACAAAAAGGTCACACCACAATGGCAGAAAATAAAAGCAGACCAATCTAAGAAGCAGAAACAAACAAGACCAACCACCCAAAACAGGGAGGCAGAATAACACCCCACCGAACAGAAAAAAACACCCCACCAAAAGGAAAGGAGGAATTCCCAGAAGGTGGGATAGATGACATAGAATAAAGTAAGCTATTAGACATGGAATTCAAAACAATAGTAATAAGGAAGCTCAATGAACTCAACAAACAAAGAAAACTACAACGAACTCCAGGGGAACTGCAAAGAACTCCAGGAAAGCTACAAGAAACTTACTGAGAACTATAGCAGCATAAAAAGGGACATAGAAACTATCAATAAGAACCAGGAAGAAATAAAGAATATCATTTCTGAACTGAAGAACACAGTAGAAGCAATCAAAGCAGGCTAAGTGAACCAGAGGATTGGATCAGTGAGTTAGAGAACAATGTAGAAAAAATTCCCAGACAATTTAACAAAAGTGAAAAAAGACTGAAAAAGAATGAAGAGGGTTTACGAGAACTGCAGGTCAACATGAAAAAAATAACGATATCCATATCATAGGGAAACGAGGAGATGAAGAGGAACATGAAATAGAAAACCTGATTGAAAAAGTAATGGCAGAAAACTTTCCTATCTTGAGGAAAGAAAAAATCATGCAAGTTCAGGAAGCACAGAGGGTCCCAATGAAGATGAACCCAAAAAGGCCCACATGAAGTCACATCATAATTAAAATGGCAACATTCAAAGAAAAAGAGAAAATCCTAAAGGCAGCAAGAGAAAATAATATACAAGGAAGCTCCGATAAGACTATTCGACTGATTTCTCAACAGAAACACTATAAGCCAGAAGGGAATGGCAAAAAAATATTTCAAGTAATGAAAAACAAGGGTCTCAAACCAAGACTATGCTACCCAGCAAGGCCCTCATTCAAAATGGAAGGTGAAACAAGGAGTTTCCCAGACAAAGGAACTAAAAGAATACATCTCCACCAAACCAGCATTGCAAGACATGCTACAGGGAATCTTTAAGAAAAAGAAGAAAAAGAGAGAGGGAGAGGAACACAGGTACAAAGGGAAAAGAATAAGTACCTGTCAATAATTACCTTAGATGTAAATGGATTAAATGCTCCAATCAAGGACATAGGGTAGCAGAATGGATAAGAAAACATGACCCACATATATGCTGTCTACAAGAGACATATCTGAAAACAAAAGATTTACACAAACTGGAAGTGAAGAAATGGAAAGAAGTATTCCAAGCAAACGGACATGAAAAAAAGCTAGGGTAGCAATGCTTATATCAGGCAAAACAGATTTCACAGCAAAAGCTATAAAGAGAGACAAAGAAGGACATTTCATAATACTTAAGGTAAAAATTAACCAAGAAGATATAACTGTGGTAAACATATATGTACCCAACACAGGAGCACCCAAATATATAAGGAAAATATTAAAAGACTACAAGAAGGATATCAACAGCAACACACTCATAGTAGGGGACTTTAACACAATATTGTTAACAACGGACATCTTTGAGGCAAAGAAACACCAAGGATGTGGAGGGATTGAACAACACTCTAGATCAAATGGACTTAATTGATATATATATAGAACTTTTCACCCTAAAGAGGGAAAATATATATTTTTTTCAAATGCACATGGGACATTTTCAAAGGTAGACCACATGGTAGGACACAAAACAAGCCTGAACAAATTCAAAAAAACTGAAATTATGTCAAGCATCTTCTCAGATAATGCCTTGAAACTGGAAATCAACCTCAAGGAAAAAACTTATGGAGAATGAATAATATGCTATTAAATAATGAGTGGATTAACAATGACATCAAGAAAGAAATCAAGAAGTTTCTGGAAACTAATGATAACGAGCAAACAACGGTCCAAATCCTATGGGACACAGCAAAAGCAGTCCTGAGAGGAAAGTTCATAGCAATACAGGCCTACTTAAAAAGGACAGAAAAATCTCAAATAAAAAATCTAACCCTACAGCTACAAAAACTTGAAGAACAACAACAAACAAAGCCCAGAACAAGTTGAAGGAAAGAAATTATGAAATTAGAGAAGAATTATATGACATAGAGACTAAAGAAACAATTCAAAATATCGACAAAAGTTAGAGCTGGTTCTTTGAAAAGATAAACAAAATCAATGAGTCTTTAGCCAGGCACATCAAGAATAAAAGAGAGAGGATCCAAATAAGTAAAATCAGAAACAAAAGAGGAGAAATCACAACCAATATCACAGAAATAAAAATGATTGTAAGAAATTACTATAAACAAACATATGGCAAGAAACTTAACAACCTAAAAGAAATGGACAAATTTCTAGAAACATACAACCTTCCAAAACTGAATCAGGAAGAAGCAGAAAGCCTGAACAGACCGATAACAAAGAGTGAAATTGAAACAGTAATCAAAACACTCCGGGCACACAAAAGCCCTGGACTGGATGGCTTCAAAGGCAAATTTTACAAAACATTTAGGGAAGAACTAAGTCCTACCCTTCTCAAACTATTCCAAAAAATCCAAGAAGAGGGAAAAATCTCAAACTCTTTCTATGAAGCCAGCATTACCCTAATGCCAAAACCAGGTCAAGACACAACAAAGAAAGAAAACTACAGGCCAATATCACTGATGAACATTGATGCTAAAATCCTCAACAAAATATTGGCAAACAGGATCTAGCAACACATTAAAAAGATCATACATCATGATCAAGTGGAATTCATCCCAGAGATGCAAGGATGGTTTAATATTCACAAACCAATAAATGTCATACACCACATAAACAAAATGAAAGACAAAAAACACATGATCATATGATGCTGAAAAAGCATTTGATGAAGTACAACACCAATTTATGATGAAAACTCTCAGAAAACTGGAAATAGATGGAGCATACCTCAACATAATAAAGACCATATACGAGAAACCCGAAGCCAACATCATACTCAATGGACAAAAAATGAAAGCATTCCCCCTGAGATCAGGAATGACAAAAGGATGTCCACTCTCTCCACTGCTATTCAACATAGTATTGGAAGTTCTAGACACAGCAATCAGACAAGAAAAAGAAATAAAAGGCATCCAAATGGGAAAAGAGGAAGTAAAACTGTCACTATTTGCAGATGACATGATAGTGTACATAGAAAACCCTATAGACTCCACACAAAAAACTACTCGACTTAATAAGTATATTTGGCAAAATAGCATGGTACAAAGTCAATATTCAGAAATTGAAGGCATTTCTGTACATCAACAATAAAATATCAGAGATAGAAACTAGAAAAAATCCCATTTACTATAGCAACAAGGAAAATAAAGTATTCCTAGGAATAAACTTAACCAAAGAGATAAAAGACCAGTACTAAGCAAACTACATAACACTGAAGAAAGAAATTAAAGAAGATACAAATAAATGGAAGCATATACCACGTTCATGGATAGGAAATATCAACATCATTAAAATGTCCATACTACCCAAAGCAATTTATAGATTCAATGCAATCCCTATTAAAATACCAGTGATGTATTTTACAGACCTAGAACGAATACTTCAAAAATTTATATGGAATCAAAAAGGACTCCAAATAGCCACAGCAATTTTGAGACAGAAGAACGCAATAGGAGGAATATCAATACCTGACATCAAACTATATTACAAGGCCACTGTAATCAAAACAGCCTGGTACTGGCATAAGAACAGACATAGATCAATTGAACAGAATAGAAAGCCTTGAAATAAACCCTGGTCTATATGGTCAACTAATATTCAACAAAGGGGGAAGGAACATAAAATGGAGTGAGAAGACTCTATTCAACAAATGGTGCTGGGAGAACTGAACAGGGATGTGAAAAAAAATGAAGCTAGACCACCAGTTTACACTGCACACCAGAATAAACTCAAGATGGATTAAAGATTTAAATGTAAGACATGACACCATAAAAGTCCTAGAGGAAAACATAGGCAGGAAAATTTCAGATATCCCACGTAACAATATTTTCACTGATACATCTCCTAAGGCAAGGGAAATAAAGGAAAAAATAAACAAATGGGACTACTTCAAACTAAACAATTTCTTCTCAGCAAAATAAAACATCAGCAAGATGAAATGGGAACCAACCATATGGGAAAACATTTTTGCCAATGCTACCTCAGACAAGGAATTAATTTCCAAAATATAGAAAAACGTACACATCTCAACACCAAGAAGACAGACAGCCCAATTTAAAATATGAGCAAAGGACATGAACAAACACTTCTCCAAGGAGGATATACAGAGGGTTCATAGGCATATGAAAGAATGGTCAACATCATTAGCCATCAGAGAGATGCAAGTAAAAACCAAAATGAGAAACCACTTTACACCAGTCAGAATGGCCATCATCAACAAATCAACAAACAACAAGCGCTGATGAGGATGTGGAGAAATGAGAACCCTAGTGCACTGTTGGTGGGAATGCAGACTGTGCAGCCACTGCGGAAAGCAGTGTGGAATTTCCTTAATAAAACTAAAAATGGAACTGCCTTTTGAACCTGCGATTCCACAGCTAGGACTATATTTGAAGAATTCTGAAACACCAATTCAAAAGAACCTATGCATCCCTATGTTCATAGCAGCGCTGCTTACAATAACCAAGTGCTGGAAACAGCCTAAGTGCCCATCTGTAGATGAGTGGATTCAAAAACTGTGGTACAGTTACACAATGGAATACTATGCAGCAGAAAGAAAGAAGGAACTCCTGCCATTTGCAACAACATGGATGGAACTAGAGAGAATTGTACTTAGCAAAATAAGCCAGGCAAGGAAAGGAAAATACCATATAATATCACTTGATACAGAAGACTAATGAACAACACAAAAAAATGAACAAGATTAAATAAGATACAGAGTAACAGTTGTCAGGGGGGAAGGGGGAGGGGGAGAAGTGGGGGTAAGTAAGGGAAGGGTTTAGTAAAGAAACTAGTGTAAATAACTGACAGATACGGACAATAGGGTGGGGATTGACTGTGGGAGAAGGGGTGGGCTGGGTGAGGGGTAGCAATGAGGGAAAAGGTGGGACAATTGTAATAGAAAAACAATAAAACTAAAATTATAAAAAGAAAACATTTTCATATTAAAAGAAAGGTAATACTCGGGGGAATAATTACATATGAAGCTTTCATAAAAAGAAATTCCAAGACTTCTGGCCAAGATGCAGGCGTAGACAGACACGCTGTGTCTCCCTCCACAACTAAAAGGGAATACAACTATCTCAAAACTAGAAACAACCAGAAGTTCCAGAAAATCAGACTGCATGGAAGTCCAGCAAACAAAGATATAAGGAAGAAATACTCATCCAGACAGGTAGGAGGGGCAGAGCTGGGGCAGAGAGGACTCGGTGTGGGGGCGGCAGCAGCAGTGGCAGCATCGGTGGCAGAGGCAGACCAGCAGAAAGAGTAGTCACATGTTTTAGAAAGTCAGGAGGGACACCTGGGGAGCATTCCCAGCTCCTCACCAGACCTTGCAGCCCATGGTCCCAGCACCAGGGAAAAACAAGTCTCATTGCTTCTGACTGTGCAGATCAGTTTGGGTTGGGGTGGAGGCAGAAACTGCCGGTCTTACCAGTGTCCACTTGTTTAAAGGGCCCCCAACGTCCTAGAATGTACACAGACCCACCCACTCGGGGAACGATGGCCAAGTAAGCAGCTAGAGGGGCACCAGTCCGGTGTATAGGTGGGAGAGGTGCCTGGAAAAGGGACAGGTGCTGGGCAGACAGCATTGTTCCCTCTCAGACCATTCCCCCACATACAGCACAACAACGTGGTGAAACAGGTCACCCTGTACTGACAAATCCCTAATGCTCTACTCCTTACAATGTAACAGGAGTGACAGTTCTACCTGAAATGCAGAGGCTAACAAAGACAGGAGGTTGTCAGAATGAGTAGACAGAGAAGTATGGCCCAAAAAGGGGAAGAGATAAAGGTTCCGGTGGGAGAACTAAGCGATGAGGAGATAGCCAACCTAACAGATGAGGAGATAGACAACCTAACAGACGCAGAATTCAAAACACTGGTGATAAAGATGCTCACAGGCTTGACAGATATGCTTGAGTATGGCAAACGCATAAGAGAAGTGAAGCATATGCTAAGTGAAATGAAGGAAAATCTGCACAAAACCAATGGTGAAGGAAAGGAAACCAGGGTTCAAATCAATGATTTGGAACATAAGGAAGAAAAAAACAGTCAACCAGTGCAGAATGAGGAAGCAAGAATTGAAAAAAATGAGAAAAACTTCCCAAATTTTGTGAAGGAGGTGGACAGACAGGTCCAGGAAGCACAGAAGGTCCTGAGCGAGCTGGACCCAGAGGGGTCTGCACCAGGACACATCATGATTGAGATGCCGAAGGTGAAAGATAAAGACAGAGTCCTGGGGGCAGCAAGAAAGAAGCAGAGAGTTGCCTACAGGGGGTTGTCTATAGGACTATCAGCTGATTTCTCAGAGGATACTTTGCAGGCAAGAAGGGACTGGCAAGAAGTATTCAATGTGATGAAAAGGAACCTACAACCAAGATTATTCTGTCCAGCAAAGCTATCACTTGGAATGAAAGGGCAGATGAAGTGCTTCCCAGACAAGGTAAAGCTTAAGGAGTTCATCATTACCGAGCCATTATTATATTAAATGCCAAAGGGACTTACTTAAGAAAAAGAGGATCGAAACTATGAGCATTAAAATGACAACAAACACAACTATCAACACCTGAACCTAAAAAATAAAAACAAAATCCAACTAAGCAAAGCAGAATAGTAACAGAATCATAGGTATGGGGATCATTTGGAGGCTTATCATCTGGGAGGGGGGAGGGGGAGAAATGGGGAAATGGTACAGGGACTAAGAAGCATAATCGGTTGGTACAAAATATACAGGGGGTGTTAAGAATAATATAGCAAACGGCGAAGCCAAAGAACTTATATGCATGACCCATGGACATAAAAAGGGGTGTGGGATAATGGAGGGAAGGGCGTTACTGGGCAGAGGGGAGCAAAGGGGGAAAAGATTGGAACTACTGTAACTACATAATCAATAAAATATACTTAAAATTTTTTAAAAAGAAGAGAGAGATTCCTTCTGCAATGTGGTGAGCATATTCATTAAAAGACATGGATGGCTTCCTCCCTAACTGCCTGGGTTAATCTTTATATAGTCTTATATGAGGCTTCTTTTTTGTTTTGTTTTTGTTTTTGCTTGCAGTTTAGGACTCATAAAAATATCCCTTCAATTGCCTGCCCTTGCCTTCTAAAATTACTTAACAGAGGCACTGGGAAGTTTTTCATTTATTACTTTGTCGCTTTATTGAAAAACATCTTTTATCAACAAATGTGTTTGCTAAGCCAGCAAGCCAAAACTCGGAAGAAATATTGTTCTTCTCACTGCTCATATTCTTCAGTTTATCTTGGTCCTCTAAATTAGTTTCTGGTTTCCTTAGATGACATACAAACTCACAGTCGGAGGTCAGAATTTTAAACACATTAATTTTGGAATAATGTTGGATTATAGAAAAGTTTTGGAGTGCTTGCTAGCCCGTTGCCAACTCTTTCTCTAGAAATCACTACTCCCCTCTCACACTCCTTTCACCTCCCAGTTATTTGATCCACTTTGAGTAAAGCAATTAGCAAGAAGTTACTGGAATGAAGTTTGAATTATGTAAAGCCAAAGCCATGAAAGGAATGAAAAACTTGAAGCAGAAAAAGCTGATCTTCAGAAGGGAGAGAGCTGCAGATTCACCAAGAGCCCATGAGAGCCCTGAGAGACAGAACCAATTCAGTTTTTCAGGGACTAAGAAAACAATTCTGTTTTCTCAATTCCAAAAAAATGAGTCATGCTCTCATAGATTCTCAATTTCTTGTACCAATGCCCATGAGATATAGCAGATTTTTATCTTCAATATTGCTATATATTCACAATGTTACATCATCTTGGGTTTAATTTGACCACTGGCAAGTTGATTTCTGTCACTTCCAACCAAAGAATCTTACAATGTAATATGGTAGATATCATCTCTTAGTTTTCTAATCTAGAAAATAACAAGTGAAAAGATCACCTTATTCCTCTTTGCAGAGCTTCCTTGTTAAGCCTGAAGTTTTTTAGCTTTGAATAAGAAGAGTTGTGTCTTCAGAATCTTCCTATTTTAATACCAGGAATTGCTGTATTTCTCCACAGTATTTGGCTTAGCTTTAAATTTTGTGGTCACCACAGCTTATGAAGGTAATCAAGCATACCTACTTCATTTTCATGACAGGAAAGCTTAAAAATAAATTTGAAACTCACACAGAAGAATAGTTTAAAACAGAGATTTTCAAACTTTTCATCTTGTGGAACACATTAATTACTAAAATGCTGTGACACACCAAAAACTATATATTTTTGACAATCTAGCCAAAAATAGGTGTGTATATATATATATATATATATATATATATATATATATATATATAAATTCATTCACACCAGATGGCTATTGTTGTATTGGCTTTTGTCATTGTTTTGACAATGTAAGGGAGAAAAGATCAATGCCCCCAATTAAACAGTCACATATTGCATGTTTTTAGAAATTCCTGTGACACACCAGTTGAAAATCACTGGGTTAGAAGTTTATAATATGTGATTTTTTCATTAAGCTTATTCCTGAATTTATTTTCTAAAATTATCTTTGTTCTTTCTTTTTTCCCCTCTCCTTTCACCCATGTCTATCTTATATAATGTTTTCTTATTTTATAAACATTTTAAATAAAAATAATGAATTAATATTACACCTAATGAGCCTAGCACATAACTGTATGCATCAAAGATGTGTCCGTAAATACCTGTTAAGTCTTCCTTCACTTAAAGACACAAATGTTCTTCTGAATACAATAAGCAGTGTCTACCTAACAGAAGACTCTTTGGATCCTTAAATAAAAGGTTCTGTCCAAGATTTTGTGGTCATTATCTAAATCTCTATATACTTACATCTATCTACAATTTATCAATCATCTAGATGCAATTTTCAAAATTCTATAGTCTATGTATTTATTCTGATACATGTACACATTTTAAATAATATATACAAATATGACACTTTATACTTTTTCTTGCCTCATTTCATGAAACACTTATTCAAACTTTTTATATGCATATTCAACATCAATACCTAGTATTACTGTTTCAACCTCTATAGTATTTTTTAAAATTTACATTATAAAAATTTCCAAAAAATTAGGTTTATAATTATTTATGTACTTATTGCCTGGCTTCAACAATTACTGATATTTGGACAATTTTATTTTATCTGTATCTCTACCCATTCCCTTTTTATGAAATAACAGCCCTATAAAATCCAATTTAAATAGGATGAACTTATGATATATTTTACCTTTAAAATATTAGGTCAAGCCACATAAAACTTGTGATTTTCTACTTTTAATTTATAGAAAAGGCAATTTCATATGGTTCCCATGGTTTCTCATTCTGTCCAATAAGGCCAGAAACAATGTCCAATCTTAAGCTACAAGTGTTTCTGCTACCTGAATTTTGGTCTCTGAATATCATCTCACATTAAAAGGAACAAGGGTTCTAGGGTTCTTTGAAAAAATGGCTAATTTTATCTCTGGGGCAGGAAATGTGCAAGTTTGAAATATCTTGCCATACCATGAAGAAAGAACATTGACAAAGGCTTTTAGGATTGGGTTAAAAGGACTCAGGAGCCAATTTGAAGTTTTTGATGATTTCTGCACACAAATTAAGTCAAAAGCATTTTCTCTTTACATGTTCAGAACTAGAGCAGATTGGAGGGATTTGACTTGGACCAGTTAATCAATAATAGCCTTTGTTGATGATTTTCTCTTTCTCATTCTCCAGGAGAAGCATTTCTCTAGAGGATTGATGAGTGATATTTCATTGATAAAATTTCTTTTAGAACAATTATCACTTAACTCCTAAGAAGATCAGTGGGTTAGAAGATGGTTGTAATTTACATTTCTGGTCAACACAATAACACTTCTACAGACTCTGGATATATTTAACTTTGGAGTTAGCTATATAAAGAGATAAAGGTCCTTTAGTTTGGGAAAAAGTAGAACAAATCTATCTGGGGATCATTATCACAAATGACTGCCAAATGCCTCAGGACAAAGGGAAGCTATTTGTGATTCTAGTAATTACTGTAAGGGGAATTTAACAGATCCTCCTTAAGATACTATCAAGTGCTTCAAAGGGAATGGGAAAAGTATTTGCCTCTGGCAAGTCTGACTTCAGATGAATATATAGATAAACATATTAGAAATATGTTTAGATGATCCTTCTACACTGGATTCTTAGCCTGAAAACTAACTGAAACAAAAGAAACATTCAGAATTAATCCTGAATTTCTCCTCAGCCACTTCTGTCAGAAGAGAGATGTAGAGAAATAGGTAAGGTTATCTCCATTTTTTGCCAGCTGGTGTTTTCTACATTGGGCATGGAACAAGTTCTCTGGACATGAGAAGAAATAAACAATCTAGGCTTCTGCAATACAGAATGCTTTCCCCTAGGGAAAGGTAGAAAATGCCCTACCGAAAGGTGTAGAGAAAATTTGACTGAACTGGGAATAAATCTACTGACAGAACTACAAACTGGTAATGTTTTTCCCTGAATAAATATTCAATTATTTTATATTTTTCTTATATTTCACTCCCCATATAATCAACTCTTGGTTAATTTTACCTTCTTAGTATTTCTACCAAATCATTGTGTCCATTGCTGATCCTGCTATCCAGAAAGTCCGTCTCACCTACCTGGCCTATCCCTACAGCCTCCTGATCCCAGCCTCTTCCATTCATTTCATTCCAACCCATTTCCACACTCTTAGCTTTTTCTTCTTGAAAACAAATTTGATCATGTCCTTTCTTTTCTACAATGATAAACTGGTATTGTTCAAACATGCAAATTTGACATTACAATTTCTCCCCACAATTTTCATTTCTAACCTTATGAACTTTATCTCCTGCCATATCCTTTCCCCAAGTCTTTCATTTCCAGCCAGAACTTCTCCGTAAATATTTTCTAACTCCAGTGACTAAGAGCATTTCACATATCACTATAATTGTACAACCTCAGAGCAAAATAACAAATTTAAAAACTTGAGCAGAATTAAGGTCAAAAGAATATCATAAACCTAATTCTTTCTAGATCCTTCCAGAAGACAACAATTTATAAATAACTTTAATAAAATAAGGATATCAGGTCATTACAAGTAAATGGAATAGATATTCAAGATACACTGGGACATCCTTTTTTTTTTCCACACTCCCTGAAATTTCTTGCCTCAAAATAATTGTTCCATCTATTTCCTTCCCCATTTGCCTCCCCACACTCCATAGTTTTCTGTTAAAGTCTTACTCTTCAAGGCAAAATTTCAATTTTACCGATTCTAAGATCATGAGCAAAATTAGCATTGTCAGTCTTAAGTCCCTTAGCACTTCATTTTCATCAATGTGCCACTTTGATTTGTTCTAGTATTCTTTTATAATTCACCTTATTATGTGGAGAATGTTTAGAAAACATTTCTAATCTTGAATTCCCCACAGTACCTGTCACAATGTTTTATACACTGCAGATAATAATAAATGTGTTAAGTTGAATTGATTTCATTGAATGGAAAAGAGGAGAAAACCAAGACATACTTGTTTTACATCCCCAGTTTTTCTTGGTCAGCTTTTCATGTTGATCCCATTGTGAGTAACTCTTAGCAGAAAATATTTTTCTGTATTTGGGTGGATATCTCAAGTCATCTCCTTACTTTTAATAACTGTAAAGTGTGTGGCATAAATTAATCTCTTGGAGGTAGCTACACTGAATTGTTTCTGTTCTTAAAATTCTATGTATAATCAAAACTAATTGAGAAGTAGAAAGTGGTTGCTATCCAGGAACTTATGATTGACATCTAGATCCACAATCCATGGTCATTAAACACATGGGTTTTGGGATTAGACAGATGGTTGAGTTCTGATTATGCCTTTTACTATTTTAGTAACCTTGTTCAAATTATTTAATCTCTGTAGAAAGTTAGTTTCACTGGGAAGAGATGAAGTTTAGGGTAGAGGATGTTTATTTAGGTGGAGCTTGGCATCAACATCTGTGGAAGAGATGTAATGAAAGTATGAATGGGAAAAAGAAGAAGTCTAATTGCAATGCAAACCCAACAACAGCTTTCACAAATCCCTTGAAGGCCTCTGGAACTAGAATGCTCCTATGGAGTTGATTTAAGCGGATCAAGATGTTAGGCCTTTATGTTCCTACATAGTCATTGGAAGTAAGTAAATATTTAATGAAAAATGACTTATCTGTAGTGTTTGCTGATTTCTGTAATGTAAATACTCCCATCCATGCTTATTTCAAGCTATAACATGATATCACTGTACCTCAGATTAGGAAGAGATGTATACAATGGGTTATAGCAGTATAGGCAGACTCTACCATACATTGAAGAAACATGACCTTGAATAAGGGATTTATTTATGAAGTCCAGAAAATGTAGGTAAGAAACTATTTACCACTTCTTGTCTGAACTTTAGACTCTGTTTATTCTCTTCCCAAAAGGGAAACTCAAGTTTAATTCCTACAATAGCCTGGCCAAGTGTTTCTTTCAAGGCCACCTAAAACACAAATTAGCAGTTTTCTACTCCAGAGATAGGCCTTAAAAGATTCTAGGTCTTAAAATAGTTTTAAATGTTCTTCGCATAGGGGGACATAAAACTAAAAACATATTTTACTATTTTTTCTATGTCCTACTGCAGCAAGAGCAAGGAAGACATTGAAACCTCCCTAGACAATCCTACTGCATTGGCTTATAGTAATTTTCAACTGTTCTCATCATCTGAAATCTGCTTTTCTCCTGCATCTAACTATAATAGTGAATTGCAACATCTTTAGCTGAGTTGCTACATGTAGTAAAAAAAAAAGAAAAAAAGAGTGGACCTTATATATCATACCACCCTCTCCAGGGTTCTAATTATACCCTTTCTCTCTGGACAGGCATTCTGTCAATGGAATTTCCCTTGAGGACCATTGTTGAGCATAAAAATAAATCCTGAATTGCTAGGGAAGTCATACATCTTCCCTTTACTGAAGTAGAGGCAGAAGTACATGCTATTGAGAACTTTCAGTGATTGCGCTCCCCTGGGAAATCCTTAGTGACTGAAGGTCAAGCTTTATAGCCCCAGGGGAAACCAGTATGTGTGAACCCAATGGAGACAAAAACCATTTCACTAAAACTGCTTCCCCCCCCAGGAAAAATAAAGATTAAATTAAAATATTTGACAACAGTTAGAATTAACAGTTTCTAGAATTCCTTTAACAAAGAATTCTCTGTAGACTTGGTTAGGAAAGTAAAATTTTATAAATAACCCTTATCTGAATATTTAAAACCAAAATAAAAGTCAATATTATTGCAGAGTAAAGTTGAATGGCAAATTCATACCCACATTGATCTATGACATCCAAAGCCAATACCAATATAATGATTCCTTAACAATGCATCTCTGTTATTTTCTGAAATAAAATTAATAGAATAGAATGTCAAAAGTAAAAAGGACCTTAAAGATGTTTCACAGATGAGAACTGAGGTTTAGAGATGTTATTTTTTCTAAATATATTTCATTTCCAGAAACTCATAGCAGTTCTTGTATATCTAGGAACTAATTACTATTTCCTACTTCAAAACTAACTTCTTCCTGGAAAACTTGGAAAGAATTTTAAAAAATTGACTTTATTGCTGCCCTCATGCTGTAAACAAAAATTATGTTTTTCCCAGTTCTCAAAATTTAGGCTTCACACCACTGGTTGAGAAACAAATATTGTTAGGAGCCAGCAATGAAAAGAAACCCAAATATCCATCAACAGAAGAATGCATAAGTACACTGTGGTATATTCATATGCAGAATGTTACTCAGCAACAAATATAAATAAACTACTGATAAATATAACAACACTTGGATCTAACATGCATGTTGAGCTAAAGAATCCAGACCCCAAAGAATACATATTATATTATATTATTCCATTAGCATGGATTTCTAGCACACTTAAAACTAACTATGGTAATAGCAATCAGAATACTGGTTGTCTATCAGGAGAAGGAAGAACTTTCTCAAGTAACAGAAAAGTTCTATATTTAGTTGGAGTCTTAAATATACATATTAAATATATATTTATAACTCATTGAGCACCAGAGGTGTGTGTTCTATCTGTGTAGTTAAATTATATATATATATATATATATGATTAAATAGTCATGTAAATATTCAGAAGAAATGTTTAGTCATTTTACAACATTAAATTTACTTGTATTATAAAAACAGAAAAATTACTTTATAGTTGAGCAATTTCTGTTTCTAATCCCTGTGATCAACCCCTTGGCTCTCTCCATTTTTTATCCATATGTGCTTTTGGAATGTCAATGGTTTTTCAATGAAGACATTATTTATATCATGTGAATCAACAGATTTTTGTGTATTTGTTCATTCAATAAGTGAAGATTATTTGCCTATATAATCTTATTAACCAATGTCACCCCAACAAATTTAATAAAGGGGAGTATTTTAGAATGCTTATATTAATTACTTATATTAATCAGAAATTATCTTAGCTACAGGTAATAGATAACTTGAGTAAAATGGCTTAAAGCATACATAGAGTTTTGTTGATTATTTAATAAAAAGCCGTGAAATGGGTGGTTTCAGAGGTGGCCCAGCATTTTAATCATGTACTAAGGACCAAAGTTCCCTCTACCCTTCTATTCTTGTTAACAGAATGATGACTTTTATCCTCAAGCTTGTTGATCCTCCTGGACTGAGTCACATTGCCACCCAAAGTAGTTTCCTTAGGAAAGAAGAAATAGCTTTTGAGTGAGCAGCTAATAGCAGACGCCTCCATTTTAATGCCATATTTCAGAAAATATAAGCCATTTCCATTTACCATATGCAAAAGAAAAATGTTGTAAACAATGACCTAATTGTCCTATTCCAGTGAACAGTGCTATAATTATAATTAGAATGAACACGATTGCTGACATACTTCTAACTATGAAGGCTCCCTTACAAAATTTCAGTCTAAATCACAACTCACATGCTATTTCCTGTTTGTTTGTTTTTTTACCTCCTACCATGGTTTTCCAAAAACTTCTTGGCTGAACTTATGCAATTGTCTTCTAGATAACTTGAGAATTAGCTTTTCTCATTGTATTTTAAAAATTCCTGTAGACATTTTGATTGGAATGAAATTGCATTTACAAATGAATTTTGGTAGCATTTAAAAATGCACATAGTTTTGGAAATATTATGTAAAAGCTTGTCCTCTGTACATTGATGAATTTGTAAGCAAGATTCTTGAAGGGGCTGTCATAGAACAAGGTGGCTGACAAGGATCAAGTGGTTGTAGCATTTAGATTCAGTGGAAATACAAAGAAAAATAAAATTATAATACATATTTATCAGCAAAAGTATAAAGAGAGAATCAGGAAATAACCTGGCATTACATTTCCCACTACCCATAGTGACTTCCTAATTGGAAGTTTCCAAAATAAAATGAGAAATATGAGATTTAGCCTTCAAGAAACATTACCTGGCATTAAAGGAACATTATTATGCTACCAAGCACTGATATGCTGCAATAATCTCCTTATTCAGATATCACAGAGACTCCCATGTTAACAAAATAAAGGTTTTGCATCATCTATAAGAGATGTGTTCTTTACACATAGATCACCATTCTCCTAAAGTGAGTCACAGAGTAACTCAGCTTTCCTCTGCAGTTAAGATTTATTGTGAGAATTAAATTAGATATTTTGTGAAGTGCTTGCTTAATACTTTGCCAGATATACAGTGTGGGCTTAGTAAATGGGGGCTATTACTATAAATAAAGAAATATAATGGTAGATAGTATTAGCTCCACTTTGCAGATATTGAGAGTCAGATCTTTTAAATAGCTTCTTCAAGGTGTTCTAGATAATATATACCTTTTTGACTACTGAATTATGCTGTTCCCACTATACTTTGCATTATCTACCAGTCTATTACTATGGAGAAACCATTACTCAAGTACTTTTTGATAAAGACAATTACATCTAGGTGACAATTTTTCCCCAAATATAGATATACAGTATCACCATTATGCTCTTAAATAAAACAAATTACTTGAGTTTGAAAGGCTCCTAAAAATGTGGAATTTATAGACATGAAAATTATACTAAATATCTTGAACTACTTTTATATGCTTTTGAGATTGTCATGGAATAAAAGGTTTTCAGACCTTGAAAATCACCCAGTCCATCCCATTTGAATGATAGAATGATGACATCTGAGCAGGTGAGGAACTTGCCAGAGTTAGCACACTGGTGGATGTACGAGGGGAGACCTCCTAAAAAAGACATAATAACCTTCTGGAGGGTGGGCCCCTTGTAGTACAGGCTTCCCTGACTAGGTGAGTATTCTAGGAACTCATCTGTATCAGTGGACCGACTGAGTTGTTGTGAGAGACTGCATTTGGCTTCATTGAACTTTTTTTGAAGACTCTTTAAATGCATTTGCCCACTTCATGATGGGTGATTTATGAGCACATCTGTGCTGACTGTTCAGCAGTTTTTGATTCAAAACGGCATGACTCCAATGCCCCACCCTCCCTATTCAACCAATCTCACCCTGAGTGACTTTTTTTGTTTGTTTCCCCAGGTGAAAAAAGTCCTCAAAGAAAAATGTTTTGCTAATGTAAAAGAGGTGAAACAAACAAAACAGAAGAAGCAGTAAAAGGCATCAATCAACATAGACGAGTTCCAAAACTGTTTTGAGCAGTAGAAAAAAACATTGTGATAAGTATATTGCATCAAATGTAGAATACTTTGAAGGTGATTGCAGTTTCAACATGTAAGAATAAATACACGATGTTTTATAAATAAATTCCTTTTTTTTTGGTCCCCCCTCATGTATATACACAGCTGTGTATATGCATGGATATACACATATGTACAAAAATGTTCATAACAGTATTATCCATTAAAAACACAGAGAAGAAACAATCCAAATGTTCATCAAATGTTCATCAACTGTGAATATATAAACAAAATTTGGTATGGCCATTAGAAATAATGAAGTATTGATACATGCTACAAGATGGATGAACCTTGAAGACATGTTATGTGAAAGAAGCCAGACACAAAAGGCCACATACTGTATTTCATTAATATTAAATGTCTGAATTAGGCAAATCCATTGAGACAGAAAGTAGATCAGTTGCTTCCAGAGGGTGGGGAGAAGATGGAATTGGGGAATACAGGGTTTTATTTTGCGATGATGTAAATGTTTTATAATTAGATATTGGTGATAGTAGCACAACATTGTACATACACTAAAATAACTGAATTATACATTTAAAAATGATCATAATGGGAAATTTTGTGTGATGTGAATTTTATCTCAAAAATTTCTCAAAACTTGTAAAATTAGCATAACATACCATAATCAGTGAAATACTAAAATATTCAAGTAAAATTTTAATAATCTGTCCACACAATTCTATTCTCCTGCTCCTCTAGCCTGGAAACTAATGTACATACCCTGGTTTTGATACAGAGGTTATCTGATTAAGATCACTGAGGAGAAATAGGAGGGGCCATAGGAGGAGCTTGACAAGGCAATGGAAAGCAGTCTAGAATGGGATTGGCTGGAGAAGCTGAATGACTCTAGAGCCAATGGAAGTTGAAAAGAGGATTGGCACTTTGGCTCATGAGCTTTTCTGGCTCCTGAGCTGGTTCTTTCTCAGGCTCTGGCTCTGGTTCTGGCTCTCAAGCTTGTTCTCGGGCTCTCCTTCCTCAAGGATGCCTGGATGATGGTGCTACAGCTGCCTGCATTTTCCGGTGGATGGTATTTTGTATGGGAAGGAATTCTGGGCACAGCCTAGGATCTGCCTGACCTGGCAGAGGGTGGCAGGTTTATTATTTTGGTGTTCTAGAGGGAATAGTCTCTGAGGCAGAAGATTGCCATTTTTCTGGAATTGTGTAGCTTTTGTGTATTATGTTGTTTTATTTTGTAAACTGACCTTACAGAAGCCAACAGGGGAAATGCTAGGAGAACCCAGGTGTTAAGAGTTTAGCCTTAATTGATAGGCTTAACTAATTAAATCTGTGACTTAACAGGCTTAAGTGACTGCTTTTGAATAAAGACTCCGTTCCTTGACTGCCAAAGATTTTCCCCTGGAATTTTGCCTAAAGAACAGGCAGTGGGACCCCAACTTGCTGTTTGGTAACAGTTTAAGTCCATTCACACATTTTTTTTACCCTGCCTACTCAAATATTTGCATGTGCACATGCACGTGTATGAGCACACACATATTTTTTTATTATTTTATTTATTTTAACACAGATGGAATCATACCATATGCATTATACTACAGCTTATGAAAATCTTTTAAGTCAATAAAAGTTGTTCCATCTAATTCTTTTTGACAGCTGCACAATATTGCATAGTGTGTGCTAAAATTTGTCAGGGTTCTGCAGAAAAGCAGAAGCAATAGGGTGTGTGTGTGTGTGTGTCTTTGAAGAGATTTTTAGTATAAGAAATTGACTCACACAATTATGAAAGTTGACAAGTCCCAAGATCTGCATTCAGCAAGCTGAAGACCTATGATTGCTAATAGTACAGTTCCAGTCTGCATTCTAAGTATTGAGATCCAAGAGAGCCAATGGTGTAAGCTCCAGTCTGAACAGTGGCAGGTTTGAGATAAAGTAAGAGCTGATATTTCTGTATGGTTCAAAGGCAGGGAAGACTCAATGTCTTGGCTCAAAGGCAGCAAGGCAGGAAGAGTTTCCTCTTACTCCCAGCGGGTCAGCCTTGTTGTTCTATTCAGGCCTTCAACTGATTGGGAAGGGTAGTCTACTTTACTCAGTCTGTCCATCCAAATGTCTAGAAACATCCTCACAGGTACACCCAGAATATTTGATCAAATACTTGGATACACTGTGGCACAGTCAAATCGACACATAAAATTAACCATCACAGCATGGGTATAAAACTGCAATTCATTTGACTGTTTACATATTGTGAACATTCTGATTCTTTCTAGGTTTTTCAGTACCATGAGTTTACTGCAGAAAACCATACACACACACACACGCACACACACACACGTGTGTGTGTGTATGTATATATATATATGATTAAATTAAAGTAAAGAAACAAAAACAAAAATATCTGAGATAATTTCTAATATATAAAATGATATCTCCTTCACACTTTTCCTAACCATCCACGGAGAATAGGCCATCACAAACAAAACTTTAAAAATGCCTCTATAACAACTAGTTTGTAGTTTATATATTATATATCTCAAGTAGTGAGTCTATAGCAGTTCTATTTTGTTCTGTTATGACTAATTGTGAGAAGTCACGCAAGAAAACATTTACACACTAATAACCAATAATATCAATTTGTCCATATCTATAAACAAGACAAAGAATATCATAACTATTGGCAGCAACGGATGATAGATATACTAAAGACTGGTCAGAGTACAGCTCCTGCTTGGCTCTTGGTCATGCTTACACTTGAGAATTACTGGATACATGAATCCTTATGAATAATACCAGTGTGGTTCCTAAGTATCATCAGGACAACAGTTTATACCTTTGCCAACCAAAATATTCAATGATAGAATAAACTACTTTTAGGGTATTTACATCTTTCTCATCTGTTACATAGTTTTTGCCAGCATCACATTGTATTCTCATTACTGCCATCAACCACATGACACTTCTCTGAGTTGAAATTCTAATAGTTGTTATTCCCCAAGCATCCTACACTCAGTATCCTGCTCCTAGTGATTCCAATCATTCTTTAAATGCTTCACAGGAGCTGCAATTAATTTTAAGAAATTTTTCATATCTTAAAAATCTCTCATAGCAATTTAAAAGCTGCTAATTTCCTAGAAAGTTAAGTGCAACCGAGGAGAAAATTCTATAAGCAAGCCCAACATAATTTTATATACAGGAAAATGACAAATGAATTTGACATTCCTAAGAAGAGCTCATTCAGGATTCCACAGGGTAGCACCATCTTGGTGGAATTGCAAAGGTTGGAGTCTGTTTCTCATATTTGCAAATCTAGCAAATTAATTTGTCAGTATATTCTGTGTTGAGCTGGGTCTTGGGGACAGACTACATCTAGCCAAACATATAAGGTTAGTGTGTAAATTGTTCTTAAGTGAAATCACTGTTCAAGAATTATGCATAAGCTAGAGTGATCACATAATTTATTGTCCAAATTTGGGCACTTTTGAGATTGAAAAGGGGAACTATAAACAGTTAAGCTGGGACAAGAGGAACAAACTGTGGCTGTCCAAGACAAAGCAAGACATATGGTCTCTCTATCCATAACTCAAACATTAATTTCCACAGTCCAGTGCATAGTTCAACTTGTATCAAGGTCTTTCGGAAACCAAAATAGTAATTGAAAAGTTATGTGATCAGCGCACATTTATAGCCAAAGGAGATGGATAGTTCTGACCGTGGATAAATCTGTTGCAGCGGGGCAGGCAAACTTAGTGCACCAAAATGTATTTGCCAATTGTAATATAAGCATGTCCCTAAGGCCTAGTGTGTCTCCCCTTTAGAACACATTTTTAGCTGAAAGCCTCATCTTGAATTAGTAGGTTTATTCTATTTTTAATTTAATTTTTATTGTACTTTTTTCATTACAATTTAGTCCCTTTATACTATTTCCCTCCAGCAATCAACACACCGTTGTACATGAGACTTTTCTCCTTTTTGCTCAGTTCCTCCACCTCTAAACACTCACACCCCTCAGCTGTCATCCTGTTCTCCCATCTATGAATCTGTCCCCATTTTCCACGGTAGTTTAGTTTGTTCATTAGATTCCACATATGAGTGAAATCATATGGTGTCTGTCTTTCTTCTTTTTCTTGTCTTATTGGTGTGGCTAGAACTTCCAGGACTATGTTGAATAAGAGAGGTGAAAGCAGATATCCCTGTCTTGTTTCTGATCTTAAGGGGAATGCTTGTAGTTTTTTCCTGTTGAGTATAATGCTGGTAGTGGGTTTGTCATATGTGGCCTTTATTATGTTCAGATATGTTCTCTCTAATACCACTTTGCTGAGAGTTTTGATCATAAATGGGTGTAGTTTTTATCAAAAGATTTTTCTGCATCTATTGATATGATCATATGGTTTCTATCCTTCATTGTTTATGTAGTGAATCGCATTTATTGATTTGGGAGTGTTGTACCAACCTTGCATTCCAGGAATAAATCCCACTTGATCATGGAATATGATATTTTTATTGATTATATTGTTACAGTAGCCCTAATTTTTTCCCTTTACTCCCCTCTCCCAGTACTCCCCTTCCCTCCAGCAATTCCACCCCCCCACCCCCAGTTTATGTCCATCAGTCGTGCATATAAGTTCTTTGGCTTCACTCTTTCCTATATTATTCTTAACTTCCCCCTCTCTATTTTGTACCAACCAATTATGCTTCTTAGTTCCTGCACAAATTCTCCTTCTCTTCCCCTTCCCCCTCCCAGCTGACAACCCTGCAAATGATCCCCACACCTATGATTCTATTCCTGTTCTGGTTGTTTGCTTAGTTTTGTTTGTTTGTTTGTTTTTATTTTTTAGATTCAATTGTTGATAGTTGTGAGTTTGTTGTCATTTTAATATTCATAGTGTTGATGTTCTTTTTCTTAAATAAGTCCCTTTAACATTTCACATAATAATGGCTTGGTGATGATGAACTCCTTCAGCTTTACCTTGTTGGGAAGCACTTCATCTGCCCTTCCATTCTAAATGATAGCTTTGCTACATAAAGAGTCTTGGTTGTAGGTCCTTACTTTCCATCACATTGAATACTTCTTGCCAGTCCCTTCTTGTCTGCAAAGTTTCTTCTGAAAATCAGCTGATAGTCTTATAGGTACCCCTTTGTAGGTAACTTTGCTTTTCTCTTGATGCTTTTAAGATTCTCTCGTTATCTTTAACCTGTAGCATTTTAATTATGATGTGTCTTGTTCTGGTCCTCTTTAGATCTAGCTTCTTTGGGACTCTTTGTGCTTCACAGACTTGTATGTCTATTTCCTTCTCCAAATTTGGGAAGTTTTCCTTCATTAGTTTTTCACATAAGCTTTCAATTTCTTGCTCTTCCTCTTCTTGTTCTGGCACACCTATGATTCAGATGTTGGCACGTTTAAAGTTGTCCAGAAGGAACTCCTGCCATTTGCAACAACATGGATGGAACTAGAGAGAATTATGCTTAGTGAAATAAGCCAGGCAAAGAAAGCAAAATACCATATGATATCACCTAATACAGGAAACTAAAGAGCAAAACAAACGAACTAAATAGGCAAAGACTAGAATAGTAGTCAGTAGGGAGGAGGGGGGATGGAGAGAAGGGGGATAAGTAAGAGAAGGGTCTAGTCAAGGAACGTATATGAATGACTCATGGACATGACAACGGGGAGGGATATGATTGTGGGAGAAGGGATGGGCTGGGAGGGGGGAGCAATAGGGGAAAAATAGGACAACTGTAATTGAATAACCAAAAAATAAAATTAAAAAAAAAAGAGAGAGGCCTAGCCTATAAATACTAAAAAAAAAAAAAAATTGTCCCAGAGATTTCTAAACATCTCATTTTTTTCAATTCTTTTTTCCTCATTTTGTATTGGTTTACTGTTTTGTTTTTTTTTTTCTTCCTTATATTCCAAATCATTGATTTGAACCCTGGTTTCCTTCCTTTCAGCATTGGTTCTGTGTGGATTTTCCTTTGTTTCACTTGGCATAGCCTTCACTTCTTCCCTTATGTGTTTGCCACACTTAAGCATATTTGTCAAGTCTGAGAGCATCTTTATCACCAGTGTTTTAAACTCTGTATCTGTTAGGTTGTCTATCTCCTCATCTGTTAGGTTGACTATCTCCTCATCGCTTAGTTCTCCCACTGGAACCTTGATCCATTCCCCCTTTTGGGCCATACTTCTCTGTCTCCTCATCTTGACAGGCTCCTGTGTTTGTTTGCCTCTGTGTCTTAGGTATAGTTGTTGCACCTGTTACATTGTAAGGGGCGGAGCCTTAGGTATTTGTCAGTATAGAGTGATCCGTTTCACCACGTTGTGGTGCTTTGTGTGGGGGAGGGGTCTGAGAGGGAACAATGTTGCTTGCTCAGCACTCACGCCTTTTCCAGGGACCTCTGCCACTTCTGTATGGAACTGGCGCCTCTCTAGCTGTTGGCCTGGCCATTGTTCCCAGAGTGGGCGGGTATGTGGGCATTCTAAGACTGTGGGGATCCTTTAAACAAGTGGACTCTGCTGAGACACCAGCAGTTTCTTTCTCTACCCCAATCTCCAGTGGTTTGAACAGTCAGAAGCAATGAGGCTCCATTGTCCCCTGTGTGGTCTGGTCCAGAGCTGGAAGCACTCACCAGGTGTCCCTCTTGACTTTTTTAAATGTTTGACTGAACTTTCTGCCAGCCTGCCGCTGCCACCACACAATGTCTGCTCTGCCCCTCCTACCTGTCTGGATGTATAATTCTTCTTCATACCTTTGCGTGTTGTATTTTCATGCAGCTTGATTTTCTGGAACTCTAGTTGTCTCTAATTTTGAGGTAGTTGTAGTCCTTCTTAGTTGTGGAGGGAGATGCAATGTGTCTGTCTAGTCCTCCATCTTGGCTGGAAATTCTCTTCTTTTTCTTCTTAAAGTGAGCCCTTTAACACGTGTTGCAGTACTGGCTTGGTGTTAACAAACTCCTTTTAGCTTTTTTTTTTTTTTTTTTTTTTTGTCTGGGAAGCCCCTTATTTCTCCTTTGATTTTACATAATAGTCTTGCTGGGTAAAGTAGCCTTGGTTATACATCCTTGCCTTTCATTAAATTGAATATTTCACACCACTATATTTGGTCTGAAATATTTCTGTTGAAAAGTCAGATGACTTGATGCTCTCTTGCATGTAACTACCTGCTTTTTCCTTGCATATTTGAGGATTCTCTCCTTGTCTTTAAGCCTTGACATTTTAATTATGATGTGTCTTGGTGTAGACCTCCTTGGGTCCAACTTGTTTGGGACTCTCTGAATGTCCCGGACTTGTGTGTCTTTTTTCTTCACCAGATTAGGGAAGTCTTTGGTCAATATTTCTTCAAATAGGTTCTCAATTCCTTGCTTACCCTCTTCTCCTTCTGGTATTCCCATGATGTGGATGTCGTTATGCTTCATGTTGTCCAAATTTTTTTTAAGCTCTCCTTATTTAAATTTTTTTTTTCTGCTCTGCCTGGGTCATTTTTTTTTCTACCTTGTTTTCCAAATAACTGATTCAATCCTCTGCTTCATCCAACCAAATGTGTATTCCTTCCAGTGTATTAATTATTTCAGATATTGCATTCTTTATTTATGGCTCGTCATTTTTTACGGTTTCTATATCTTTTTTTCTCCTGTTGAGTATCCATATAGTCATTACTCTAAAGTTTCTTATAAATTTCTTGTCTCCATTTCATCTAGTTTTTCTAAGGAGACTTCTCTCATTCTTTCATTTGGGGTCTGTTTCTCTGTCTTCTTATTTTGGCTGCTTTTGTATTTGTTTCTATGTATTAGGTAGATCTCTGAAGAAGCCTTTGTCAGATGCTTCTTGTGACTGGCCCTGATAAACCTGTTTGGAGGTATCAGTGATCCACAGCATTGGCTCCCTTTGCTGGGCCTGTTTGTATGCAGAAAGTTGGAAATTTATTTTACTGTGTTTCTCTAGGTTCACTTTCCCTTCTCTATTCAGATTGAATACAATGCAGTTGGTTATAATTTAACTTTCTATGTTTAAAAAAAATCTAGTCTCACCTCCCAAAATATGCCCTAGTCACTTGGACTTGAGTATATTCCAAATCTTCTCACCTACATCCACATCAACCATATCTTAGTTAAGAGTTACAGATGATTAATCTTATTTATTAAGTATTAGACATAAAATTATATTCTGAGAATGAAACCAGAGAGAAGGAAATATTTAATCCTCCTGACTCCATCTTTATGTACTGCTAACAATATTTCTTATATTGTTATACAAGATTATATTAAGGTAATGTGTAATTTATAGTTAAAATAAAACATTAAATGAGTTCAAAGTGTTTTTTGTGGCAATTCAGAACAATTACCATCAATCTACTGCAAACTTGGTCAATGATAAGTAAAGAAAATATATAACAACTAGCTAAACCACTGAACCTATAATTGGGGGCAGCAAAGTTTTGGCATCTGTAAAATGTAGTTGAGGATAATAGGCATAATCAGAATTTAGTTTAGATACCAGCAGTGAGCAGCCTGCAAACATGTGCTTACAAGTGCATTGACAAAGTAGTAAAGGCCAAATCAAATGCTGTTTAAAAAATAGCACTTGTAAGACATTCTGGGAGAGCATTATAATAATAGAGGAGCAAATCTTGCCCAAGAAACATTGAACACTGAGAATATAAATTAAAAATGCAGGGGAAAGCATTGGTTAGTAGAAAATTTTGCAAATGCATTCAGAAGGGAAAAAAATAAAACTGTTATCTCAGTCAGAGACACCAAACCTTGTAGAGAACATAGAATGACTGATTTTAGTAACCAAGGAGTTTAGATATACATTGACTGCTTAATCCAAGTAACTCATCTTTTCAAGCCAGTTTTGGAAGCAGTACTTCTATTCGATTGTAACCTCAGCCTAAAATGAATACCTATGAATGCTTGTAACTTTAAAGACCAATAGGAGGATTACATAGTATTGTGTAAAAACAAAAATAAAAACTCTAGGTCCCCAGGAGGAGTAAAGTTAAGTTATTGAAAGATCAGATTTAACGTATGTGATGAGAAGTGGGAAATGAAATTGACAAAGAAGGAAGTTTTGGAAGAATGTAAATATCTATAATCCTACTCTACCACTACCAACACTGAGAGATGGTAAAACAGAAAACCTCATCTGTGACTGACTTTGTTGATCTCAATTTGTCCCCCTTCTTTGTTCTATCATACCTTCATTGAGAAGAAAGTGACTCAGTGCTTTTCCTTACTCGTATTTTGGAGAAGTAAAACACATATTTTGGGCTTCACACAACATAAGAAGTATTTTCTTCACCTCATGGAAAAAAATACAGTGATCTTAGCCTGTTCTTAAAGTAGATTGAGTTATTATGTAGTAAGCAAACTCCATTTTTCTGTGGATTAACACATGAAGTATATATTTTATTTATTTATTGTTTTTTTATTACAGTTGTCCCACTTTTTCCCCCATTGCTCCCCTTCCACCCTTCCCACGCCTTCTTCCAGAGTCAATTCCCACCCCATTGTCCATGTCCATGGGCCATTTATACTAGTTTCTTGACTACACCCTATCCCTTTTTACCCCCCAAAGTATACATCTTTTTAATATGCTTTATTGATTATGCTGTTAACAGTTATCCCAATTTTTTCCCTTTGTTACCCTTCACCCAGTGACCCCCCACACTTAGTCCATGCCCATTGGTTGTGCATATAGTTCTCAACATCTTCCTGTCTACTGCACTCCCTCCTACTATGCTTCTTAATTCCTGCACCATCTCCCTCCCTTTCTTACCCTCCCGCTCTCTGCTGACCTCCCCCCATAATGTTCTCCATACCTATACTACCTTTTCCCACTCTTGTTGCCTACTTAGTTTGTCTTTGTTTCAGTTCCCTAGCTTCTGTTGTTGGTTGTTGTGATACAGTTTTCATTTTAATGTTCATAGTTTTGATACTATTTCTCCTAAACAAGTCCCTTTAACATTTCATATAATAGTGATTTGAATCTGATAAATTCCTTCAGTTTTACTTTGTCCTGGAAGCACTTTCTCTGCCCTTCCATTCTGAATGATGGCTTCACTGGATAGAGTACTTGTGGTTGTAGGTTTTTGCTTTTAATTACTTTGAATACTTCTTGCCAGTCCCTTCTTGCCTGCAGAGTTCCTTTTGAGAAATAAGCTGATAGTCTTATTGGGACCCCTCTGTACACAATTCTCTTCTTCTCTCTTGCTGCTTTTACGATTCTCTCTTTATCCTTAATTTTTGACATTTTGATCATAATGTGTCTTGGTGTGGTTCTCCCTGAGTCCAGTTTTTTTTGGAACTCTCTGTGCTTCCTGGACCTGTAAGTATATTTCCTTCCCCAAGTTAGGGATGTTCTGTTTTATTATTTTTTCACATACTTTTTCAATTTCTAGTTTTTCTTCTTCACCTTCTGGCAACCCTATGATTCAGATGTTGGCCCGCTTATAGCTGTCTCATAGGTTTCTAAGCCTCTCTTCATTTTTCTCACTTTTTGTTTCCACTTTCTGCACTGGTTGATGGTTTGTTCCTTCCCTATGTTCCAGTTTGTTGATTTGATCTCTGGCTTTCCTTCCCTCACCACTAGTTTCATATGTTGTTTTTATTCATTTCAGCAGGACTAGCCTTCATTCCTTCCCTGACTTGTTTAATATCTGCTGTTAGGTCTGTAAGCATTCATATAACCAAAGCTCTGAACTGTACCTCAGAACGATTTTCTATCTGCTGCCTCATTAGATTAGATATTTGCTGTCTGGTCAGCTGTGTCACCAGGATCTCTATCATGGTCTGTGCCATCCTGACAGTTTTATGTTTACCTTTGCTTCCTAGGCAGGGCTGTGACACCTCCTTCACTATAGGGGCCAGAGCCCCGTGCACTCATCACAACCAGGCAACTCTTCTCACCACACTGTGGCATTTTACATGGGAGTGAGGGTCCAAGATGGGTGTTTGCCATTCACTCTCCGCTGAGAAACCAGGAGCCTCCTCCACCATCTCCACACTCTATGGCCCTCCCAGTCTGAGGCAATGGGGGTCTGCCTTTTCCAGTGTTGGAATTGAAAGCTGACAGGTCTGGTCTGCAGCCGGGGGTGCTCCCCAGGTGCTTCTCACCTCCCCTTAAATACAGGTGTCTGTGTTTACCACTGTCACTGCAGCTGCTGCTGCCAGTACAGCCTGACCTCTCCACTCTGGCTTCGCCCTTCCTACCCGTCCAGACGAGCACCACTTCTTTATAACTTCATATGTTGGACTTCCATATAGCTTTACTTTCTGGAACTTCTCATTATTTCTGGTTTTGCGGTAGTTGTATTCCTTCTTAGTTGTGGAGGGAGACAGAACGTGTCAGTCTAGGCCTCCATCTTGGCCAGAAGTTCCAAAGTATATTTCTAAACATAAAATCTATTATAGGCCAGGTGACTCTACAGTGTAACTGTCTTCCATGAGGTAACCCACAAATGCAGACTGCTTCAATGTTGCAGCTCTGCCATTTTAATGCACCACTCCAGGTTCACCATTGAAATGAAAGGCTAAAGAGAGGTATTTCACTGTCAGTCTAGAGGAAACATCCATTACCTCTGCTCATGGTCTATTAACAAGTAGTAGAGGCATGGTCTCACTAACTTCAAGGAGCTCAGGAGGGTATTGGTGAACAATTAAAAACATTTATCAAGAGCTTTTCATACTTTATCTTTAATATGCTAAAAAAATTTATGAAAATTTCTTCCTCTCCAAAATCCTGATTTCCAACCTTATTGTTTTCCTAGGAATGCAAATAAAAAATTAATTTGACCCATTTGAAAAATTTTTTCAATTACAGTTTACATTCAATATTGTTTAGAAATATTTAAAAATAATAATTTGACCTTTGATTCTGAGAAATTATAGGGTTCTCCTGGTAAGTTTATCTACCTTTCTCCTGAAACACTGAAACTCAGTGCTCCAATAGGCAAGAAATTTCTAGGTTAGTTGTGGAATGTACAAATACATGGAAATATTTTAAAAATGTGATCTGATTTTGTTATATTAAAATATAATATTAGGCTTTTGTAATACATGAGAAATAATATTTATTATATGATCAGAAAAGTGTGAAAAATTAGCTGAGTTTAACAAAAAAAATCTCATTATTAAAATGAGTTAATTTAACTTCCTCTTGCAAAGTAAGTGAAACCTTATATAAGATAATATATAAGTAAACAAAATCATCTTCCATTTACTATTGAAAACCTCATTCAATGAGTAACTGTGAACTAGAAATAAAAGCAAACAACTAGTATCTAAGTAAAGACTTCTGAATATGGGGCTTTTGGGTTGACTGTATCCAAATATGTGATACTCTTTGAGGAGATCAACATAGTTATTTCCTTCTGTTAAGTGCATTATTTAGAAACAATCAGGCAATAAACTTCTAAAAAATATGTTGGAGGCTTAAATACAAAGAATGTTTAATCCTTTGATGAAGGTTCAGGGAAGCACTTTGAATGCCGTTAACATGAAAAGCAGTTTGTGTACAATGAACCTCAGTAAGAAGCAATGTCCACAGATTTAAAATCATACATCTCTTCCTCTCAAATATTTATCCTGACACATATAATTGGGCCGAAGGAGACAAAACTATTCAAGCATGGAAACCACTAATTGTCTTTAATTCATAAAAATGATCATACACATGCAACACTTCTGGAGAAACTACCTGTCTATAAAAGAAGACAGTTACAACAAAGTGTTACAAATATGCACTTTTAATAGTCTTCTTACCTACAAGAATAATGCATACACAAGTCCCCTGGGGGAAGTGGTGATGATAATTCTTGCCCATGCCCATCTGTATAGTACACAATTTCAGTGGTCACATCTCAGCTCTAAGCTTATACAGCAAGTGCCAGATTTAGTTTCTAAAAGCTTGGCTACATGACAGGCAACTAAATCAGCAAAGGGTCATCTATGCCCTGGTAAAGTTGCAGCAAGACCTATTTCTAGGTCTTCCATGTTGACAAGTTTCCCAGAGGTATTCATTGAAACAATTGTTGTAATTGTTCTTCCTCTGTTTGTAAATGACACAAGCCTAAGATCCAAGCAATAAGGCACGCTATGTATATATGAGATTAGTCTATTAATGAATTTCATCTAACAAGTTTAATTGGATATCTACTATGCACCAGGTACTGTTTATGGGAACATGATAGAGTCAAGACTAAAGGCCAGACAAGTGTGGGCCAGAAATTTAAAATGTATGTTTAAAATGAATGAGAATAAATAAGTTATTGTCCAACACCAGTCAACCATTTATCTGGAAAACTTCTCTGAAATGGTAAGAACAAATGCTGTGAAAATGAAACAAAATCAGCTTGCCACTTAGAGAAATGGACAATGAAGCTTCTCATATGTGGCTCCCATGAAGCTGTTTTGGGAGCATTTATTCATACAGAGAGACTAATGATACCACTGAAACTCCATGTCAAGAAATTTCTTCACAAATGTACAATTAGACTTTATATAAATAACCCATGAAAACACAGCATTTAGAATAATAGAAAGTGCAACAGACTTGGAATGCTTTGGGAGATTTTGTGGATTTAGGAGTAAGCTTTAGAAGAATTTACAATAGCAGTAAACACTGAGGCATTCATTTAACATCTGCAGAGACTTTATTCTTCAGGACAGTAAAATATGCTTCCTGTGAATTGTGACTATTATTTCACCATAAACTACAGAATTTACATGAGCATAATATCATTGCCTAGATCCAACACAATGTTGGCACCATTCCAAACCTACAAGTAATTCTCAGGCCACTGTGGGGACCTTAACTCTGAAAACCTGGAAATCATGTTTAATTAGTTTCTTTTTATATCGGTGGAAAATACATGATAAAATGTAACATTTATACATGTTAGGAACGACCCACTGGGGAACAAGCTTTCTTGGAGTCAGCACTCAGAGAGGCAATCCTTACAAGAAGGGTGATGAATTCTAATTTGGTAGGAAGAAGGATATGTATTCATCTCATGTTCAGCGTACAATGCTTTACTGATTTTATGTATTAATTTGGTTCACAAATACACAGCTTATTTTCCTCCCTATCATCATCTTGAAGTGACTTTCACTTAACTCTAGGTGTGGATTGAGTTTCTCATCACTTCTTTTTTTACAACATTCATACCTCAGTGAATGCTTATTTTCTGACAGGGAATTTAAGTTTTATACTCAATGATATTACAAACAAATGAATCTTGTGTCTGCACTGCAGTCTGTTCTTTTGAGTTTGTCTATAAAGAATATTTCTTAACAATTAAGAAAAAAGGACAGAAGTATTAAGTCAGATATTCAGCTGTCTCAGGACTCCAGAAAAAGGATCATTCCAGACATTACCACCATATAAAATTTTTGAAATAACTGCTATTTTCCAACCTAATTCTTGTTCATTTTCTGGGGATTTTAACCCCTCAAATCTAATTAATCCTGTACACTAGTTTAAGGATTTATTTTATAAGCTAGTCAAATATTTCCTTTTTGTTTTCCAGATTCAGGGCACCTGGAGGGCAAGCTAGGCCAGAAGGACCTTTGTAATTCATCTGATGACTACTAGATCTTCAACAAATTATCATGTCTTGATGATAAAGTAGGAGGAAGGGGGTTTTAAGTGGCTTATAGTTAACATCATAAAAATATGTTATTTATAGGCAGTTCTAAGTGTGCATATGAAGTGAGGATATGTAACAGATCTTTCATGTAGCTAATCAAAGGTTTGCTCCCAAATCACAGAATTCAATTAACGTTATGGTGTGATGAGAAAAGAAAAAAATATATGACTGTCTTCCCTTTCACCACCCTGACATACCAAAAGACGGGCATGCCTGCCTCTCTGTTTACCTCATTTGGAATAATTTCTGCAAATCCTTTCCCTCCCTGTTTGCTCTAGCTACCTCTGAAAAGCGTTTGGCATACCTGGAAAAAGATATCTATTTTTCAAGCTCTTATTCTAATACATAAAAACCTCTGTATGATATTTTGTTCATTTTTATAAGACTGATTATATTCAGATATTTCTAACATGTCTTTATATTTTCTCAATGCTTGAGATAATTCTATTATAGCCAATGCCTTTCACAGTAAGAACAGTGATCTTAGCTGACAAAGGTAATGCAGATCCTACCTTTGCCAGGGAGTACAAGATTTCAAGACTCATGTGTATTTTTAAGTAATCTAATCTGCTTGAGTTTTATTTTTCCTTAGTAACCATGTTCCCAGCTTAGCCTGGGATTTTGGAATAAATAATAATACTTAAGAAAATTATAAGGTCAACTTCTTAGGTAAAAACAGAAGAAAGCGAAGGATTTCATTGCTAATTGTACCCAATAACACAAAAGTCAGGTATGCTTAAGATTCTAATGGATGTCCATAACCTTATATCTTTATTTTTTATTTTTTTTATTTTTTAATAAGTATATTTTATTGATTATATTGTTACAATAGTTTCAGTTTATCCCCTTTGCTCTCCTCTGCCCAGCACCCCTCCTCCCCCAACAATCCCCCCTCCCCAAGTCCATGCCCATGGTTCGTACATACAAGCTCTCCTGCCTCACTCTTTCATATATTCTTCTTCTTTTTTAAAAAAATAATTAATTAATTATCTTAACAATAAAAAATAACAACACCTCCCTCTCAGACTTAAGACACTTTATAATCTTATAAAGGACACTGGATGCAGGTCTCGAGCTCCTGTAGCTGCTTGAAGCTGGACATGGTCGTCATCCTACCTACCCTTGGGTCCAGATATCCCTAATAAGAGTGGGGGTGTAGAGGGGAGGGTGGCCTTCCCACATGGAGAAGGATCATGCAGACTCCAGGTCGGTTGGCTGTCCCCAGAAAATGGTGTGCTTGGTTTAACAGGCTGGCATCCTTGTTGTATTCTTGGGGCAACAGATTTGGCAACAGGGTTAAAAGACATCATTCAATCCATAACCACCAGATGACATAAGGCAAATATTAATTTTTCAGTGTCCTACATTAGGGGAAAAAAGAGCTTCTTTGGAGGAAGGTGTCCCAGGCACATCTCACCTGTCCAAAAACCTTTTGCCCATTATACTTAGTTTGGGCTGAGAGAAATACTTTAGGTTTCCCCCCTCTCAGACCTCTGGGCTCTTTCTGTCCAAGCCATTAGGACAGAAAAGAGAAACCAGTTTTAAAGTGAAGTCCACAGACCACTCCATTTTTCACCAACCCAACCACTTAGTTCAGTCAAACCATTGAGTCTCAGGAGGCAGCGACGCAGACGGGATTAAGTGAGGCCTATACGTTCAGACAAGCACTCCGGTAATGATATCATAGGTTTATGCCCTTTGAAAATAGAAAACACATGTTAATTTATGTAACATAACCCACATACAAGTCTCTAAATCTATAGGACTCTCTTATCAGAAAGACATCCAGTTGCAAGGCATTTGACATTCTTCTTGCCTGTAAATTAAACATCTTGGATAATACCACAACATAGTTTAATTTTCAAATCAAAACAAACTTTAAATGAAGTTAAACTTTAAAGACAGTTAGCTACACTAATTTATACTCTACCACTGAGCACTGTGATTTTCCTTGAATCACGATTTTTCTCCCTAATATTACCCTCCTTGTCATTAAAGGAACTGCATTAAGTCCATTTTTAATTTATCCTGTTCATTTGTATAAACACAACAAGAGCAGAAAATGATCACTGATGATCTTTAGTTCTGCTTTCCTGGAACTTATGCAAGGAACATTTAGGGTGATCTTCAGTCTGCCCTTCAGGGCACAGAAGCAGAACCACATAACTGGCATTCAGCCTTGCCTGAAAACACCTGTTTTTTCCAAGTCCTGGTTTTCCATTGTGCCTTAAGGTCACTTCTAGCAATCTTTCAGGAAAACAACCTTCATTCCTTCCCTGGAAAGATTGCCATGGACCGCACATCCAACCAAGGTACCAGACCTTTTATCTCGTGGGCTTTTATTACCTTTGAAAGTCAATCCCAGTTCCTCAGTGCTTTTTGGTAACAACCAGAGCCCAAGCATGTCTCGTTTAGGCATGACTTTCCAGTCAAAGTCTTAGTAAAAAAAAAATCACTATTAACAACTGGTCTTATTAGTCTTATGCAAAGAAACTAATGTCATTACTTACTTCTTTAGAATGTCATACTCTGGAGGGATCGGATAGGGAGAAAAATATACAGTGTGAAGGAAAATCCTTGTCCTTCTAATATTCCCTGAACTTGTATTTCCATTCTTTATATTTTTATTATTTCTGCCACTAAAATTTTTTTCCATTACAGTTGTCCCACTTTTTTCCCCCTCTTGCTTCCCTGCACCCTGCGCCCCTTCTCCCACATTCAGTCCCCACCCAGTTGTCCATGTCCACGGGTCATTTATACATGTTTTTTGACTAGACCCTTCCCCTTCTTACCCCCTTCTCTCCCTCCCATCTCCCCCTTTGTTACTGTTAGTTTATTCCTTGTTTACACACCTATGGTTCAATTTTGCTCATTTGTTTGTGTTGTTCATTAGTTTCCCGTAATAGGTGATAGCATAAGGTATTTTTCTTTCATTGCCTGGCTTATTTTGCTACACATAATTCTCTCTAGTTCCATCCATATTGTTGCAAATGGTAGAAGTTCCCCCTTTGTACTCATGTTCCTCTCTGTCTCTCTCTATTTCTTCATCTTCTTAAAGCAGACACTTAGCATCTCTTGCAATGCTGGTTTGGTGAAGATGTATTCTTTTAGCCTTCTTATGTCTTGGAAACTCCTCATTTCACCTTCCATTTTGAAGGAGAGTCTTTCTGCATTGAGTATTCTTTCTTTTAGGCCTTTGTTTTTCATTGCTTGGAATATTTTTTGCCATTCCCTTCTGGCTTGTAGTGTTTCTGCTGAGAAATCTGATGAGAGCCTTATTGGAGCTCTCTTGTATGTTATTAGCTGTTTCTCTCTTACTGCTTTTAGGATTCTCTCTTTGTCTTTGCATGTTGCCATTTTAATTATGATGTGTCCTGAAGTGGGCCTGTTGGGGTTCATCTCCATTGGGACCCTTTGTGCTTCCTGGACTTGTGTGACTCTTTCTCTCCTCATGTTAAGGAAGTTTTCTGTCATTAGTTTTTCAAAGAGGTTTTCTATCCCTTGCTCTTCTCCTTCTGGAATTCCTATGATATGGATATTATTACGTTTCACGTTGTCCTGCAGCTCTTAGAGCCTCTTCAGGCTTGTTCAGTCTTTTTTAATTTTTTTTTTTAATTTTTAATTTTAATTAATTATTTTTTAATTTTTATTTTTGGTATTTCAATTACAGTTGTCCCCTTTTCTCCCAATTTCTCTCCCCCATCCAACCCGCCCCCTCTCCCACAATCATATCCCTCCCCGTTGTCCATGTCCATGAGTCATTTATATATGTTCTTTTTTTTTTTCTTTTCTTTTTTTTTCAGATTTAATGTGTTTTATTGATTAAAATATTACATTTGTGCCAATTTCCCTTCCCTCTGCTCCCCTCCACCCGGTGGTCCCCCTCCCTCCAGTTGTCCCCCCCTTTTAGATTATGTCCATTAGTTGTGCATACAGTTCCTCCCAACCTCTCTCCGTCTATTCCATTCCCTCCTACCTTGATCCCCAATTCCTATATCATCTCCCTCCCTTTCCCCATTCCCCCTCCCTGTTGACCTCCCCCAATATGCTTCCCGTACCCACAGTTCCTCTTCCACTCTCGTTGCCTATTTAGTTTGCCTTTGTTTCATCTCCCTAGCTTCTGTTTTTTTTTTTAAACCAGTCCCTTTAACATCTCATATAACAGTGGTTTGGATCTAATGAACTCTTTCAGTTTTATTTTGTCCTGGAAACACTTTCTCTGTCCTTCTATTCTGAATGACAATTTCGCTGGGTAGAGTATTCGTGGTTGTAGGTTTTGGATTTTCATTACTTTGAATATTTCTTGCCAGTCTCTTCTTGCCTGTAGGGTTTCCCTTGAGAAGTCAGCTGATAGTCTAATTGGGACCCCTTTGTACATAATTCTTTTCTTCTCTCTTGCTGCTTTTAAGATTCTCTCTTTATCTTTAACTTTTGACATTTTGATTATAATGTGTCTTGGAGTGGTTCTCCCTGGGTCCAGTCTCTTGGGAACTCTCCTTGCTTCCTGGACCTGCAAGTCTATTCCCTTCCCCAAGTCTGGGAAGTTCTCCTTTATTATGTTTTCACTCAATTTTTCAAGTTCTAGTTCATCTTCCTCATTCTCTGGCAAACCAATGATTCTTATGTTGGGCCTTTTATAGCTGTCCCAGAGGTTTCTGATCCTTTCATTGTTGCTTCCCATTTCCTCTCGCTGCATTGGTTGACTGCTTGTTCCTTCTCCATATTCCAGTTTGTTGAAATGAACTCTGGATTTTATTTCCTTTCCTTCTGTCTCGTATGCGGTTTTGTTCCTTTCGTTATGAAAGTTTTTCGCTTCTTTCATATCTTTTTCCTGCTCTTTTGTGAATTCTGTAAGCCATCTGTTAACAATGGCCCAGAACTGAGCATCTGACAGGTTTCTTATCTGTTCATCTGTCAGGTTCTCTATCTGCTGTCTGGTGAGTTGTGTCACCAGGATTTCTATAGTTGTCTGCCTCATTTTGACAGATGCGTTTTGTTTTCTTGGGCCGGCTGTAGGGGGGGCAGTGCCTGTGTACGCGTCACAAATCAGCGACCGGCCGGCGCCTGCCTGTCCGCGACCTATTTCGCAGCCCTGTGGTGCTTTCTTTGGGGGCAGGGGTCCAAGATGGATTCACACAGTTATTCAGCTAGGAGACCGGGATCCGTCCTCATGCCCCCCTGGGCCTCACTGTTCAAGGCGATGCGGCGGCCGCTCTCCCCAGCGCCGGAGTCGCGCACCGGCAGGGTCTTGGCCGCAGCCGGGACTCCTCGCCGGGGTCGCGCACCGCCAGGGGCTTGACGGATCCGGGATTCCTCGCCGCCCGCCGTTGTCCAGGTGCGACCGCAAACAGCACTGCCCTCTTTAACTCTTACCTGCCCAAATGGCACCGCTGGTTTATAACTTCATATGTTGGACTTCCGTGTAGTTTTATTTTCTGGAATTTCTAGTTATCCTTTGTTTTGAAGTAGTTGTATTCCTCTCTAGTTGTAGAGGGAGACCTAGCGTGTCCGTCTAAGCCTCCATCTTGGCCGGAAGTCCTATATATGTTCTTTGACTAAACCCTTTCCTTACTTATCCCCCTTCTCTCCCTCCCCCCTCCCCCCTATTGACTGCTATCCTGCTCTTTGTTCTATTTAGTTCCTTTGTTTGTGTTGTTCTTTAGTTTCCTGTATTAGTTGATATCATATGGTATTTTTCTTTCTCTGCCTGGCTTATTTCACTAAGCATAATTCTCTCTAGTTCCATCCATGTTGTTTCAAATGGCAGGAGTTCCTTCTTTCTTTCTGCTACATAGTATTCCATTGTGTAAATGTACCACAGTTTTTTGATCTACTCATCTACAGATGGACACTTAGGTTGTTTCCAGCACTTAGATATTGTAAACAGTGCTGCAATGAGCATAGGGGTGCATAAGTTCTTTTGAATCGGTGTTTCAAGATTCTTCGGATATAATCCTAGTAGTGGAGTCCCTGGTTCAAAAGGCAGTTCCATTTTTAATCTTTTGAGGTAATTTCATACTGTTTTCCATAGTGGCTGCACCAGTCTGCATTCCCACCAACAGTGCACTAGGGTTCCCGTTTCTCCACATCCTTGCCAGCACTTGTTGTTTGTTGATTTGTTGATGATGGTCATTCTGACTGGTGTAAAATGGTATCTCATTGTGGTTTTTATTTGCATCTCCCTGATGGCTAATGATGTTGAGCATTTTTTCATGTGTCTATGGACCTTCTGTATGTCCTCTTCAGAGAAGTGTTTGTTCAGGTCCTTTGCCCATTTTTTCATTGAGTTGTCTGTTTTCTTGATGTTGAGTCATATCAGCTCTTTATATATTTTAGAGATCAGTCCCCTGTCTGTGATGTCATTGGCAAATATGTTTTCCCATATGGTTGGTTTCCTTTTCATCTTGCTGATGTTTTCTTTTGCTGAGCAGAAACTCTTTAGTTTGATGTAATCCCATTTATTTTTTCCTTTATTTCTCTTGCTTTAGGAGATGTATCCATGAAGAAATTGTTACATGGGATATCTGATATTTTCTTGCCTATGTTTTCCTCTAGGACTTTTATGGTGTCACAGCTTACATTTAAGTCTTTGATTCATCTTGAGTTTATTCTCGTGTGTGGTGTAAGTTGGTGGTCTAGTTTCATTTTTTTGCACGTCCCTATCCAGTTCTCCCAGCACCATTTGTTAAAGAGGCTCTTCCCACTCCATTTTATGTTCCTACCTCCTTTATCAAATATTAGTTGACATTGAGGCCTGGGTTTATTTCTGGACTCTCTATTCTGTTCCACTGATCTATATGTCTGTTCTTATGCCAGTACCAGACTGTTTTGATTACAGTGGCTTTGTAGTATTGTTTGATATCTGGTGTTGTGATTCCTCCTGCTGTGTTCTTCGATCTCAAGATTGCTTTTGCTATTCGGGGTCTCTTTTGGTTCCATATGAATTTATGAAGTGTTTGTTCTATGTCTGTGAGATATGTCATTGGTATTTTAATAGGGATTGCATCGAATCTGTAAATGGTTTTGGGTAGTATGGCCATTTTGATGATGTTGATTCTTCCCATCCAAGAACATGGTATTTGCTTCCATTTATTTGTTTCTTCCTTAATTTCTTTCTTCAATGTTATGTAATTTTCAGAGTACAGGTCTTTTATCACTTTGGTTATGTTTACTCCTAGGTACTTTATTTTTCTTGTTGCTATAGTAAATGGTATTTTCTTTTTTGCTTCTGTCTGATATTTTATTGGTGTACAGAAATGCCTTAGATTTCTGTATATTTATTTTGTACCCTGCTATTTTGCCAAATTCACTTATTATATCGAGTAGTCTTTTAGTGGGGTTTATAGGACTTTCTAGGTATACTATCATGTCATCTGCATATAATGAAAGTTTTACTTCCTCTTTCCCAATTTGGATGCCTTTTATTTCTTTGTCTTGTCTGATTGCTGTGGCTAGGACTTCCAACACTATGTTGAATAGGAGTGGAGAGAGTGGACAACCTTGTCTAGTTCCTGAATTCAGGGGGAATGCTTTTAGTTTTTGTCCATTGAGTATGATGTTGGCCTCAGGCTTCTCATGTATAGCCTTAATTATGTTAAGGTATGCTCCCTCTATTCCCATTTTGCTGAGTGTTTTCATCATAAATGTGTGTTGTACTTTATCAAATGCTTTTTCAGCATCTATTGATATGATTATGTGGTTTTTGTCTTTCATTCTGTTTAGGTGATGTATTATATTTATTGGTTTGCGAGTATTAAACCATCCTTGCATCCCTGGAATGAAGCCCACTTGATCATGATGTATGATCTTTTTGATGTATTGCTGGATCCTGTTTGCCAATATTTTATTGAGGATTTTAGCATCGATGTTCATCAGTGATATTGGCCTGTGGTTTTCTTTCTTTGTTGTGTCTTGACCTGGTTTGGGGATTAGAATAATACTGGCTTCATAGAAAGAGTTTGGGATTTTCCCCTCTTCTTGGATTTTCGGAACACTTTGAGGAGGATAGGAGTTAGTTCTTCCCTGAATGTTTTGTAGAATTCACCTGTGAAGCCATCTGGTCCAGGGCTTTTGTGTGCAGGGAGATTTTGGATTACTGTTTCAATTTCCTTCTTTGTTATTGGTCTGTTGAGACTTTCCACCTCTTCTTGATTCAGTTTTGGAAGGTTGTATGTTTCTAGAAATTTGTCCATTTGTTCTAGATTGTCAAATTTCTTGCCATACAGTTGTCTGTAGTAATTTCTATCATTTGTATTTCTGTGGTATCAGTCGTGATTTCTCCTCTTTCACTTCTGATTTTGTTTATTTTGGTCTTCTCTCTTTTTTTATTGATTGGACTGGCTAGAGGCTTGTCGATTTTGTTTATTTTTTCGAAGAACCAGCTCCCAGTTTTGTTGATATTTTGGATTGTTTGTTTAGTCTCTATGTCATTTAGTTCTGCCCTGATCTTGATGATTTCCTTCCTTCTTCTTGCCCTAGGCTTTGTTTGTTATTTTTGTTCTAGTTCTTGTAGCTTTATGGTTAGGTTTTTTATTTGAGATTCTTCTAGCTTTTTTTCAGATATGCCTGTATTGCTATGAACTTCCCTCTCAGGACTGCTTTTGCTGTGTCCCACAGGGTTTGGGCTGTTGTGTGCTCATTATCATTAGTTTCTAGAAATTTCTTGATTTCTTTTTTGATGTCATTGTTAATCCATTCATTATTTAATAGCATGTTATTCAATCTCCATGAGTTTGGGTGTCTTTGATTTTTTTCTGTGAGGTTGATTTCTAGTTTCAAGGCATTGTGCTCTGAAAAGATGCTTTATATGATTTCAATTTTCTTGAATTTGTTGAGGCTTGTTTTGTGTCCTGTCATGTGGTCTATCTTTGAAAATGTCCCATGTGCATTTGAAAAGAATGTATATTTTGCTTCTTTGGTGTGGAAAGTTCTATACATATCCGTTAGGTCCATGTGGTTTAGTGTGTTGTTCAATGCCTGTATATCCTTTGTGTTTCTTTGCTTTGATGATCTGTCTGTTGTTGATAATGGAGTGTTGAAGTCCCCGACTATGAGTGTGTTGTTGTTGATATCCTTTCTGTGGTCTTCTAGTATTTGCTTTATGTAATTGGCTGCTCCTATGTTGGGTGCATATATGTTTATCAATGTCATATCTTCTTGATGGATTGTTCCTTTAAGTATTATGAAATGTCCTTCTTTGTCTCTTTTTATTGCCCTTGCTTTGAAATCCGTTTTGTCTGATATGAGGACTGCTACCCCGGCTTTTTTTTCCGGTCCGTTTGCTTGGAAGATTTTTTTATATCCCTTTACTTTCATTCTGTGTAAATCTTTTATTTTGAGGTGTGTTTCTTGTAGAGAGCAAATATGTGGGTCTTGTTTTCTTATCCATTCCATTACCCTATGTCTTTTAACTGGAGCATTTAATCCATTTACATTTAAGGTTATTATTGACGTGTATTTATTCATTGCCCTTTGTACCTCTGTTCCTCTCCTCTCTTGTTCTTTTCTTCTTTTTTCTTAGAACACACCCTTTAGCATCTCTTGCAATGCTGGTTTGGTGGAAATGTATTCTTTTAGTCTTCCTTTGTCTGAGAAACTCCTTATTTCACCTTCTATTTTGAATGAGAGCCTTGCTGGGTAGAGTATTCTTGGTTGTAGGCCTTTGTTTTTCATTGCTTAAAATATTTTTGACCATTCCCTTCTGGCTTGTAATGTTTCTGTTGAGAAATCAGTTGATAGCCTTATTGGAGCTCCCTTGTATGTTATTTGCTGTTTTTCTCTTGCTGCTTTTAGGATATTTAAATTTAACTATTAACTAAGTTTAGAGTTCCCCCAGACTATGCCCAGGTCTATCCTTTCTTTCTCCTCCAATTTTCTGCCTTTGAGCATTGACTCTCCCTTTTCAGTTTACAACCCTACTTTTTCATGGGAATTGAAGATTTTAAACTTCTGTTCTATATTTCTTAATTTTAAAAAAATTATTTTTCATTTAATTACACTCAATATTATTTTGTATTGTAACTATTTTAAAATAATCTTATTTGCTTGACATTTCAATAGAAAATTTTAACTTGAAGAGGAGAGTCCATCTGGATAAGTAGTATTTTACCATTTGTGTAATAAAGTCATGAGACCTTTTTAGTTTGGTTCAAATACTGTTTACACCATTTACTAGCTATGTGATCTCCAGAAAGTTACTTTCTTTACTTTGCTTATTTATGTAATGAGAATAATACCTACATGACAGTATTGCTGTGATGATTAATTAAATAAGCTGATAATTTTAAAGTATTTAAAATGGTAAATGGCAAAGAGTAGTCTCTCAGTATGTGTTAGTAATTGTTATTATTACTATTACTAATAGGAATATTGCTATTTCTAAATGTCAAGGTAAAAGTAGGCTTCGGTGAGCTGACATTTAAAAAAATGTATTTATTAAAAACTTCCAGCCAAGATGGTGGCCCAGACTGACATACCCCATCTCCCTTCACAACTTAGAAGGAATATAACTACCACAAAACCAGACATAACCAGAAAATAAATCTATATGGAAGTCCAACGTATGAGGTTATAAAGAAGTGGTGCTCATCCAAACAGGTAGGAGGGGCGAAGCTGGGGCGGAGAGGTCAAGCTTTGCTGGTGGCAATAGCTGCAGTGATGGTGGTGGGAAAGTGGTAGAAACAGACACCCATATTTAAGGGGAAGTGAGAAGCGCCAGCTACAGACCAAACCCGTCAACTCGCGATTACAACACCAGGGAAGTCAGACCCCCATTACCTTGGACTATGAGGGCCAGAGGACATGGGGACAGAAGAGGAGTCTCTCGATCGATCTCTCAGCAGAGAGTGAATGGCAGGAATCCATCTTGGACCCTGTCCCCCATGCAAAACACCACAGTGTGGTGAGAAGGGTCGCCAGGTTTTGATGAGTGCATGGGGCTTCGCCGCTATAGCGTTGGAGGTGTGACAGCCTTGCCCAGGAAGCAAAGGTAAACACAAAACTGTCAGGATGGGACAGATCATGATAGAGATCCCAATCACGCAGCTGACCAGACAGCAAATATCTAATCTAATGGATCAGCAGATAGAAAATCTTTCTGAGGCTCAGTTCAGAACTTTGATTGTATGAATGCTTGCCGACCTAACAGCAGATCTTAAATATATCAGGGAAGGAATGAAGGCTAGTCCTGATGAAGTGAATGAAAACATATATGAAACTAGTGGCGAGGGAAGGAAAACCAGAGATCAAATCAACAAATTGGAACACAGGGAAAGAACAAACAATCAACCAGTGCAGAAAGTAGAAACAAAAAGTGAGGAACTCAAGGAGAGGCTCAGAAACCTATGGGACAGCTATAAGCAAGCCAACATCCAAATCATAGGGCTGCCAGAAGATGAAGAAGAACTAGAAATTGAAAAAGTATGTGAAAAAATAATGAAGCAGAAATTCCCTAACTTGGGGAAGAAAATAGACTTACAGATCCAGGAAGCACAGAGAGTTACAAAAAAACTGGACCCATATAGAACCACACCAAGGCACATTATAATCAAAATGTCAAAAATGAAGGATAAAGAGAGACTCTTAAAAACAGCAAGAGAGAAGAGAATTACATTCCAAGGGGTCCCAATAAGACTATCAGCTAATTTCTCAAAAGAAACTCTGCAGGCAAGAAGGGACTGGCAAGAAATATTCAAAGTAATGAAGAGCAAAAACCTACAAGCACGAGTACTCTATCCAGCGAAGCTGTCATTCAGAATAGAAGGGCAGAGAAAGTGCTTCCAGAACAAAGTAAAACTGAAGGAGTTCATCAGATCCAAACCACTGTTATATGAAATGTTAAAGGGACTTTTTAGGAGAAGGAAGATCAAAACTATGAACATTAAAATGGAAACTGTGTCACAACAACCAACAACAGAAAGTAGGAAACTGTAACAAAAGCAGACTAAGTAGGCAATGAGAGTGGGAAAAGAATTATAGATATGGGGGAAATTTTGAGGGGAGGTCAGTGGGGAGGGGGAAGTGGTGAAATGGAGGGAGATGGTACAGGAATTAAGAAGCATAGTAGGATGGAGTAGAGTAGACAGGAAGATGTTGAGAAGAACTATATGCACAACCAATGGGCATGGACTAAGGTGGGGGACGACTGGAGGGAGGGATGTCACTGGGTGGAGGGGAGCAAAGGGAAAATAAATTGGGACAACTGTTAACAGCATAATCAATAAAGCATATTAAAAATATACTTATTGTTTTTATATTAGCGTTGTTCCACTTATACCCCTATTGCTATCCCCTATCCCACCCACCATATTTCCCACAGTCAATACCCACCCTGTTATCCATGTCCATGGTTCATTTATACTAGTTCCTTGACTACATCCTTCCCCTTCTTTCCCCCCTTTTCCTCCTCTCCCCTCCCCCCTGGTCACTGTCAGTCTGCTCCTTGTTTACATGCCTCTGGTTCAATTTTGCTCACTTGTTTGTGTTGTTCACTAGTTTCCTGTATTACGTGATATCGTATGGTATTTGTCTTTTGCTGACTGGCTTATTTCACTAAGCATAATTCTCTCCAGTTCTATCTATGTTGTCGCAAATGATGAGTTCCTTCTTTATTTGTGCTGCATAGTATTCCTTTGTGTAAATATACCCCAGTTTCTTGATCCACTCATCCACAGATGGGCACTTAGATTGTTTCCGGCAGTTGGTTATTATAAATAACACTGCTATTAACATAGGGATGCATAGGTTTTTCTGAATTGATGTTTCAGGATTCTTCAGGTATAATCCTAGCACTGGAATTGCTGGATCAATTGAAGCTCCATTTTTTGTTTTTTGAGAAAATTCCATACTGCTTTCCACAGTGGCTGCACCAGTCTGCATTCTCACCAACAGTGCACTAGGGCCCCCTTTTCTCCACATTCTTGCCAGAATTTGAGGTTTCTTGCTTTATTTATGATGCCCATAATGACTGGTGTGAGGTGATATCTCACTGTGGTTTTAATTTGCACCTCTCTGATGTCTAGTGATGTTGAGCATTCTTTCGTATGCCTATGGGCCTTCTGTATGTCCTCTTTGGAGAAGTGTCTGTTCAGGTCCTTTCCCATTCCTTAATTTGATTTTCTGTCTGCTTTGTGTGGAGTCATAGAAGTTCTTTATATATTTTGGAGATCAAACACTTGTCAAATATATTTTCCCATATGGTTGGTTCCCTTTTCACCTTGCTGATGTTTTCTTTTGCTGAACAGAAACTCTTTTGTGTGATGTGTTCCCATTGTTTATTCTTCCCTTTATTTCCTTTTCCCTAGGAAATATATCAGCAAATACATTGCTAAGTGGGATATCTGAAATTTTCCTACCTATGTTTTCCACTATGACTTTTATGGTGTCATGGCTTACATTTAAGTCTTTTATCCATCTTGAGTTTAATCTGGTATATGGTGTAAGTTGGTGATCTTGTTTAATTTTTTGCATGTCCCTGTCAAGTTCTCCCAGCACCATTTCTTGAAGAGGCTATTTCACTCCATTTTACATGCCTTTCCTCTTTTTCAAAGATTAGTTGACCATAAAGACATGGGTTTATTTCTGGGCCCTCTATTCTGTTCCTTTTATCTATATGTCTGTTCTTGTGCCAGTACCACACTGTTTTGATTACAGTGGTCTTATAGTATACTTTGATATAATTTATTGCAATTCCTCTTACTTTGTTCCTTTTTTTTAAGATTGCTGCACCTATCCAGAATCCTTTTGGGTTCCATGTACATTTTTGAAGTATTTGTTCTATGTCTATGAAGTATGTCATTGGTATTTTAATAAGAATTGCATTGAACCTATAAGTTGCTTTGGGTAGTATGGATAGTTTAATGATGTTAATTCTTCCCATCCATGAACATGGTGTATGCTCCCATTTATTTGTATCTTCCTTAATTTCTTTCTTCAGTGTTATGTTGTTTTCTTTTACCTCCTTGGTTAAGCTTATTCCTAAGTATTTTATTTTTGTGTTCCTATAGTAAATGGGATTTTTTTCTAGTTTTTATCTTTGATATTTTATTGTTGGTGTACAGAAATGCCATTGATTTCTGAATATTGATTTTGTACCATGCTATTTTGCCATTTTCATTTTTTTAGGTTGAGTAGTTTTTTTTTAGTGGAGTCTATAGGGTCTTCTATGTACACTATCATGTCATCTGCAAATAATGACAGTTTTACTTCCTCTTTTACAATTTGGATGCTTTCTATGTCTTTTTCTTGTCAGATCACTGTGGCTAGAACTTCCAAAACTATATTGAATAGGATTGTAGAGTGGACACTCTTCTGTTGTTCCTGATATTAGGGGGAATGCTTTTAGTTTTTGCCCATTGAGTATGATGTTGGCTTCATTTTTCTCATATATGGCCTTTAGTATGTTGAGGTATGCTTCCTCTATTCCCACTTTGCTGAGTTTTTTCATCATAAATGGGTGTTGTATTTTATCAAATGCTATTTTAGCATTATAGATATGGTCATGTAATTTTTGTCTTTCATTTTGTTTATGTGGTGTATTATGTTTATTAGTATGTGAATATTAAACCATTTTTGCATCCCTGGGATAAATCCCACTTGATTGTGGTGTATGACCATTTTAATGTGTTGCTGGATCTGATTTGTCAAGGATTTGTTGAGGATTTAACATCTATGTTCATCAGTGATAGTGGCCTGTAGTTTACTTTCTTTGTTGTGTCTTGACCAGGTTTTGGAATTAGGATAATACTGGCCTCAGGGAAAGAGTTTGGGAGTTGTCCTTCTTCTTGTATTTTTTGAAATAGTTTGAGAAGGATAGGCATTAGGTCTTCCTTAAATGTTTGATAAAATTCGCCTGTAAAGCCATCCACCCCAAGGCTTTTGTGTGCTGGGACTTTTGTGATTACTGCTTCAATTTCACTAGTTGTTACTGGTCTATTCAGACTTTTTGCCTCTTCTTGATTCTGTTTTAGAAGATTATATGTTTTCAGATATTTGTTCATTTCATCCAGGTTGTGAAATTTCTTGTCATATTTTTATTTGTAGTAATTGGTTACAGTCCTTTGTATTTCTGTGATATGCGTTTTGATTTCTCCTATTTTGTTTCTGATTTATTTATTTGGATCCTCTCTATTTTTTCTTGATGAGCCTAGTTAAAGGCTTGTCAATTTTGTTTACCTTTTCAAAGAACCAGCTCTTGGTTTTGTTGATCGTTTGAAATGTTTGTTTAGTCTCTCTGCCATTCAATCTGCTCTGATCTTGATTATTTCCTTCCTTCTACTGACTCTGGGCTGTGTTGTTGTTCCTCTAGTTCTTGTAGCTGTAGGGTTAGATTTATTATTTGAGGTTATTCTATCATTTTATGTAAAACTGTATTGCTATGAAATTCCCTCTCAAGACTGCCTTTGCTGTGTCTCATAGGTTTGGGGCTATTGTGTGTTCATTATCATTTCTTTCCAGAAACTTTTTGATTTCTTTCTTGATGTCGTTGTTAACCCATTTATTATTTAATAGCATGTTATTCATTCTCCATGAATTCGAATGTTTTTTATTTTTTTCCTTGAGGTTGATTTTCAGTTTCAAGCCATTTTGATCTGAGAAGATGCTTGATATAATTTTAATTTTCTTGAATTTTCTGAGTCTTGTTTTGTTTCTTACCATGTGGCTTATCTTTGCAAATGTTCCATGTGTACTTGAAAAGAATGTATATTTTATCTTTGTGGTGAAAGGTTCTATATATATCAATTAAGTCCATTTGATCTAGAGTGTTGTTCAATGCCTCAATATCTTTGATGTTTCTTTGATTTGAAAATCTGTCCATTGTTGGCAGTAGGGTGTTAAATTCCCCTACTATGAGTGTGTTGTTTTCCATATCATTCTTGAAGTCTTCCAAGATTTTTCTTATATATTTGGGTGCTCCTATGTTGGGTGCATACATGTTTATCAGGGTTATATCTTCTTGGTGGATTGTTCCCTTAAATATTATGAAATGTCCTTCTTTGTCTTTTTTTATGGCCTTTGTTGTGAAATTTATTTTTTTTGTTATAAGTATCACTACCCTGTACTGGCTTTTTTGTTGTTAACATAAACTATGAACACAGGCTACCTATGTATATAAAAAATAAAATATTCACTAACATTTTAGGTTCTACATTTTTTTATAAAATAAAATTCTAAAGAAATTTTTCTAGGCTATATCTTAAAGAAAAGGGACCTGTGAGACACTTATCTTTATAAGGGAAAGATGATGATAGACTAGTTAGAAAAATTTACACACAACTATGTTTATTGTAATTACCAAATGCTTAAGATTGCATGACATAAGAAAGAAAGCCAGATAGGTTATTAATACAGAGGTGTGTGTGTGTGTGTGTGTGTGTGTGTGTGTGTGTGTGTGTGTGTGTGTTAGGTAAGTGTTAACTAAGCATGGACAAAATGATAACTATCATCAGGTGCTTTCATACTTTATATTGTTCCACAACAACCCTGTAAGATCCCTGGTTATAGATAAAGACTATAAGACCTAAGTAGGCTAAGTAATTAAACACATATCTTCTAAATCTAGTATTCATTAGTTTAGACTAAAATTCAGTGTTCTTTTGACTCTATAGTGATAGAAAAGAACAAGGTAGAGACAGTTCCTTTCCTCTTAGAGATTCCAATTCAACAAAAAAGACTAATTTTGAAAAAGTATTTAGAAGTCTAACTACGACTTTTTATTGCTTAATCCCTTCACCTTTTTTACCCATTCCCCCAGCTTCCCTCCTATCTGACAGCTGTTAGTCTGTTCTCTGTATCTATGAATCTATTTTTATTTTATTTGTTTGTTTATTTTGTTCAGTAGATTCCACATATATAAGTGAAATCATATAGTACATATTTGTCTTTCTCCGTCTGACTTACTTCACTTAGCATAATACCCTCTATGTCCATCCCTGTTGTTGCAAATGGTAAGATTTCATTCTTTTTTATGGTGTGTAGTATCCAACTGTGTAAATATACCAAAGCTTTTTTATCCACTCATCTACTGATGAACACTTGGGTTGCTTCCATATCCTGGCCATTGCCACAGAATAATCACAAAGATGTAGATTACAGCATAGGGGATATAGTCAATAATATAGAGATAGATGTGCGTGGGGCCAGGTAGGTACTTGAAGCAGCAGAGGGAACACTCTGTAAAGCAGATGATTTTCTAACCACTTTGCTATACATCTGAAACTAATACAGAAGAATATTGGATGTAATCTGTAGTTAAACTATATATATGTAAATAAATATAAAATCTAAAACCAAAATTAGAGGCTTAAAAAAATTAAAAGAACTTGGTTACCAGTCTATTATTAAATCTTCCCAAAACTATACTAGATAAGAAGATGGGAAATGTAAACTTGCACACACACACACACACACACACACACACACACACACAGCCCTTTTCAGCATAACTTGAAAACATAGAATTCTGGAACTTCAAAGTAAGTTTAGATTTAAAAATCAATTGAAATCACAAAATCCCAGTGTAATCTCCCATGCTGCTATCTTAACTCCCTCCTTCCAGACACAAGGCAGAAGAGAAAATCTGTGGGGAACATAGAAAGGGAGGCTAAAGAAGAGGCATACAAATGATACAAAGTTAGCCTCAGAAACTATAAGTCCCACTTAAGTCTGAATATTCTTAATAAATCTGAGTATAGAATACAGAATAGGGTTATCAGAATACATGGTTTAAGGGGGCAGTCTTTGATACACATGGCTTCTAGAAGAGAAAAAGAGGCCAATAAAGAAGAGAAAGTCCACTTGTCTACTAGGTGGTATAAAGGGAAAAAACCTAAATGGGGAAATGTAGGATCCTACAGAACAGAAGGGAATCATAAAACTAGAGAATACACAACCCTTCCAACCCTCATCAAAACAAATAAACCTGCTTAAAGGGTCTGAACTTTCTATTATTTTACATTTTTTCTTTTATTTTTTCGTTTTTCAATTACAGTTTTCCCATTTTTCCCCCATTGCTCCGCCCACCCAGCCCATCCCATCTCCCACAATCATATCCCTCCCCATTGTCCATGTCCATGAGTGATTCATAGGAATCTTATGAAATAACTCTAATGTCACTGTTGGGGAGGAAAAATAATTTTCCCTGCTACCTTTCTAAATTTTCTTGCTCAAATCAAATTTACATGAAACACATTAACAGGCAAAGTGACTAAATTTATTAGATATGTACATATAGGGGTTCCATATGAATACAAGATGGAGGACCGATCAGGCAGTTAAGGTTCATATGCCATCTTGAGTTATGGAGAGGCAAGGTTGGTTGTTTGGGAACAGGAAGACAATTCACATGAAGATGAAAAAGCAAATGTTTGGAAAGCAAATGTTTGCTGGATCATCTTTAGCAATGAGACACAGAGAGGACTTTGATAAAAATAGGCCTTACTAGGTTCCTTTCTCTCTAGCATACCTAGTTCATGTTTAAACTATAATTATGTATGATGATAACTTCGCTTCCTGGAACCTGTCCTCTTATCTAAATTCTTTTTTTTTATATCTTTTATTAATTATACTGTTACAGTTGTCCCAATTTCTTTTCCCTCTGCTCCCCTCCACCCAGTGACGTCCCTCCCTCCAGTTGTCCCCCTCTTTTAGTCTATGTCCATTGGTTGTGCATATAGTTCTTCTCAACCTCTTCCTGTCTACTCCATTCCTTCCTACTATGCTTCTTAATTCCTGTACCATCTCCCCCCTTTCCCCCCTTTCCCCTCCCTGCTGACCTCCGCCCTATATGTTCCCCATACCTATAATTCTTTTTCTACTCTCGTTCCCTACTTAGTTTGCCTTTTTTCAATTCCCTAGCTTCTGTTGCTGGTTGTTGTGATGCAGTTTTCATTTTAATGATCATAGTTTTGATCCTCCTTCTTCTAAACCAGTCCCTTTAACATCTCATATAACAGTGGTTTGGATCTAGTGAACTCATTCAGTTTTACTTTGTCCTGGAAACACTTTCTCTGCCCTTCTATTCTGAATGACAGTTTCGCTGGATAGAGTATTTGTGGCTGTAGGTTTTTGATTTTCATTACTTTGAATATTTCTTGCCAGTCCCTTCTTACCTGCAGGGTCTCCTTTGAGAAATCAGCTGAGAGTCTAATTGGGACCCCTTTGTATGTAATTCTCTTCTCTCTTGCTGCTTTTAAGATTCTCTCTTTTCTTTAATTTTTGACAATTTGATTATAATGTGTCTTGGAGTGGTTCTCCCTGGGTCTAGTTTTTCTGGAACCCTATGTGCTTCCTCGACCTGTAAGTCTATTTCCTTCCCCAAGTTATAGAAGTTCTGCTTCATTATTTTTTCACATAATTTTTCTATTTCTAGTTCTTCTTCTTCAGCTTCTGGGAATCCTATTACTTGAATGTTCATTCGCTTATAGCTCTCCCAGAGGTTTCTGAGCCTCTCCTTGTGTTCCTCGCTTTTTGTTTCCTCTTTATGCACTGGTTGACTGTTTGTTCCTTCCCTATGTTCCGATTTGTTGATTTGATCTCTGGTTCTCATTTCCTCACCACTTGTCTCATATGTGTTTTCATTCGTTTCAGTGTGACTAGCTTTCATTCCTTCCCCATTTTGTTACAAATCTTTTGTTAATTCTCTAAGTCACCTTGTGACTATAGCTCTGAACTGAGCCTCAGAAAGATTTTTTATTTGCTCATTGGTTGGGTTCCTTATCTGCTGCCTGGTGTGCTGCACCACCGGGATTTCAATCATGGTCTGTTTCATCCTGTCAGTTTTCTGTTTACCTTTGTTTTCTGGGTGGGCTGTAGGGGGCAGGGCCCTGTGCACTCATTATTACCCAGCGACCTTTTTCACCGCTTCGTGGTGCTTTGTGTGTGGGTGGGGGTCCAAGATGGATTCCTGCTATTACTCTCCGCTGAGAGACCGGGAGGCTCCTTCCCCATGGCCTCACCGTCCAAGGCAATGGGGGGTCTGCCTTCCCCAGCATTGGAATCGTGAGCTGCCGGATCTTGATTGCAGCTGGGATTGCTCCCCTGGCATTTCTCACAGATCTGTCGCTATCTCCACTGCTACCATGGACAGCACGCCCGACCTTTCCATCCCAATTCTGATTTCACCCTTCCTACCCGTCCAGACAAGCACCGTTGGTTTATAACTTCATACGTTGGGCTTCCATGTAGTTTTATTTTCTGGAATTTCTAGTTATCTTTGGTATTGAGGTAGCTGTATTCCTACTTAGTTGTGGAGGGAGACAGAGCATGTCAGTCTAAGCCTCCATCTTGGCCAGAAGTTCCTCTTATCTATATTATTTTAGGCAGTTAGGGGGAAAGTCCAACTTTTTTTCCTGAGTCTTACATTTCTTAGATATAACCAGCTTAAAGTAATCAATATATTTAAAAAGCTATATTTTGGGGTGTCAAACTGTTTTTTCTCATAGAAAATGAACAAAAAGAAAACCAGCAAATCTACATAGAACTATTCTAAAAATCAGAAAATTAAATTTCATACATATGAGGAAATTTCACATGTGAAAAAAATTACACATATGAAATAAAGTTCCCATAAGAAGAACAGCCATAAAGCAGAAGAAAACTGTAAAAATTAAATATAATCAAATATATATTTGAGGATATGAAAGACAACCTTGTAAGACATTTTAAAAAGTAAGGAAGGAAATAGTAAAAAACCAAGGAGATATAAAAAGAAACTTGATTCATTCAAGAAAGTATTTTAAATCAACAAAATTATATTAGAAATAAAGGATCCCCAAGTGAAAACAGATTCAAGAGAAATTTAATAAGGCTTATTGAAGAAAAACAAGAAAACAACCAAGATAATGAAAAGGAGATAAAGAAATATGTAAAATGGATCAGACAGAAAATTGTAAACATGCATGACAGAAAAATATTCATAAAATCAGAGGCTACTTACTGCAGTGAGTTAAACCTATCCATAACTTGATTAGAGCCTTGTGGGAAATCTTGAGCTAGAGGCATCCAGCTTGTCCATGCCAGGATATCTGTCCCACAAAGATTATTGGATTAAAAAATGTTTGTGGTATAAGTTTACTAATTTGAGGGTTTAGTTGCTATATAGCAATATATATAGATAGTGGGTACAGATTTTTGTACTTGGAAATATGGTGCAGCCATAACAAATAACTAAAGTTTTGGCATGGTATTGAAAAAGGGCAACAAACTTTGAGCAGAGTGTTAGTGTTTTTTTTTTTTTTTAAGATGTTATTTTTAGAGAGAAGGGAAGAGAGGGAGAAAGAGAAGGAGAGAAACATCCATGCAAGAGATCAACATATATTGGTTGCCTCTCACATGCCCCCAACTGGGAACAAACCCACAATCCAAGTATGTGCCCTGACCTGGAATTGAAACAGCATCCCTTCAATTTTCAGGACAACTGCCAACCAATGAAGCCACACCAGTCAGGGCAAGAGTGTTAGTATTTGGAATTTGAAGAAGATACAAGTGAGAGCTCAAGAGAAAGTGATAAACCTGGCTGCTGTGGCTCAGTGGATTGAGTGTCGGCCTGCAAACCAAGTGTTGCTGGTTCGATTCCCAGTCAGGGCACATACTAGGTTGCATGTCAGGTCCCAAGCTGGGGGTGCGAGTGAGAGGCAACCACACAGTGATGTTTCTCTCCTTCTCTTTCTCCTGTCCCCTCTCTCTACAAATAAAATAAATAAATAAACAAACAAGTAAATAAATATTTTTAAAAAGAGAGAGAGAACGTGACAAAATGTATTAGAAAGTTAAATAAAGAAGATTCTTGTGATGTAGTGACAGATTATAGCTGTTGTCTAAAATTATGTGGAAAGTAGAAAATGTCCCTAGTAAACTAGGTGAACTATCTAAGGCTATTTCTAAGAAAAATATTTAAGGTGCCATCTGGTTGCTTCTTACTGTTTATAATACAGCCATAGTTGCATAATGATGTTTGGTCAATGACAGACTGCATATATGAACATGGTCTCATAAGATTATAATGGAGCTGAACAATTTCTAATACTTAGTGACATCATAGCCATCATAAAATTATAGCACAACACATTATGTAAATGGCATAGTATTATAGTTGCTTACAGGACACAATACAGTACAGCAACATACTATTCAAGTTTGTAGCTTAGGAGCTGTAGGGGAACATAATATGTCTCCCAAAATGTGTTTATTTGGCATAATGATTATTTTAAGCTGGTCAATTTTAAGAAAAAGCAAACATGGAAGAAGAAAACCAAGTAGAAGTTACCCTTTGTGAAAGATATTTACTTGAATAGGGGAAATCTCCATTTTTAAGGGTGTCTCTTTGGCTGTACTGGGAAGAGGGGAATGACATTATCTATAGAAGCTCTTATTAATGCAGAAGGAAAAACCTTAATTCTGCATAACAACCACATCCTTGTTTACACTGCTTTTCCTGGTTACCTCCTGTAACCAACTCTCCTTGCTCCCCACATCTTATTAAATTTTCAGCTGAAGATGGTATTTAGGGTGGTAAATTCAGACATTTTGTTAAGTTACTCATTTTTACTGGGTCTGTCTCATGTATACAGGAGCTACACATGTTATTGAATTTTTTTTTCTTATTAATCTTTTATTACACAGATGCTCAGCTAAGAACTCAGATATGTAGAAGGAAAGTTTTTTTTTCTCCTTTACAGAACAATAAGCTGTACTATATAGCTTAGGCATGTAGTAGGCTATACCATCTAAGTTCACGTAAATGTACTCTGTGGTGTTGACACAATAATGAAATTGTCTGTTTACATAATAAATGTCTAAACTTATAGAGAATTTTTATGCATTTATTTGAGCCAAATTCATGACTTGCTTAGAATCAAGATCTCTACAGACTGAGAAAAATGCTTCCCAGAATGACAATTTATAGTTCCTTTTACACATTTGGAATTAATGAGGGAACATAAGGAAGATTCCATGAACATGGGAGAAAGGAAGGAGGAATTTCTATGATGATGTTACAGGGTAGTTAACAAACTTATATGTTCTCTTGAGGGTGGTTATTCTTCCCAGGGGTCTGAAAAGGAGATATTTTAAGAGTATGTTAACCTATATGAACAAAAACAATGAATAGGGCTTGCTTAACATGAAGATAAACCCTTTTCTAGGCCTGTTGCTTTTCTTTTGGTTAGATTTATTACTGAGTCCCCATTTTGTCCATATAACAACATATTACTCAGAATTTATCCCCATAGTTAAGCAGCACATGATTGTAAAATGTAAGAGGAGAGAGAGAGATAAATTGAGGGAAGATCATTTAAAGAAAAAAAGCTAGGGCTTATGGTTTTAAAAATTCTCAGCCCTTCCAAGTGGCAAACAATGTTAAAACTTTAAAAATAGCTCTTAAGCAAAGATCACCTTCAGAACATTTCCAGGAAAACATTGTCTGAAAATGAAGTCAAACTTATGACTATAAGCTTCTTTGTTAATATTTAGGAAACACCAAAGACTTTATTTAGATCCTTAGAGTTATATTCAGTCATACACAAGGACCTTTATAGAGATTAAATGTGTACCTTATAGATCCTTTAAATTAAAACTTTAGCCCTGGCTTGTGTGGCTCAGTGTATTGAGTGCCAGCCTACAAACTGAAGGATAACCAGTTTGATTCCCAGTCAGGGCACATGCCTGGGTTTCAGGCAAGGTCCCCAGTTGGGGGCACATAGGAAGCAACGACACATTGATGTTTCTCTCCCTCTCTTTCTCCCTCTTTTCCTCTCTCTCTAAAAATAAATAAATAAAATATTTTTAAAAAAACTTTAAGGATGTTGTCCCTTAGCCCGCTCAGCAGGAACACAATATAGAAAAAAGTGTTCTCAAAGAAATGTGTAGGTGTGCCTATTCTCTAATGAAGTACATCCCTGTGAAATTTACAAAAGGCCCATAGAGTTAATAAGAAAACTATATCAGCAAAAGTACTGCCAGTTTGGACTATGAGGAACAGAGAAAAAAACAAACAGAAAAAAAAGAGAGACTCTTGGAGTTCCTAAAGTCTAATAGTAGATTTAGCAGATGGAGAAAACCACTGAGCTGCAAATACTGACTCAGATGGTAAATCCAAAAGCCAGACAAATGTAGCCAAGCACCCAAGCTTAATGAAGAAACATCCCGCATTTTCCTGGCTGGATTTCAGAATTTCTGTGTACCAGTAACTGTTTTGTGCTTCTCATTTCCACCATTTTAAGTAGAAATAGGTATAGAATTTATCTTATCCTCATCCCATAATTATATATTGGGGTATGTTGGGGGAAAATAGTTTGTCTCTCGTTTTACACATCTACCAAACAAGAGGAAAGTATACCCAAGGAGCTGCATGTGGAACTGATTTAGATAATGATATTTTGACTTTTGAGCTATAATCATAATGGTTTATTAATTTTTAAGGACCATATTTTGCATGTGGAAGGGACATAAAGCATTGAGAGCCAGTAGGGAGCCTCTAAGATGCTTTCAAAGATCTCTGATTCCTTCTGGTATTCAAGTCCCAGTGTAATATACTTTCCTTGAGTGTAGACTAAACCTATGACTATATTCTAATGAATAGTATATGGCAAAAGTAAAGAAATGTTTCCCTGACTGGGTGGCTCAGCTGACTGGAACATTGTCCTGTAAACCAGAAGGTTGTTAGTTTAATCCCTGGTCAGAGCACATAAATAGGTTGCAGGTTTTGATCCCTGGTTGGGGTACATACGGAAGGTAACCAATTGATGTTTTTCTTTCACACTGATGTCTCTCTCTCTCTCTCTTTCTCTCTCCTTCCCCTTATCTCTCTCTTTCTCTTTCTCTCCTTTCCTCTCTCTCTAAAATAACTATCCTTGGGTGAAGATTTTAAAAAAAAGATATAAGGATGCCACTTCTAAGATTAAGTTACAAAAAGACTATGGCCTCACTTCTGGCCAAGATGGAGGCCTAGACAGACACACTGCATCTCCCTCCACAACTAAGAAGGAATACAACTACCTAAAAACTAGAGACAACCAGAAGTTCCAGAAAATCGAGTTGCATGGAAGTCCAACAAACAAACATATAAAGAAGAAATACTCATCCAGACAGATAGGAGGGGCGGAGCTGGGGCAGAGAGGATACAGTGTGGTGGTGCCAAGCTAGCAGAATGTGCAGTCACACATTTTTAAAAAATGGGAGGGGCACCTGGGGACTGCTCCCAGGATCAGACCAGACCAAACAGCTCATGGTTTCAGCACTAGGAAAAATAAAGTCTCATTGCTTCTGACTGTGCAAGCCAGTGGGGGTTGGGGCGGAGAAAGAAATTGACAGTCTCTCAGTAGAGTTCATTTGTTTGAAGGGCCAAACAGTCCTAGAACATCTGAAGACCCACCCACTCTTGGAACGACAGCCAGGGCACCAGCTAGAGAGGTGCCAGGCCCATAAGGAAAGGCAAGAAGTGCCTGGAAAAGGGACAAGCACTGAGAAAGTAGCATTGTTCCCTTTCAGACCCATCCCCCACATACAGTGCCACAACATGGTGAAATGGATCTCCCTGTACTGATGAATACCTAAGGCTCCGCCCATTTAACGTAACAAGTGCAACAGCTCTACCTAAGACACAGAGGCAAACAAACACAGGAGTCTGTCAAGATGAGGAGACAGAGCAGCATGGCCCAAAAGAGGGAACGGGTCAAGATTCCATTGTGAGAACTAAGCAATGAAGATATAGCCAACCTAACAAATAAGGGGATAGCCAAACTAAGAGATGCAGAGTTCAAAACACTGGTGATAAATATGCTCACAGACTTGAGAGATATGCTCAAGTATGGCAAATGCATAAAGGAAAAAGTGAAGTCTATGATAAATGACACGGAGGAAAATCCACATAAAATCAATGGTGAAGGGATGGAAACTGGGGTTCAAATCAATGATTAGAACCATAAGGAAGAAAAACACAGTCAACCAGTACAGAATGAGAAAGCAAGAATTGAAAAAAATGAAGAGAGGCTTAGGAACCTTTGGGACAACTTTAAATGTGTCAACATCCAAATCACAGGGGTGCCAGAAGGAGAAGAGGAAGAGCAAGAAATTTAAAGCTTATGTGAGAAAATAATAAAGGAAAACTCACTAAATTTGGTGAAGCAAATAGACAAACAAGTCCAGGAAGCACAGAGTCCCAAACAAGCTAGACCCTAAGAGGACCACACCAAGACACATCATAATTAAAATGCCAAAGTTTAAACATAAAGAGAGAATCTTAAAAGCATCAAGAGAAAGGCAGAGAGTTACCTACAATTGGATGCCTGTAAAACTACCAGCTGATTTCTCAAGAAACTTTGCAGGCAAGAAGGAACTGGCAAGAAGTATTCAAAATTATGTAAATCAAGGACCTAAAATCAAGTTTACTCTATCCAGCAAAGCTATCATTTAGAATGGGAAAGCAGATAAAGTGCTTTCCAGACAAGGTAAAGCTAAAGGAGTTCATCCTCACCAAGCCATTATTATATGAAATGCCAAAGAGACGTACTTAAGAAAAAGAAGATCAAAACTATGAACACTAAAATGACAACAAACTCACAACTATCAACAACTGAATCTAAAAAATAAAAATGACTTCCGGCCAAGATGGAGGCTTAGACGGACACGCTAGGTCTCCCTCTACAACTATACAGGAATACAACTACTTCAAAACAAAGGATAACTAGAAATTCCAGAAAATAAAACTACACGGAAGTCCAACATATGAAGTTATAAACCAATGGTGCCATTTGGGCAGGTAAGAGTTAAAGTGGGCAGTGCTGTTTGCGGTCGCACCCGGAGCGGCGGGCGGCGAGGAGTCCCGGTGGCCAAGCCCCTGGCGGTGCGCGACCCCGGCGAGGAGTCCCGGTGGCCAAGTCCCTGGCGGTGCGCGACTCCGGAGCTGGGGAGAGCGGCCGCCGCATCGCCTTGAACAGTGAGGCCCAGGGGGGCGGGAGGACGGATCCCGGTCTCCTAGCTGAATAACTGTGTGAATCCATCTTGGACTCCCGCCCCCACAGAAAGCACCACAGGGCTGCGAAATAGGTCGCGGACAAGCAGGCGCTGGTCGCTAATTTGTGACGCGTACGCAGGCACTGCCCCCACAGCCAGCCCAAGAAAACAAAAAGCATCTGTCAAAATGAGGCAGGCAACTTTAGAAATACCGGTAACACAACTCACCAGGCAGCAGATAGAGAACCTGACAGATGAACAGATAAGAAACCTGTCAGAGGCTCAGTTCTGGGCCATTGTTATCAGGTGGCTTACAGAATTCACAAAAGAGCAGGAAAAAGATATGAAAGAAGCGAAAAACTTTCATAACGAAAGGAACAAAACCGCATACGAGATAGAAGGAAAGGAAATAAAATCCAGAGTTCATTTCAACAAACTGGAATTTGGAGAAGGAACAAGCAGTCAACCAATGCAGAGAGAGAAAATGGGAAGCAACAACGAAAGGATCAGAAACCTCTGGGACAGCTATAAAAGGCCCAACATAAGAATCATTGGTTTGCCAGAGAATGAGGAAGATGAACTAGAACTTGAAAAATTGAGTGAAAATATAATAAAGGAGAACTTCCCAGACTTGGGAAAGGGAATAGACCTGCAGGTCCAGGAAGCAAGGAGAGTTCCCAAGAGACTGGACCCAGGGAGAACCACTCCAAGACACATTATAATCAAAATGTCAAAAATTAAAGATAAAGAGAGAATCTTAAAAGCAGCAAGAGAGAAGAAAAGAATTATGTACAAAGGGGTCCCAATTAGACTATCAGCTGACTTCTCAAGGGAAACCCTACAGGCAAGAAGAGACTGGCAAGAAATATTCAAAGTAATGAAAATCCAAAACCTACAACCACGAATACTCTATCCAGCGAAATTGTCATTCAGAATAGAAGGACAGAGAAAGTGTTTCCAGGACAAAATAAAACTGAAAGAGTTCATTAGATCCAAACCACTGTTATATGAGATGTTAAAGGGACTGGTTTAAAAAAAAAAACAGAAGCTAGGGAGATGAAACAAAGGCAAACTAAATAGGCAACGAGAGTGGAAGAGGAACTGTGGGTACGGGAAGCATATTGGGGGGAGGTCAACAGGGAGGGGGAATGGGGAAAGGGAGGGAGATGATATAGGAATTGGGGATCAAGGTAGGAGGGAATGGAATAGACGGAGAGAGGTTGGGAGGAACTGTATGCACAACTAATGGACATAATCTAAAAGGGGGGGACAACTGGAGGGAGGGGGGCCACCGGGTGGAGGGGAGCAGAGGGAAGGGAAATTGGCACAAATGTAATATTTTAATCAATAAAACACATTAAATCTGAAAAAAAAAAGTATAGACCAATATCTCCCATGAACAAAGATTAATAAAAAATAATTAACAAAAAAATAAAAATAAAAATAAAAAATAAAAACAAAATCCAACTGAGCAAACCGGAATAGGAGCAGAATCATAGGTATAGGAATCATTTGGAGGGTTACCAGCTGGGAAGGGGAAGGGGGAGAAATGGGGAAATGGTGCAGGGATTAAGAAGCGTAATTGGTTGGTACAAAATTGGCAGGGGGAAGTTAAGAATAATATAGGAAAGGGTGAAGCCACAGAACTTATATGCACAACCCATGGACATGAACTAAGTGGGGTGGGATGCTGAAGGGAAAGGCAGTACTGGGCAGAGGGGAGCAAAGGGAAAAAATTTGGACTACTGTAAGAACATAATCAATAAAATATACTTTAAAAAGACTGTGGCTTCTGTGTCACTCACTCTCTATCACTTGTTCTGAGAGAGGATAACAACCACGTCATGACCTGTCCTATACAGAGGCTTGCATTACAAGGAACTGAAATCTCCAACAAACCAGCAAGGACCTGAAGTCTGAAAACAACTACCAAAATTTGTAAGTGAATCTTCTCTCGGTTGAACTTTGGCATGACTGTAGTCCTGGTTAGCAATGTGCTAGCTTTGTGAGAGGTCATGAGACAGAGAATTTTAGCTAAGGGACACCCTGATTCCTGACCCATAGAAACTATGCCATAATAAATGTTTCTTGATTTAAGCTGCCAAGTTAAGAATTATCAGTTTGTTAAACAATAACTAACACACTCATTTATTAAAAGAAAAAATGTTTTTAATTTTCTCACAAAACACAACCCAACTGTATGCCTTGAACATGAAATACACCTAGAACTAAGTGCTTCATAAAGTCAAAACTGAGGAATAAGAAAGTGTACCAAGCAGGGAGAGGTGGAAGATGATGGCAGGGTAGTCAGCAGACTGCTGGGTGTGCTCCTATTGCAGAGGAGACTTGTAGGACAGACAGAGAGAAAGGAGTGGGTGAGAGCAGCTTTCAGATAGGGCAAACTGGGACAGAAGTTGTGTGAACAGTGAGGGAGAGATAAGCAACCCAGGCCCGCACTTTCTAAGGCAAGTTGCTGAGGCCCCCACCCCAGCCCAGCACCTCAGGCTGCACTGGGAAGGAATACTGATGGATCAACTCAGTAGTCAGGCTCTGAAGGGGTGAAGACTAAAGGCCAGGGAAGTGCAGGGTCCTGAAGGCTGCACTCCTCACTGTAGGCACCCTATCCAGCAATATCCATGAGGGACTCAATGTAAAGGTGTGCTTGCCTTCTCCTGGGTCTGGATATTCAACTTAATTGTTGAGAAAACATATATACGACCACTGGACACTGCCTAGAATTGAGTGTTGTGGCCATAGGCAGATGCAGAAGGCTGCTTCTGAGCGATCTGTTGGGTGCTGATCTTGGAAGAGATGCCTGCAGGTTGGTGTCTGTGGGCAGTGGCTCTGTGTGCAGAGATATTTTACAGTGCCCAGAAAATTTTCCCTGAGAGCCTTGGGGGCTGAAATTTGTGCTGGGCCCACAAGAAGAGCTGAGAGTAAGCCAGGAGAGGTCAGGCTCTAAGAGGCACAAAGCAACATTTTTGTTTGTTTGTTTTTTCATTGGTTTTTGTTAACCTGGGAGGGACAGTAGGAGGCGCACTGAGATTCTTAAGGGGAGCTCACATTCGCACTTGCCCCAGGTTCTGCTCCAGTGGGAGTGCAAGGTGGACTGGTGACCTTGAGTGCTGCAGGTGATATCATTTGGACAGATTGCTCCCTTCCTGGTGACAACAGCTTGAGGGGAAGCAGTAGCCCATCCTGAAGAAAGTACTCAAGCCCCACCCCATGGTGCTTAAGCCTGACTGAGAATTTCAGAGTGACTAAAGAGTGAAAGAGAGAGACCCTGGCAGAAGAGCACTGATAGCTGGGACTAGGCTGTCAAGATCCAGACATGTACACAAGCTGAAGTCAACAGGGTAGGTCCAAAAAGGAAAGAAAGTGGAAAAATTCAGAAACTACAGAGACAAATTCCACTGTGACCTTCTATAGGAGTTATTTACTACATATCCTTTTAATAGTCATTGTTTGTCCTCCCAGTCTATGCATTATAAGTAAATAGTCTTTGTATTATAGTTTATTTTAAAGCTAATATTTAGCTCTTCTTGTCCTCAATCAATTTTACCATTTGACTTCCTCCTCTTATTTGTGTTTTAAATTCTATATTTTCTCTTTCTATCACTTGTTTCCAATCTGCACTCATTCTTTCTCAACTCTTCATGCTCTACATTTTTCCATCATAAAATACACTTACTCTCTCCCCACCTTGATCAATCTGTGACATTCTAGCAACTTTATTCATAGATCTTCACTATTGTGGTATTTCAAATCTCAAATCTTATCATTCCCCTCTCCTAATCCATCTGTACCTTCCTCCAGCCCTTTCCTTCTTTCACTTTAATTTTGAATTTCTTCCTGTCTTAACCTGGTTTTTATTCCTCACTCTAAGTAGTCCTTGTCCCTCTATCATCTCAAAATCACATCTCTTTTCTCCAGACATCTCTTAAGTTTCTCTTTCCTTCTTTTTTCCCTCTTACTTCCACCCAACCTACATTAATCTTAGTTCATAGGTTACTGTTAGTGGTGTGGTGAAATTTTTTCTCTAATTTGGTTCCTATTTTTTAATTTTTTCTCTTTTTATTCATCTTTCTCATTATTATGTGTGTGTGTGTGTGTGTGTGTGTGTGTGTGTGTTGTTTCTCTCACACACTAAACCTGAAGCTAACATCATACTAAACAGGAAAAAATTGAAAGCATCTCCTCAAGGATGAGAAACAAGACAAGGATGTCCACTATCTGCACTCCTATTCAACATAGTATTGGAAGTTCTAGATACAGCAATCAGACAAGAAAAAGAAATAAAAACATCCAAATTGGAAAGGACAAATTAAAACTGCCATTGTTTGCAGATGACATGACAGTGTATATAGAAAACCCTATAGTCCCTACCAAAAAACCACTCGACTTAATAAGTGAATTTGGAAAAATAGCACAGTACAAAGTCAATATTCAGAAATTTAAGGCATTTCTGTACACCAACAATAAAATATCAGAGATAGAAACTAGACAAGAAACCCCACTTACTATAGCAACAAGAAAAATTAAGTACTCAGGAATAACCTTAACCAAGGAGGTAAAAGACCTGTACTCAGAAAACTACATAACACTGGAGAAATAAATTAAAGAAGATACAAATAAATGGAAGCATATATCATGTTCATGGATGAGAAGAATTAACATCATTAAAATGTCTATACTACCCAAATCAATTTATAGATTTAATGCAATGCTTATTAAAATACCGATGACATATTTTACAGACCTAGAACAAATACTTAAAATATTAAAATGGAACCATTAAGGAACCTGAATAGCCTCAGAAATCTTGAAGAAGAACACAGTTGGAGGAATAACAATACCTGATATCAAACTATACTATAAGGCCACTGTGATCAAAATGGTCTGGTACTGGCACAAAAACAGACATATAGATCAATGGAACAGAATCTCTATGGTAAACTCCGTCGGCAGCCGTCCGTCTCGAGAGACGATGGTGTAGCTTCTTAAGAGTCTATCTGCACCGCCGAGAATGGCTGTGCAGTCTGACTCGGGAGTGACACGGTATCTGTCTCCTCCCGTGTTGAATCGACATCTTGCGATGACGCTGGAGTGTCCTCTCCAGTGAAGCTGAAGCTACAGAGCCTGGGCAGGGTGATATGGAGGGTCTGCTGTTGCCCATGCATCAGACCCCCCCTCTCTTCGCAGCTGAAGGGTCCAAGGGAAAGACGGAGTCAATACAGCTTGGCTTCAGGTGCGCCGCAGGAGTTGCCGGTGTTGACTGCAACGTCAAACCGCCTTAGGGACTCCGGCTCCGGATTTTCTGTCGGGGTTTACTCCCTTAGCCTTTCCCCTGAAGAGGTATGCCGCAAGGCAGCGGAGGTTTTTTGGAGTCAGAGTTTTCCTTCTCTGTCTATGGTAAACTAATATTTGACAAAGGAGGAAGGAACATAAAATGGAGGGAAAATAGCCTCTTCAACAAATGGTGCTGGAAGAACTAGACAGGGACATGCAAAACAATGAAACTAAAGCACCAACTTACACCCTACACCATAATAAACTCAAGATGAATAAAAGACTTAAAAGTAAGCCATGACACCATAAAAGTCCTAGAGGAAAACATAGGCAATAAAGGTTCAGATACCCCACGTAGGAATATTTTTGCCAATATATCTTCTAAGGCAAGGGAAATAAATAAATAAATAAATAAATAAATAAATAAATAAATGGGACTACATCAAACTGAAGAGTTTCTGCTCAGCAAAAGAAAACATCAACAAGACGAAAAGGAAACCAATCATATGGGAAAACGTATTTGCCAATGATACCTCAGACAAAGGATTTATCTCCAAAATATATAAAAAACTTACACATCTCAATACCAAGAAGACAGATAATCCAATTTAAAAATGGGCAAAGGATCTGAACAAATACTTCTCCAAAGAGAACACACAGAGATTTCATAGGCATATGAAAGAATTCTCAACATCACTAGCCAACAGAGAGATGCAAATAAAAACCACAGTGAGATACCACTTTACACCAGTCAGAATGACCATCATCAACAAATCAACAAACAAGTGCTGGCGAGGATGTGGATAAAAGGGAACCCTAGTGAATTATTGGTGGAAATGCAGACTGGTGTAGCCACTATGAAAGAGTATGGAATTTTCTTAACAAACTAAAAATGGAACTACCTTTTGATCCAGCAATTCCATTGCTAAAATTATACCCAAAGAATCCTGAAACACCAGTTAAAAAGAACCTATGCACCCTTATGTTCAAAGGAGCACTATTTATAATAACCAAGTTCTGGAAACAGCCTAAGTATCCATCTCTAGATGAGTGGATCAAGAAACTGTGATACATTTACACAATGGAATACCATGCAGCAGAAAGAAAGGAGGAACTCCTACCACTTGCGACAACATGGATGGAACTAGAGAGAATTATTGTTAGTGAAATAAGCTAGGCAATGAAGGACAAATACTTTATAATATCACCTAATACAGGAAACTAATGAACAACACAAACAAACTAGCACAATTGAACCAGAGGCATGTAAACAAGGAGCTGACTAACAGAGACCAGGGAGAAGGGGAAGGGGGAGAAGGGAGGTAATAAGAGGAAGGGTCTAGTCAAGGAACTAGTATAAAATGAGCCATAGACATGGACAATGGGGTAAGAATTTACTGTGGGAGAAGCGGTGGGTGGGGTGCAGCAGAGCATTTGGAGAAAAAGTGGAACAACTATAATAGAAAAATAATAAATAAATCAAACTTAAAAAATAAGAAGGAAGTGTACTAAGCAAATGAAAATAAAAAGAGAATGCCCACAGAGATGCTGATATCAGACAAAGTCTAATTCAAGCCCCAATGTATTAAATGTAAGAAAGTAGGACATGTTTTGTGCTAAAAAGCCATCGTACAAAATCAAGATACAATTAAAATGAACACATATGCACTAAATTACATAGTAATTATATTTCAGAAATAAAAACTACAGGATATATTATACAAGAAAACATGTAGACACATGTTAATAATAAAAGATGTTATTATAATACACTTAGTACAAGACAGATTAAATGGGCAAAAATATGTGAAGAGATAGAGTACCTAAACAACATAATAAGGTAGATGTCACAAGTCTATATAGAACTTAGTATCCTGTATACCGGTACCTTCTGCTCAAACAGCCATGCCGCATTTACAATATATGACATTTGATTACACCGGGGAACACCATTTTTGTTGAAGTAGATCTGACATTTGTTTTTGACTAACTTTTGGCATCTGAATCCAAGGGTGACTACAGTTTTTCTCTATCACGTCAATTTTTTAAGGTACAGGATACTTTCCCTTTGTCCCAAAAATTATACAAAATGTACATACAAAGGAAAATAAATAAAAAATTACCTAAATATACTGTTTATTTAGAGTCATTTTATTCATATAAAGACTATGTATTGTTACTGTAAGTCAAATTGTGTACAAGTAGTAAAGTTCTGCTACCAAACATACATATTAAGGTATTTTATCTTTTCAAATGATAGGCTAGGAAATGCTAAAATGAGATAGTTGAAACAGTCTCTTTCAGTTGGCAAAGCTTGAACAAATTGCTTCATGAGACCCAGTTTTATGTGCAGAGGTGGGAATATAATGTTCTTTCTGTCAACAAGTGACTCATGTAGAATGTTTGGATCACCAGGTTTGAGGTCAGATCTTGGAGGCCAATCCAACTCCACCCAATGCTTCTCACAAGCTCTGCTGTCCCATATACACAGAAAACAGGGATACTTGGTGTATCTGCATTGCTGAAAAAGAAAGAAGCAGACTATTTGAAGGTCAACACAGATGGTTCAGTTGTGCTTGTGATACTGCAACAGATCAATGACTCTCTTTATGTCTTCATATTCTTCATGAAAACAAACTGAATAGCCAATTGGGACTGCACCAAATAAATTGCCATTCTGGAGAAAGAAACACTGCAAGCTCCACTTTTAGCTATCGATGAAGAGTTGCCATTTAGTTGCCTTTTAGTTTGGAATCCCAATTCCTCCATTACACCATATATGTTATGGCAATACACAAAGCGACCGTCACTTCAAAAGTACTGCAGAAATTAACTTTTTCTTGATCAAAAGTAGGATGACTTTGCTCCTTTTTCAAGCAAGTTTTTCTCATGCTATCTTGATGCTAGGAGTTCTGAAGCCTTTTTGGATAGTCCCAAATCTCATTCCAAATCATTCAACTTATGCTGATCAAATCCCTTACAAACTGAGTCATCTTCAATTTCAAAATTTTAATCATTGTTGTCACTTAGTTCTTCATCATAGTCCTGTTTTTCAAAAGAGGTAGTTCAATGAAAACTGGCACAGGGATTTCAACTGAATGAGGCACTGAGCATATAACTGTTGATAGACTAGGACACTCTATTTTACATATATTTTTCTTGTTATATCCTGACATTTTCACTATATAAAAGTAACAGTCACTTGAATGATCTCTGGGCTCTTCCACACCATAAGTATACCAAATGGCAATTTATCATGTGTTTTCTTTGTCCGCATCTGTAAACTCTCAACACACTGCTTGCACACCTTGTGAGGGGCCCAAGACTTATCTTGACCACCAAATTTTACTTTAAACTATCCAAATTAGGCTTGCCTGACAAATGTGCTGATGTTTGTCCTTTGACTAGGAATGGTGAAACTGCCACAGAGATAACAAAATGAATCAGGGTTGTTTAGACACTTATGACAAGAAATAGCATAGGCAGACATGATCTGAAGGAAAGAAAATAAGTATGTATGTAAATAAAACAACAAATTCTGCCAACTCTTTGTATACAGACAAGAACTTGGACTACATTCAGAATACGATTCACTATGTAGAGTGGCACACAATCTCTCACCACACCATCTCATGTGTAACTGAATAGTCTAGACAAGTAAGAACCTGTCGTTAGTCTCCAAGGTCATCCCTCACCCCTCCTCACTTGAGGAAGATTTGCTCTCAGTCAATAGGAGAGCACTAGCGCTTCCATCGATCCAGGCTTGACCCAGTCTAGAGTGGTCACATTAAGAGAAGCTGTAGAATAAACAAAAGAAAATGTAAAGTATGCAAATGCAATTTTAGTGAATATCAGAAGGACAAGGATTTTTCTTCACACTGTATATTTTTCTCCCTACCTGATGCCTCTAGAATTTGGCATTCTGAAGAAGTAATGACATAAGGTTCTTTGCATAAAACTAATAAGACCAGTTGCTCATAGAGGATTTGCTGACCAAAACTTTGACTGGAATGTCATGACTAAAGAAGACATGCTTGGGCACTGGTTGTTACCAAAATGCCCTGAGGAACTGGGATTGACTTTTGAAGGTAATAAAAGCCCACGAGAAAAAAGGCCTGGTACCTTGGTTGGTTGTGTGGTCCTTGGCAATATTTCTGGGGAAGGAACGAAGGTTCTTAAAAGATTGCTAGAAGGAACCTTAAGGCACAATGTAAAACTTGAAGGATTTGGAAAAGACAGGTGTTTACAGGCAAGGCTGAATGGCAGGTATGTGGCTCAGCTTCTGTGTCCTAAAGGGCAGACTGAAAGTCACCCTAAAGGTTCCTTGTGTAAGTTCCAGCAAAGCAGACTTAAAAATCATATGTGAACATTTGCTACTCTTGTTGTGTTTATGCAAACGAATAGGATAAATTAAGACTGGACTTAATGTGGTCCCTTTAATGACAAGGAGGGTAATCTTAAGGAGAAAAATCATGATTCAGGGATAACCACAATGCTCAGTGGCAGACTATAAAGTAGTGCAGCTAAATGTTTTTAAAGTTTCTTTTCATTTAAAGTTTGTTTTCATTTGAAAGTTAAACTAGGTCTCTGACATCATCAAAGATGCTTAATTTACCTGGCTGCTGTGGCTCAGTGGATTGAGCGTCAGCTTGCGAACCAAGTGTTGCTGGTTCAATTCCCAGTCAGGGCATATAACTAGGTTGCACGTCAAGTCCCCATTGGGGGCGCAAGTGAGAGGCAACCACACAGTGATGTTCCTCTCCCTCTCTTCCTCCTTCCCCTCTCTCTAAAAATAAATAAAAATAAATAAAAATAAACAAACAAACAAATAAATAATTTTTTTAAAAGATGCTTAATTTACAAGCAAGAAGAATGTCAAATGCCTTGCAAATGGATGTCTCTCCAATAAGAGAGTCTTGCAGGTATAGAGACTGATTTGTGTGTTGTTTCATAAATTAACATGTTTGTTCTGTTTTCATAGGGCATAAGCCTATGATCTCATTACTGAAGTGATTGTCCATATGTATAGGCCTTACTTAATCCTGTCTTCATTGCTGCCTCCTGAGACTCAATGGTTTGGCTGAACTAAGTGGCTGGGTTGGCAAAGTATGGTGTGGTCTGTGGGCTTCACTTTAAAACTGGTTTTTCTTTTCTATCCTAAGGGCTTGGACAGAAAGGGTCCAGAGGTCTGAGAGGGGGGAAACCTAAAATATTCCCCTCAGCCCAAACCAAGTATAGTGGGCAAAAGTGTTTCAGATAAGTGTGATATGCCTTGCACACCTTCCTCCAAAGAGCCTTTTTATTTCCCTTAATATGGGACATTGAAAAACTAATCCTTGCCTTTTGTCATCTAGTGGTTATGGATTGAATGATGCCTTTTAATCCTGTTGCCAAATCTGTTGCCCCTAGTACACAACAAGGATGTCAGCCTGTTAAACCAACCATGCCATGGTCCGAGGACAGCCAACTGACCTGGAGTCTGCAAGATCCTTCCCCATGTGGGAAGGCTACCCTCCGCTCTACATCCCCACTCTTATTAGGGATTCTGGACCCAAGAGTAGGTAGAATGATGACCATGTCAAGCATGAAGCAGCTAGAGGAGCGTAAGACCTTCGACCATTGTCCTTTATAAGATTATAGAGGGTCTTAAATGTGAGAGGGGGGAATTGCTATTTTTTATTATTATAAAAAATAATTAATTACTTTATAAAAAGAAGAATATAGGAAATGGTGAATCCAGAGAACTTGTATGCAAGACCCATGGACATGAACTAAGGGGGGTGGGATTGCTGGGAAGAGGAGGGTACTTGGAGAAGGGGAGCAAAGGGGGAAAAATTGGAACTACTGTAACAACATAATCAGTAATATATAGAAAATAATAAGAAAAAAAGAGAAGCTGTAGGGAAAAACGACATGATAGAAGAAAACTAACTGCAGTTTTGAAATCAGCATGCTTATTTAAGTCTAAAACAGCTGAAAAATCCAACCCAACAGCAATTATGTTAAAAATTGTTCCCCTATGTTACATATTAGGTCACAAGGAAAACACTAGTAATATTACAAATATCATATCTCATTATGATACACTACAACTAGAAATTACTAATAAAAACCAATAAGCAAATAAACAAAAGAAACGAGCTCTTCCACTTGGAAATGAAAAACCTTCTATTAAACAACTCATGGGTGTAAGGAAAACAGACTGAAATTAGAGAATCTTAAGAAAAAAACTGAAAGCAGTACATATCTGAATGTACAGGATACATATAAAGCACTCAGCACAGGAAAATTCATAACTTTAGAAAAAACCTATGAAATCAATAAAGTAAACCAAAAGAAAACACAAGGAAAAAACTGTAAAGATAAAAGCAGAGGCTGAGACAGGAAACAATGGAGCTAAAAAGCAGAGATTGAGGAAAGAAAGCAATAAGCCTCATTAATGAATCAAAATCATATTTTCTAAAGTAAAGTAACATACACACCACTAGCTAACTTATTCAAAAACAAAGATAAGGTACAAATATATAAAATAAGAAGTGACAAGACACAAATAATTATTGAAAGAGGATGTTTTAAAAGCATTAGACTACTGTGAAGATTACCCTGGCTGGTTTGGCTCAGTGGATTGAGCGTCGGCCTGCGAGCTAAGTGTCGCTGGTTCGATCTTCCAGTCAGGGCACATCAGAGAAGGAAAACTCTGACTCCAAAAAACCTCCGCTGCCTTGCGGCATACCTCTTCAGGGGAAAGGCTAAGGGAGTAAACCCCGACAGAAAATCCGGAGCCGGAGTCCCTAAGGCGGTATGATGTTGTAGTCAACACCGGCAACTCCTGTGGCGCACCTGAAGCCAAGCTGTATTGACTCCGTCTTTCCCTTGGACCCTTCAGCTGCGAAGAGAGGGGGGTCTGCTGCATGGGCAACAGCAGACCCTCCATATCACCCTGCCCAGGCTCTGTAGCTTCAGCTTCACTGGAGAGGACACTCCAGCGTCATCGCAAGATGTCGATTCAACACGGAAGGAGACAGATACTGTGTCACTCCCGAGTCGGACTGCACAACCATTCTCAGCGGTGCAGATAGACTCTTAAGAAGCTACACCATCATCTCTCGAGACAGACGGCCGCCGCCGACGACTGTGAAGACATCTATAGAAAAGAATTTGAAAATCTAAATCAGATGTATAATTTCCTAGGAAAATACATATTACCACAATTTACTACACTCAAGTTAGAAGACTAATTTCCCTTAAATAAATAGAGAAAATCATTAAGGAGCTATCCCACAAAAAGAGCAAAGTCTGGATATACTTCCCAAGGAAATTCTATCAAACCCTTAAAGATAATCTCAGTGCTCTATATATCATTCCACAGCATCAAGAATAAAGGAAATAGTCCGGCCAAGGTGGAGGCATAGACAGACACGCTGTGTCTTCCTCCACAGTTAAGAAGGAAGACAACTACCTCAAAACTAGAAACAACCAGAAGTTAAAGAAAAACTGCATGGAAGTCCAGCAGCAAAGCTACAAAGAAGAAATACTCATCCAGACAGATAGGAGAGGTGGACTTGGGGTGGAAAGGATGTGGTGTAATGGCAGCAGCAGCAGCGGCAGTGGCGGCAGTGGCAGCAGTGGCAGCAGCAGGCCGGCAGAAAGCACAGTCACGCATTTTAAAAAGTCAGGAGGGACACCTGGGGAGTGTTCCCAGCTCCTCACTGGACCTAGAAGCTCATGGTACCAGCACCACAGAAAATCAAGCCTCATTCCTTCTGACTGTGCAGATCAGTGGGTGTTGGGGTGGAGGCAGAAAATGCTGGTTTCTCAGTAGAGTCCGCTTGTTTAAAGGGTCCCCAAAGTCCTAGAACGTTCGCAGACCCACCCACACTGGGAACGATGGCCAGGGAAGCAGCTAGAGGGGCGCCAGTGCGGTGTGGAAGTGGGAGAGGTGCCTGGAAGAGGGGCGAGTGCTGGGCAGGCAGCACTGTTCCCTCTCGGACCCCGCGCCTACATATAGCAACACAACGTGGTGAAACAGGTTGCCCTGTACTGATGAATCCCTAAGGTTCTTCCCCTTACAATGTAACAGGAGTGACAGCTCTACCTGAGATGCAGAGGCAAAACAAACACAGGAGCCTGTCATAATGAGAAGTATGGCCCAAAAGGGGGAACAGATCAAGGTTTCAGTGGGAGAACTAAACGACAAGGAAATAGCCAACCTAACAGATGAGGAGATAGAGAACATAACAGGTGCAGAATTCAAAACACTGGTGATAAAGATACTCACAGGCTTGACAGATATGCTTAAGTGTGGCAAACACATAAGGGAAGAAGTGAAGGCTATGACAAGTGAAACTAAGGAAAATCCACACAAAACCAATGGTGAAGGGAAGGAAACTGGGGTTCAAATCAATTATTTGGAGCATAAGGAAGAAAAAAATAGTCAACCAGTGAAGAATGAGAAAAACTTCCCAAATTTTGTGAAGAAGATGGACATACAGGTCCAGGAAGCACGGAGGGTCCCGGGTGAGCTGGACCTAGAGCAGACCACAGCAGAACACATCATGATTGAGATGCCAAAGGTGAAAGATAAAGATAGAGTCCTGGGGGCAGCAAGAGAGACGTGGAGAGCTGCCTACAGTGGAGTGCCTATAGGACTATCAGCTGATTTGTCAGAGGACACTTTGTAGGCAGGAAGGGACTGGCAAGAAGTATTCAATGTGATGAAAGACATCCTGCAACCAGGACTACTCTATTCAGCAAGGCTATCATTTGGAATGGAAGGGCAGATAAAGTGCTTTCTGGACAAGATAAAGCTAAAGGAGTTCATCATCACCAAGCCATTATTATATGAAATGCCAAAGAGACTTACTTAAGAAAAAGAAGATCAAAACTATGAACACTAAAATGACAACAAACTCACAACTATCAACAACTGAATCTAAAAAATAAAAACAAAATCCAACTAAGCAAACCAGAATAGGAACAGAATCATAGGTATAGGAATCATTTGGAGGGTTATCAGCTGGGAGGCGGGAGGGGGAGAAATGGAGATATGGTGCAGGGATTAAGGAGCATAATCGATTGGTACAAAATAGACAGGAGGAAGTTAAGAATAATATAGGAAAGGGTGAAGCCAGAGAACTTATATGCACTACCCATGGACATGAACTAAGGGGGGTGGGATTATTAGAGGGAAAGGGGGTACTGGGCAGAGGGGAGCAAAGGAGAAAAATTTGGACTACTGTAACAACATAATCAATAAAATATACTTAAAAAAAGAATAAAGAAAATATTTCTAATTCCATTTATTATACAAAACCTGATAAAGACATTATGAGAATGAAATTTACAGGCCATATATCACTCAACAATGCAAATTTAAAAAAAGATAAAAATACTAGCAAACAAAATCTGACATTACAGTGAGAAAATAATATGACCAAGAGAGATTTATTCCAGGACTATGGGCCAATATTTTAAAATGTATTATTATTAGACACCAAATTAACATACTGACAAAAAATCAAACAATATGATTATCTACATAGATGCTGAAAGTGCCACTGACAAAATTTAACAACCATTAATAATAAAACCTGTCAGTAAAATAAGAAGGATATTCTCTGCACTAAGCTATACCTTAGTTCTAAAACCAGTATCTTATTTAATGGGAAAACACTAGAGGCATTTCTACTCCTATCAAAGCAGGGCAAACAAATAAAACTGAGATCTTTAGATATAGAACAATTTCCTACTGTCTCTTGAACACTTTTGTAATTCAAAATTGCAGATTGCAGTAAAAGTTCTCTCATTAGTGCCTCTCTTATTTGGGGTTCAGATTAATAGCAGTTAAGAGACAAAGTCCACAAGTTCTGCAGTGGCTAGTAATAACAGTGGCTCTTATTGCCTTTGTTAAAGTGCTGAACAAAGCCATTTTAATAGTTATGTCAATTGAAGGAAAAAGGAAAAAAAAGGAGAAAGGTAGGAATGGTAGTCAGCAGAGGAAGTAAGCATGAAAGAGAGCTGGCAGTGAGAACATCTGGTTTCAGGGGCAGAACAATCTGACCAGGACATAGGACAGTGATAAACAGTAATGTCATGTCACTTAACTCTGGTAAAGGAAGCCCCACTGTTGGCTCAGCTAACTGGGTTTTCACACAGTCTAACAAGGTTCACTTTTTTTTTTTTTAAAGCTTTTCACAGCAATGAAAAAGCTGTTTGCAAAAGTGTTCTCTTCTGATCCCTCTGCCAGGAAATGTTACCTAAAGCAAATCCCTGTGAATTTGGAAGACTTGCTGAGCTTGATAACATTTTCCCTCCTTGTTTCCATCTTCCTACCCGTAAAGGTAGAATTGTCACATTTGAAGTATGAAGACAATTAAATTATGTGTTTCAACATTCTATAATGGAAGAGGAAATTGCACTGTTTTATAGCCCAGATGTGGCTATACAAGGGAGGATTAGGGAATGGGGCTGAGCAAGTCATGGAAGCAGGACACATCCCAAGCATTTCCCTTTCAGCAAGAGGTTAGCTGGGTTGCACAAAGTCTCCCAGCTACCTGAAGATGCAACTCCCAGGACTCACCTGATATTTTATTACTCCCTTACCCTCTCCTTTGCACACATGACAATCCTATAGCATATAATTTCCCCCATCTACTTATTCATGTTTTAGTGCCTCCTTTAGGATTCTTAAAGTCACAGTAGTGTTCTGGTTTTCTAAGGAGCCTGTTTATGATTTTTCATTATGGGCTAGAGAGGGGGAAGAAGGACACTGAGATAGGAATTCACCCCAACTATCTTCTCTTTAACCAGAATAGTGAGGATGTACTTGAACATTTGTATTTTAAGCTTTCATGTGGAAAAAAAGTCTTCACTCTCCTCTATGCTCAATTGTCTACTGAGAATTCTTTTTGGAATATATATCTTGGAACAGATTTTCTGGATTATAGAGTTAAGTATAAATGCAATTTGACTGAATAATGCCACATCACTCTTCAGAGTTGTGAAACAGTACACACTATCATAAGTGATGCATAAAGGTTGCTATATTCTCACCTCCCTGTCAATATTTGATATCATCCAAATTTCTAAATGATGCCAGTCAATAGGCATAGTTAATATATATGGTGGTTTTCATTTGAAGTTCTCTGATTACCTACAATTTTGAACCACTCTTTATTTACTTATGAGATTTTACGTTTTCCTATTCTATATAACATTGTCTGCTCATATATAATTTGCCCATTTAGAAATTGAGACATCATTTTTCTGGTTGTTAAGAGAGCTCCTTGTACAATCTGTAGCACTCCTCAGTTTTAGACATTGCCACTATCTCCTCCTCTGTGTAACCTATCTGGTAATTTTAGCTATGATATGCCTCACTTTACAGAAACACATAATTTTGAGATAATCAAATTCATCCATTTTTTTTTTTTTACTTCATGATATGTGCTTTTGAGGGTTTTGTTTGTTCTATCTACCCACACACAGGTGACAAATGTATTCTTCTATACTGTTTCTAGTTAACTTCCTTTCTTCCATCATTGTTGTTAAATATATTGATAATAAGCTAATACTCTGAAGAATTCCCCTGGCTGGTTTGGCTCAGTGGATTGAGCGTCGGCCTGCGAGCTAAGTGTCGCTGGTTCGATCTTCCAGTCAGGGCACATCAGAGAAGGAAAACTCTGACTCCAAAAAACCTCCGCTGCCTTGCGGCATACCTCTTCAGGGGAAAGGCTAAGGGAGTAAACCCCGACAGAAAATCCGGAGCCGGAGTCCCCAAGGCGGTTTGACGTTGTAGTCAACACCGGCAACTCCTGCGGCGCACCTGAAGCCAAGCTGTATTGACTCCGTCTTTCCCTTGGACCCTTCAGCTGCGAAGAGGGGGGGGGTCTGCTGCATGGGCAACAGCAGACCCTCCATATCACCCTGCCCAGGCTCTGTAGCTTCAGCTTCACTGGAGAGGACACTCCAGCGTCATCGCAAGATGTCGATTCAACACGGGAGGAGACAGATACCGTGTCACTCCCGAGTCGGACTGCACAGCCATTCTCGGCGGTGCAGATAGACTCTTAAGAAGCTACACCATCGTCTCTCGAGACGTACGGCTGCCGACGACCCTGAAGAAATACAGTACATTTTGTTGGAAAAACAAGTCAGATTATGACATTTCTCCATTCAAAACCTGGCAATGGATCCCCAGCTTAAACTATGAGCCAAAATGCAGTCAGTGGTTTAAAAAATCCTCTGTGATTGCTGCTCACCTCTTACCAACTTGAGCATGCCTTCCACTGCTCTCCCAACTCATTATGCTCCAGCAACATTGGCCTCAACTATGATCCTCAGCTACCTTAGGTTGTACTCTACTCCTGGAATGCTCTACTTGCATATATCTGCATAAAGAACCTCTTCACCCCCTTCAAGTATTTGCTCAAAAGTTATTCTCTCAGTGCACTGTCCATCTTCAGCACTTCTAACTTCTTTTGCCCTGACCTACATTTTTTCTATTTCTTCATACCACTCATCGTTTTTTAACATAATATATACTTTACTTATTTATTATTCCTATAGTTTATTATTTATTTTCTGCCACTAGAAAGTAAGCTCCATAAGATCTTGAGGTTTTATCTGTGACCCAGTTGTAACCTGGGCCTTAATCACTCTATGTCTGTCCAAGGGAAGCTCTGTGTCATCATTTGCTAAATAAGTTGTGTGACTCCTTCCCAGTGAATGATGACATTAATGATGGCTGCTATTTCCTCTCTACAGACTCTATAGATAGTGCTGTGCTCCACAGAGCATGGCTTGGGGTATCACCATTGATCATAGGGCTTCCAAGTCCCATCTGGAATTTCTGAGAGCTATACAATATCCTTCTTCATAATCTCTTTGATTTAACTATACATTGTTAAATTGTTTTTACCACTTATTAAAGAGTACAAATATATACCTGAAGTAAGTCATGAAGAAAATGTCACTAAACTCAGGTTTCCTTAACTCTTATTGAACTAAAAATGAAAAATGGTCACATTTCTGCCAAGTGCACAGTGTCTTAGAGTGGTATGGTAGATTGTTAAAAGTGGCCACAACACATTCTCTTCAGCTCTTTTGCAATGTAGATTTTCCACTCCTCCGACAGAGATGGAGTCTTTTCTGCCTTTCCTTGAGTCTGGACTCAACCTGTTGACTTGCCTTACATAATAGGATGCAGTGCAAGTGACACTGTGTCCGTTACAGGCTTAAGCCATAAGAGACCTTATAGTTTTCATGATTGCTTTCTTAAAATGCTACAATGAGACTATCATAAGGAAGCTGATATATTCTACTCGAGGATGAGAACTAAGATGCCCCAACTGATAGCCAGACCAACTTTCAGACATATGAGTGTGGATCTTTGCAGCCCTGCCAATGTTCTAGCTGACATCGGTTGTATGAGTAAGCTCAGATGAAAACAACAGAGAGATTGTCTGGCAAAGTCACAGAATAATGGGAAATAATATTCTGTTGTTATTTAAAAATCACTAAATTTGGGAGTGTTTTGTTATTGAAGGGGATGAGGACATGGAACTTTGGCATAAGGATTATTTTGAGAATAATTATTTTGAGAATAAGGCAATTGACAATCAACAGATGTTGAAAGAAGGTTTCTCAGAGCTTCCTTTATCTACCTAAAAGTAGAACTGCCCAAAAGAACTTAAAAGAACTCAATTGTCACAATTCCCTTCCCAGGAGTGAAACACAAGAAACAGATATTGTCACAAAACTATCATATTTCCCATTTATTCTCCTAAGGAACTATTACATATTTTCAAAAATCATTTGTTTTACCCTAAGAACCTTTTCTTGCCCTCTCCTTCACCTTTTAAGGTGGTATAAAAGCTTCAATTCTAACTGCCCCTTTGAGCTACACATCACTGAGTACCCCTGCATGTATGCCACATTGAACATATAATTTATTTTCTTGCTAATCTATCTTTTGATAGTTTATTTTACAGACCTCCAGATACTGAACCTGTGAAACTAAAGGAAAAGTTCTTTACTTCCCTACATTATCTAACAATAGATAAATGATATAAGTAGAAATACTACTTACCAGAGCCAGAGACAGTGTACCTTTTTTAAATAATATTTTTTGAGACAAATAGGTGTAAGCTGTTTTTGGTAAGCTGAGTCATTTGGTGTCAGTAAACAGAATCAGTTGAAATTTTGCAAACATAAGAATCGTATAGTCTCCCCCCACCACCTCCCAACTGGGGATAAATTGTCAATTTTATTATCTAAATTGTAAACTTTTTAATATGCCCCCTCCCAAAATACCTGTTTGAAAAAAAGGTCACCAAAGAACACAGAGAGCATGGCCTAAAAAATGGAATAATTTTCTCAACATGAAAGCCAGAAAAATAGAACTTTTAAGTATTAAACAAGACATTTTATATTAAACCACAGGAAGGTGACATCTGAGCATAGATTCCAAGGCATTGAGAATGTTTGGATGCAGTTACCTGGGAGAAGAGTGTACCAGATGGAGGGATTATTCAGTGCAAAAACTCCAATGTGTAATTGTACTTGTCTTATCCTTATCTGTGATTGACTTATGATATCCATTTATGGTGAGAACAGTATGGAATAACACAATTGAAGAGAAGGTAAACTTTTTTTTTAAAGTATATTTTATTGATTATATTGTTACAATAGTTCCAATTTTTTCCCCTTTGCTCGCCTCTGCCCAGCACCCCCCTTCCCCGACAATCCCCCCCCAAGTCCATGCCCATGGCTCACCCTTTCATATATTCTTCTTCATTTTTTTTAAAATAATTAATTAATTAGTTAAATATTTTAACAATAAAAAATAACAATCCCTCCCTCTCGGACTTAAGACCCCTTACAATCTTATAAAGGACAATGGACGAAGGTCTCGAGCTCCTCTAGTTGCTTCAAGCTGGACATGGTCGTCGTCCTACCTACCCTTGGGTCAAGAAATCCCTAATAAGAGTTGGGGTGTGGAGGGGAGGGTGGCCTTCCCACAAGGGGAAGGATCGTGCAGACTTCAGGTTGGTTGGCTGTCTCTGGACAACGACATGCTTGGTTTAACAGGCTGGCATCCTTGTTGTATTCTGGGGGCAACAGGGTTAAAGGACATCATTCAATCCGTAACCACTAGATGACAAAAGACAGGTATTAATTTTTCAATGTCCCACATTAGGGAAAAGAAGGGCTTCTTTAGAGGAAGGTATGCCAGGTACATCTCACCTGTCCAAAACCCTTTTGCCCATTATACTTAGTTTGGACTGAGGGAAATATTTTAGGTTTCCCCCCTCTCAGGCCTCTGGGCTCTTTCTGTCCAAGCCATTAGGATATAAAAGAGAAACCAGTTTTAAAGTGAAGCCCACAGACCACCCCGTTATTCACCAACCCAGCCACTTAGTTCAGCCAAACCATTGAGTCTCAGGAGGCAGCAATGCAGACAGGATTAAGTGAGGCCTATACGTACAGACAATCACTCAGGTAATGAGATCGTAGACTTATGCCCTTTGAAAACAGAAAACACATGTTAATTTATGTAACATAACCCACACATAAGTTTATAGATCTGTAGGACTGTCTTATCGGAAAGACATCCAGTTGCAAGGCATTTGACATTCTTCTTGCCTGTAAATTAAACATCTTTGATAATGCCACAGACATAGTTTAACTTTCAAATGAAAACAAATTTTAAATGAAAAGAAACTTTAAAGACGGTTAGCTGCACTACTTTATAGTCTACCACTGGGCATTGTGATCTTCCTTGAATCTTGATTTTTCTCCCTAAGATTACCCTCCTTGTCATTAAAGGGACTGCATTAAGTTCATTTTTAATTTATCCTGTTCATTTGCATAAACACAACAAGAGCAGCAAATGATCAGTTATGATCTTTAGTTCTGCTTTGCTGGAACTTACGCAAGGAACATTTAGGGTGACCTTCAGTCTGCCCTTCAGGGCACAGAAGCTGAGCCACATACCTGGCATTCAGCCTTGCCTGTAAACACCTGTCTTTTCCAGGTCCTCCTGGTTTTCCATTGTGCCTTAAGGTCCCTTCTAGCCATCTTTCAGGAAAACAACCTTCGTTCCTTCCCTGGAAAGATTGCTATGGACCGCTCATCCATCCAAGGTACCAGGCCTTTTATCTCGTGGACTTTTATTATCTTTGAAAGTCAGTCCCAGTTGCTCAGGGCTTTTTGGTAACAACCAAAGCCCAAGCATGTCTCCTTTAGGCATGACATTCCAGTCAAAGTCTTAGTCAAAAAATCGTTATTAACAACTGGTCTTATTAGTTTTATGCAAAGAAACTTAGGTCATTACTTACTTGTTTAGAATGCCAAATTCTGGAGGGATCAGATAGGGAGAAAATATATACAGTGTGAAGGAAAATCCTTGTCCTTCTAATATTCACTGAACTTGCATTTCTATTCTTTATATTTTTATTTTTCCCTCCACTAAAAATTTTTCTGTTTGTTTGTTTTTCCATTACAGTTGTCTCACTTTTTCCCCCCTCTTGCTTCTCTGCACCCTGTCCCTCCCTTCTCCCACATTCAGTCCCCACCCAGCTGTCCATGTCCATGGATCATTTATACATGTTCTTTGACTAGACCCTTCCCCTTCTTACCACTTCTCTCCCTCCCATCTCCCCCTTTGTTACTGTTAGTTTATTCCTCGTTTACATACCTCTGGTTCAATTTTGCTCATTTATTTCCTTTAACAGGTGATAGCATAAGGTAATTTTCTTTTGTTGCCTGGCTTATTTCGCTAAGCATAATTCTCTCTAGTTCCAATCATGTTGTTGCAAATGGTAGAAGTTCCTTCTTTCTTTCAGTACTTATTCATTGTCATTTTCCCCCTTTGTACTCGTGTTCCTCTCTGTCTCTCTCTGTTTCTTCATCTTCTTAAAGCAGACCCTTTAGCATCTCTTGCAATACTGGTTTGCTGGAGATGTATTCTTTTAACCTTCTTTTGTCTTGGAAACTCCTTATTTCACCTTCCATTTTGAATGAGAGCCTTGCTGGGTAGAGTATTCTTGGTTGTAGGCCTTTGTTTTTCATTATTTGGAATATATTTTGCCATTCCCTTCTGGCTTGTAGTGTTTCTGCTGAGAAATCTGATGATAGCCTTATTGGAGCTCCCTTTTATGTTATTAGTTGTTTCTCTCTTGCTGCTTTTAGGATTCTCTCTTTGTCTTTGCATGTTGGCATTTTAATTATGAAGTGTCTTGAAGTGGGCCTGTTGGGGTTCATCTTCATTGGGACCCTCTGTGCTTCCTGGACTTGCATGATTCTTTCTCTCTTCATGTTAGGGAAGTTTTCTGTCATTAGTTTTTCAAATAGGTTTTCTATCCCTTGCTCTTCTTCTTCTCCTTCTGGAATTCCTATGATACGGATATTATTACGTTTCATGTTGTCCTGCAGCTGTCTTAGAGCCTCTTCAGTGTTGTTCAGCTTTTTTTCATTTTGTTGCACTGTCTGTGAGTTTTTGTCTACATTGTCCTCCAGCTCGCTGATCCGATTTTCTGCTTCCTCTAGCCTGCTTTTAATTCCTTCTACTGTGTTCTTCAATTCAGAGATCGTATTCTTCATTTCCTCCTGGCTCTTATTGTTACAGAACCCCTGGGCTGCTCCAGTTGAAAACAAACCCATGGGCTCTTTAGTTAGGGGCCCGATTGCCCGCTGCCAAAATTATAGCTCTCAATACCAGAGTTTAGTGAAAAGAAAAATAATTGTTTATTTAACAGTTATATAGATTTAATTATTTGCGGATTTCTGTTAAGTCTTATGCTCTTTAAAACACCCACAAACACATATCCTTGCCTCCCCCCATTCCAAACCAGGCTAGTTTTAGGAAAGTCAGAGAAACCGTTTCCCTACTTTCCAAACACAGTTCAGCTTTACCAGCAGCTGCCAATCATTCAATCTGATTGGGGAGGTCCTTTCTGTGCTGTGGTGCCCTCCAGCTCTCAATGCAGGACCGCCTGGATTCTCAGCCTCCTTGTAAACCGCCTTCTTCCTGCAAACCGCGCGGATCTGCTCTCCTTCTCAAAACTGCATGGCGAGAGCCTCTTAAAGCAGCCTGGAGACCCCTTCTCCAAGCCACGTGGAGGGAGCACATGAGAGAGCGAGAGAGCGAGAGCGAGTGCTAGCGCGCGAGTGAGAGCCCGAGTCAGAGCGAGAGTCTCAGAGTGAGAGCACGAGCGAGAGCCAGAGCACGAGCGAGAGCCCGAGTCAGAGAGCGAGAGTCCCAGAGTGAGAGCATGAGCGAGAGCCAGAGAGTCTCCCAGCTAAAATGTCTGCAGCTGCTTATATATCCCTGACTGCGTCATCTGACGCAGTGGGCGTTGCAAACAGTTCTGACCATTCACAGGTCCTTACGTAGGCTCTGTGTGCTTTCTCCATACTGTCCCCTGGTTCAAGACCCCTCCCATCTGCCTGAGGCTTTGGATGCATTAAAGCCACTTGCATAAGAAAGACACTAGCCACCAGCCTCAGGCATGTGGAGGCATTCCAAAAGCTGCTTCCTTCTCCCCATCCCCCAGCTGCAAGCTCTGGGGATTTTTGGACTCCCCTGTTTCTGTAACATTATTGATAGCTTCCATGTCCTTTTTGATGCTGGTATAATTCTCAGTAAGTTCCTTATAGTTCTTCTGGAGTTCACTGTAGTTTTTCTGGAGTTCTTTGTAGTTTCCGCTGAGCTCATTGAGCTTCTCCATAATCCATGCTTTCAATTCCATATCTGATAGTTTGCTCCCCTCTATTTCATTTAGCACTCTTTCTGGGGACTCTGCCTTTCCTTTCGATGGGGGGTTGTTTCTCTGTCTCCCCATTTCTGTGACTCCTATTGTTTGTTGGTGCTTCTTAGAATGATCTGCACTTCCTGGATCTGCCCCTGGTGGCGTCAGATCCTGTACCAGTCTGGGCCTAGGCAGCCTGTTGGAGACTTCCAGGGATCTACTGCCGTTGTCTGTCTCCTTTAGTTGTTAATCTATTCAATCTGTGATTAGCCATCAGGCTTAAGGGCCATGGGTGTGGCAGCTTAATTCCTGTAGGCAGGGCCTTTGCTTCCCCTCAGGCTGACGCCACTTGGCCGGGAATGGTCTGCCTGCAGCACTGGGGATGAGTCAGCACTGGGACCCGGCCGGCCGCTTCCCCAGCTCTCCCCTCAAAGCCACCACACCAAACTCTCCCCAAGCATCTCCAGTCCTCTCTGCCTTCCCTCTGCTTGTGCCCAGGGTAAGTGGGGGCCAAAATATTTTTGTATGTGATCCGCTTAAGAGCTCTTTTTCTCCAGCTGTTTCTCTCCGGCTAGCAAGAAACCCTGTGGCTTTTCGCTTTTCTCAGCTGGATACTATTTTACTTTCCACTCTGTTGCTGTAGGCTGGGAAGTTCAGCTGGGGGTTTAGACCCTGCCCTTCTCAGGGGGAATCTCTGGCTGCTGAGCTGTTTCTCAGTCCCTTCAGCAGCCACCCGTGTGAGCCCAGCCAGCCCTTCCGCGTCTCCGCACTTCCTAATGGTCACGTTGTGATGTAGCGGCCTTTTTTGTATCTCCGTGGTTATAAGACTTCTCTCCAGCTGGTGTTCGGTTGGTTATTCCAGATGATTTCTCCAAAATTGCGTTGTAAATCCAGACTAGTTCTGGGAGGAAGTTAGTGTAGCTTCCACTTACTCCTCTGCCATCTTGTTTCTCTCGAGAAGGTAAACTTTAATCAAGCCCTTGTTTTAATTTAAAATTTGTTTTATTTCTTCTATTACAGTTTACATTCAATATTATTTTGTATTAGTTTTAGGTGTATAGCATAGTCGTTAGACAATCATATACTTTACAAAGTTTTCCCCCAATATTCCCAGTACCCAAATAACATCATACGTACTATTACAATATTATTGACTATATTCCCTATGCTGTACTTTACATCCCTGTGACTATTTTTAACTACCTATCTGTACTTCTCAATCTCTTCACTTTTTTCACCTAGTCCCCCAACCTTCCTTCACTCTGGCAACCACCTCTCTGTTTTCTTTTTCTATAAATCTCTTATAATTTTGTTTGTTTGTTTATTTTGTTCTTTAGATTCCACATATAAGTGAAATCATATGGTATTTGTCTTTCTCTGACTGACTTATTTCACTTAGCATAATACCCTGTAGGTCCATCCATGCTGTTGGAAATGATAAGATTTCAATCTTTTTTACTATATGAACCACCACTTTTTTAATCTACTTGTCTATTGATGAGCACTTAGATTGTTTCCATATTGTGAGAAACGCTCACAATAAAAACTGGGACACAGGACTTGAGCAGTAAAACAAGGCCTTTATTCACGAGTCTGCAGAGCTGGGCGCACCCTCACAGCCAGGAGAATGTGCGCGCCAAGTAGACAAAGGAAACTGGTTTTATAGTCTTAGCTTCCCCACCCTGAAATTGCCACCCTAAAGTGATTATCTTCTCCACCCTAAAATTGCCACCCTAAAGTGGTTATCTTCTCCACCCTAAAATTGCCACCCTAAAGTGATTATCTTCTCTGCCCTAAAGTGAGAGCGATTAGCTTCCCTGCCCTAACGCAATTAGCTCCCCCTCCCCTCTCCTTCTTCCCCGTTTCTCCATTACTGGTTACTCCGGAGTTACAATCTAACACGGTTATCTAATTGCCCCTTCTGTGGTTTGTAGATATGCCAGTGCTGTCAGCTCCCTTCTCAGAGATCCTCTAATTACATTTGCCCTTTGTTACTAATGACTTTTTACTGGTTTGGGAGTCACTATGTCCTTGTTTCTAACACATATCTTGGCTATTTTAAATAAAACTGCAGTGAACATAGGGACGCATATGTTCTTTAGAATTAGTGTTTTGGGTTTCTTCAGATACATACATGAAAGTGGAATCACTGAGTTATAAAGCAGTTCCACTTTTAATTTTTTGAAAAACCTCAGTGTTGTTTTCCAGAGTGGCTGCACCAATCTGCATTCCCACCAACAGTGCATGAGGGTTCCCTTTTCTCCACACCCTCTCCAACACTTGCTGATTTATTTATGATAGCCATACTGATAGGTGTGAGGTGATATCTCATTGTGGTTTTAATTTGCATTTCTCTGATGATTAGTGATGTTTATCACCTTTTCATATGTTTATTTTTCATCTGTACATCCTCTTTGGATAAGTGTCTATTCAGGTCCTCTGTCTATATTTTCCATGTGAGTATTTGGTTTTTGGTGTTAAGTTATATGAGTGCTTTATAAATTTTGGATATTAACCCCTTATCAAATATATCATGGGCAAATATACTCTTCCATTCAGTAGTTTGTCTTTTCATTTTGTTGGTAGTTTCCTTTGCTGTGTAAAAACTTTTCAGTTTGCTGTAGTTCTGTTTGTTTATGTTTTCTTTGGTTTTCCTTGCCTGAGGAAATATATCACAAAAATATCACTAAGTAATATCAGAGGTTTTATTGTCTATATTTTTTTCTAATAGTGTTATGGCTTTGAGTCTTACATTTAAGTCTTAAATTTATTTTTAGTTCATTCTTGTATATGGTGTAGAAGGTGGAATAATTTCTTTTTTTTTTTTTTTGCATGCATGCATGCATCTGTCCAATTTTCCCAACAGCATTTATTGAATAGACTGTCTTTACCCCATTGTATTATATATTCTTGCCTTCTTTGTCATAGTTTAGTTGTCATACAGATGTGGGTTTATTTCTGGGCTCTCCATTCTCTTCCAATAGTCTATGTGTCTTTTCAAGCCAGTACCATGCTGCTTTAATTACTATAGCCTTTATAGTATCTAAGCACTTAAAGGACATCAGTATTTCTTAGCCAAGAATATGGTTCTAATCTCTGTTTTTATCTCTAAAATCCACCCTAATGACCATGCTGGTCTCTGGGAGTGTAGTCCACATCTCTTGTTCTGTGCTTCTGCAAATTTGGAAGTAGAATAGTCAACATCACATACAACTAGAATTTCAAATATCAACTTATTCTGGGCTATCTTGTATTTAAGGGTTGTTGCTGCATCTTCTGAATAAGAACCAGAGGGTTACATTATTTGCTAAGTAATAATATTTATACGCTTTAAATAATCTACAAGACAAGTAGAACTCTAAGCATGACTTCTTGTTCACTACTGGCACACACTTAGGTTATTTTAAGAACTTTCTCTTCTAATTTTTTTTTTATTGAGAATCCTCTATAGTTTTATTATTATAAAATGTAACATGGACTCACAAAAGTACACATCATAACTTTGCAGTCCATTGAATTATTATAAAGTAAATATGTATATGTAACTGCAAGCATTTCTCAATGATGATTGCCACAGCAAAGAACTAATATTCAATTAATGTTTTAATATGCACCAAACCCTAAACAACAACCTTTAAAGGAAATTATCTTAGATAACTTCATTATATTAAAATACATGCTAATTTAAAAATTTGGAAATACAAATGAGTGAAAATAAGCCAAATGAAATCCTGCTACTAAAAGATTCACACCATTTGCATTGTATGTTATTCCATTATAAAACATATACTTATAAATAAATATATGATTAAATGGGCTCAGACTCTATGCACTATTTTGTAACTCATTGGCTTACTTCATTGATATACCATGAAATTCCCTTTTTCAATAAGTGTATGCCTTTATTATTATTTTAATGATCATACAGTTGTCCCTTATTTAATCAATATCCTATTGTTGAACATTAAATTTGATTTTGTAATTACATAATTATCATAATTTTATTTTCATGTTTATATCCATTACTATTTTCCAAAGATCAGTTTCTGTAAATTGTTTAGCAAGACAGATATTATTCACATGCACTACAGCACATTAAATTGCAGAGTCCATTTTGCCACAGCACTAATATTATTTTTAATCTTTTAGAACTAAAATTATTTTTAGAATTTAAAAATCTTAGAATTATCTTTAATCATTGCCAATCAAATGGGGAGCACATTGTGTCCATTTTTAAAATCTGGATCTTTGATTACTAATGCTGATAAACAACTTTCCACAGATATTAACAATAATTCTGTAATATTATCTGATATCCAGCCCATATTAATATTTATCCAACTATTTCTCAAACCAGAGTCCAATAATAATTTATGCATTGCATTTTGTTGTTATGCCTCATCCCCATTTTTATGACATTGGCTGTAGAAATTGTTGGTTCATAAACTGGCCCCCTATGCCAATGGCAAGGAGACACCAAAACAAGAGGCTGATGGCTCCAGACTGGTAGGTGACAAGTTTAATAAGCAAAGGAAATAAGAGGTTTGCCTTGGCCAAAAGACAAGTAGATCTCTACACCTTCCTGCCAGAATTTTATGAGCTTATATAGAGACCTTAACTGGCTTCAGTCATGTATACATTCCAGGTAGCCTCAATAACACATTGAATTTATGTCCTTGAAAGAAATCCTAGTATGGAAATTGTGGACATTCCAAATACAGTGGTGGTTTTAAGAGTGTCTAATTGTCCAGGTCCAGCTCATGGGTCAAACTTCAGTCATAACCTCTTGATAACTTACTTTAATAAATGTACTAGGGTGGCTGTTTATAGGAGGTCCTTCATGCTTGCTTTATCGGTTTCTTCATGTTCAAAAGGCAGTTTCATTTTCAGTTTTTTGATGTAATTTCATACTGTTTTCTATAGTGGCTGCACCAGTCTGCATTCCCACCAACAGTGCACTAGGGTTCCCATTTCTCTACATCCTCGCCAGCACTTGTTTGTTGATTTGTTGATGATGGCCATTCTAACTGGTGTAAAGTGGTATCTTATTGTGGTGTTTATTTGCATCTCTCTGATGGCTAGTGATGTTGAGCATTTTTTCATGTGTCTGTGGACCTTCTCTATGTACACTATGGAGAAGTGTTTGTTCAGTTCCTTTGCCCATTTTTTTAACTGGGTTGTCTGTTTTATTGACATTGAGTTGTATAAGCTCTTTATATATTTTGGAGATCAGTCCCCTGTCTGTGATATCATTGGCAAATATGTTTTCCCATGTGGTTGGTTTCCTTTTCATCTTGCTGATGTTTTCTTTTCCTGAGCAGAAACTTTTTAGTTTGATGTAGTCCCATTTGTTTATTTTTTCCTTTATTTCTCTTGCCTTATGAGATGTATCCGTGAAGATATTGTTACGTGTGATATCTGAAATTTTCCTGCCTATGTTTTCCTCTAGGACTTTTATGGTATCACGGCTTACATTTAAGTCTTTAATCCATCTTCAGTTTATTCTCGTGTGTGGTGTAAGTTGGTGGTCTAGTTTCATTTTTTTGCACGTCCCTGTCCAGTTCTGCCAGCACCATTTGTTAAAGAGGCTCTTCTCACTCCATTTTATGTTCTTTCCTCCTTTATCAAAGATTAGTTGACCATAGATGCCTGGGTTTATTTCTGGGCTTTCAATTCTGTTCCACTGATCTATATGTCTGTTCTTATGCCAGTACCAGACTGTTTTGATCACAGTGGCTTTGTAGTATTGTTAGATGTCTGGTATTGTGATTCCTCCTGCTCTGTTCTTCTGTTTCAAGATTGCTTTTGTATTCGGGGTCTTTTTTGGTTCCATATAAATTTTTGGAGGATTTGTTCTAGGTCAGTGAAATATGTCATTGGTATTTTAATAGGGAATGCATTGAATTTGTAAATTGCTTTGGGTTGTATGGCCATTTTGATGATGTTGATTCTTCCCATCCAAGAACATGGTATTTGCCTCCATTTATTTGTATCTTCCTTAATTTCTTTCTTCAATATTGCATAATTTTCAGTGTACAGGTCTTTTATCTCTTTGGTTAAGTTTATTCCTAGGTACTTTATTTTTCTTGTTGCTATAGTAAATGGTATTTTCTTTTTTGCTTCTGTCTCTGAGATTTTATTGTTGGTGTACAGAAATGTTTTAGATTTCTGTATATTTATTTTGTACCCTGCTATTTTGCCAAATTCACTTATTATATCAAGTAGTCTTTTAGTGGAGTTTATAGGATTTTCTAGATATACTATCATGTCGTCTGCAAATAATGATAGTTTTACTTCTTCTTTCCCAATTTGGATGCCTTTTATTTGTTTGTCTTGTCTGATTGCTGTGGCTAGGACTTCCAACACCATGTTGAATAGTGGGGAGAGTGGACAGCCTTGTCTAGTTCCTGATTTCAGGGGGAATGCTTTCAGTTTTTGTCCATTGAGTATGATGTTGGCTTCAGGCTTCTCATATATAGCCTTAATGATGTTAAGGTATGCTCCCTCTATTCCCATTTTGCTGAGTGTTTTCAACATAAATGTGTGTTGTACTTTATCAAATGCTTTTTCTGCATCTATAGATATGATCATGTGATTTTTGTCTTTCATTTTGTTTAGGTGATGTGTTATATTTATTGATTTGCGAATATTAAACCATTCTTGCATTCCTGGGATGAATCCCACTTGATCATGGTGTATGATCTTTTTGATGTATTGTTGGATCCTGTGTGCCAAAATTTTATTGAGGATTTTAGCATCTATGTTCATCAGTGATATTGGCCTGTAGTTTTCTTTCTTTGCTGTGTCCTGACCTGGTTTTGGGATTAGGGTAATGCTGGCTTCATAGAAAGAGTTTGGGATTTTTCCCTCTTCTTGGATTTTCTGGAATAGTTTGAGGAGGGTAGGTGTTAGTTCTTCCCTAAATGTTTTGTAAAATTCGCCTGTGAAGCCATCCGGTCCAGGGCTTTTGTGTGCAGGGAGATTTTGGATTACTGTTTCAATTTCCTTCTTTGTTATTGGTCTGTTGAGACTTTCTACTTCTTCTTCATTCAGTTTGGGGAGGTTATATATTTCTAGAAATCTGTCCATTTCTACTAGGTTGTCAAATTTCTTGCCATAGAGTTGTTTGTAGTAATTTCTTATAATTGTTTGTATTTCTGAGGTATCAGTCGTGATTTCTCCTCTTTCATTTCTGATTTTGTTTATTTGGGTCTTCTCTCTTTTTTTCTTAATGAGCCTGGCTAGAGGCTTGTCCATTTTGTTTATTTTTTCAAAGAACCAGCTCCTAGTTTTGTTGATTTTTTGGATTGTTCGTTTCGTTTCTATGTCGTTTAATTCTGCTTTGATCTTGATGATTTCCTTTCTTCTTTTGGCCCTAGGCTTTCTTTGTTGTTGCTGTTCTAGTTCTTGTAGCTTTATGGTTAGGTTTTTTATTTGAGATTCTTCTAGCCTTTTCAGATATGCCTGTATTGCTATGAACTTCCCTCTTAGGACTGCTTTTGCTGTGTCCCATAGGTTTTGGGCTGTTGTGTGTTCATTGTCATTAGTTTCTAGAAACTTCTTGATTTCCTCTTTGATGTCATTGTTAACCCATTCGTTATTTAAGAGCGTGTTATTCATTCTCCATGAGTTTGGGTGTCTTTGATTTTTTTCCCTGAGGTTGATTTTTAGTTTCAAGGCATTGTGGTCTGAAAAGATGCTTGATAGGATTTCAATTTTCTTGAGTTTGTTGAGGCTTGTTTTGTGTCCTATTATGTAGTCTATCTTTGAAAATGTCCCATGTGCCTTTGAAAAGAATGTATATTTTGCTTCTTTGGGGTGAAAAGTTCTATATATATCCGTTAAGTCCATGTGGTTTAGTGTGTTGTTCAATGCCTGTATATCCTTGGTGTTTCTTTGCTTTGATGATCTGTCTATTTTGATAATGGAGTGTTGAAGTCCCCTACTAAGAGTGTGTTGTTGTTAATATCCTTCTTGTGGTCTTCTAGTATTTGCTTTATGTATTTGGGTGCTCCTATGTTGGGTGCATATATGTTTATCAGTGTTATATCTTCTTGATGAATCGTTCCTTTAAGTATTATGAAATGTCCTTCTTTGTCTCTTTTTATTGCCCCTGCTTTGAAATCCTTTTTGTCTGATATGAGGACTGCTACCCCAGCTTTTTTTTCAGGTCCATTTGCTTGGAATATTTTTTTATATCCCTTTACTTTCAGTCTATGTAAATCTTTTATTTTGAGGTGTGTTTCTTGTAGAGAGCAAATATGTGGGTCCTGTTTTCTTATCCATTCTGTTACCCTATGTCTTTTAATGGGAGCATTTAATCCATTTACATTTAAGGTTATTATTGACATGTATTTATTCATTTCCCTTTTGTATCTCTGTTCCTCTACTCTTTTTTTGTTTTTTCTCTTCCTTTTTCTTAGAATATTCCCTTTAGCATCTCTTGCAATGCTGGTTTGGTGGACATGTATTCCTTTAGTCTTCCTTTGTCTGAGAAACTCCTTATTTCACCTTCTCTTTGTCTTGGAATGTTGCCATTTTAACTATGATGTGCCTTGGATTGGGTTTTGGGGGGTTCCTCTTGATTGGAACTCTCAGTGCTTCTTGGACTTGCATAGCTTTTTCTCTCATCAGGTTCGGAAAATTTTCTGTCACTATTTCTCCTATCAGATTTTCAATTCCATGCTCCGTTTCTTCTCCCTCTCTTATTCCTATGATCCTTAAATTATTTTTTCAATTGCTATCCTGTAATTCCCTTACATCTTGTTCATAGTTTTTTAATCTTTTTTAATTTTGCTGTATCATTTGAGAATTATTACCTACATTATCCTCTAACTCACTAATCCGATCCTCTGCTTCATTTAGTCTGCTTTTGACTGATTCTACTGTGTTTCTCAGTTCAGAGATTGTATTCTTCATTTCTTCCTGGTTCTTGTTGATAGTTTCTATGTCTTTTTTTATGCTGGTGTAGTTCTCTGCAAGTTCCCTGTAATTTTCTTGGAGCTGTTGGTAACTTCCTTGGAGGTTGTCATAGTTGTTTTTGAGGTTTTTGAGCATATTGAGCTTCTTCACCACCATAGTTTTGAATTCCATGTCTGACATTTGGGCTATGTATATTCCATCTACCTCTCTTTCTGGGGATTCCTCTTTTCGTTTCATTGAGAGGTTGTTTCTGCGTCTTACCATGTTGAATTCTTCTTGTTTGTTTCTGTTATTTGGATTTGTCTGCTTTGCCTTCCCACCTTTGTGGTATGAGATTTTTTATGGTAGATCTGGGGGATTCAGTGGTGCAGTCTCTTTGATCTCCTGAGCCTGATGTTCTTGGGGTACCTTTTATATCGTTTGTTTATGCTGTCTGGTTATATTTCAGATTTTTTTTTTTTGTTGTTAGGATATTCCTTCTGCCTTGTTGATTGGGAGTCACTTTATCCACTTTATCTCGAATTCTTTTGTGGAGATGTCAGTTCAGCCTTCTTGTGTCGTCCTCTTTTTCTGCATCCACAGCTGGTCTAATGTGATGGGTCAGAGATTCCTATTCCTTGCAACAGTGGTGTGCGTGAGGTGGCCGGCAAGGCGAAATGCAAGGCAGCCAAGAGCCCACCTCAGGTCTGCCATGCCGCGCTCCAGGAAAGCAGGCCATGCCGCACTTTGGGGAAGCTGGCAAGGTGTTTTTTTTTTTTTTTTTTTTTTTCACTCAAGCATCAGTGCGTGCCCAAGGTAGCTGGGGAACTAAGCTGAGGCCTGCCGCGCCGCGCTCCCAGAAAGCAGGCCGTGCCAAGCTCCAGGAAAGCCCCCCAGGTGTTTTTTTGGCTCAAACACCGGTTTAGCGCCCAAGGCGGCTGGGGAACTAAGCTCAGGCCTGCCGCGCTGCGCTCCCAGAAAGCAGGCCAAGCCAAGATCCGGGAAAGCCCTCCAGGTGTTTATTTGGCTAGAGCACCAGTGCGCGCCCAAGGTGTATGGGGAACTAAGCTCAGGCCTGCCACGCCGCGCTCCTAGAAAGCTGGCCTCGGCCACGCTCTGAGGAAGCTGGCCGCGCTGTGCTCCGGGAAAGCCCTTCAGGTGTTTTTTGGCTCGAGTGCGGTGTGCACCCAAGGGGCTGGGGAGCTAGCCTCAGGCCTGCAGCGCCGTGTTCTGGGCGTTGGTCTCTCGCCTCTTAGGGTAGGGCTGCAGACACTTGTGCTCAGTAGAAGTGAGTGTCTGTGAGTCCTGCTGCCCACCATTCCCGCACCTCCTGAGCGGGCACGCGCAGAGCCTGGGCAAGTGCTCTGAGCTCCCGATTCCGGCCTGGTACTTCGGCCTGGCGCCCACTGGGCTGGCCAGGGGTGACTGCGCACAGTCTTCTGCGTGTCCAGTGGGCCCTCTCTGCGCCCGTTGGGTCACTGATTTTATGTCTGTTGGCGTGTGTCCGAGGGGCACCTGAACGCACAGCCCTGTGCACCTGGGCCAGTGAATGAGGACACTTCCCTATTTGCGCCCCCGCGACCCAAGGGGAGGGTTGGGGGGTGGATGAGCTCACCACTGCGCCTGCGCTCCTCAAGAATGGCCTACCACCCCCAAACTTTCCTCCCCTCTCCACCATCCACTAGAGAAAAATATAAAGGAGAATTATGTTCTCACTTGCCTAGCAGCACGCTGTCTCCTGTCCTTCAGCGCCAATGCCACTTGGTCGAGTCTGGTCTCTGCCAGCGGGCAGAGATCCGCTCTCCTCCCAACTCCTCTCCCGGGGCAGCCTGTGGTCCCCCAAAATCCTTTGTGTCCTTCCAGCCACAGCTCAGGTAGCTGCCCCAGTCAGGAATCCCGTTTCGTCCCTTTTTTCTCCGCTATCCTCACTAAACAGGTTGTTCCCAGATGGATTTTCTCTAATCCAGCAGTGCCTTGGCTCGACTCCTGCCAGTGTCCAGCTGCTCACTAAGATGTTCTGTCTGCAGTTAGCCCAAACTGCAGAAGGGTCTCGGGAGCCTGAAACCTCAGCCTCTCCTCACTCCTCCGTCATCTTCCCTCTTCCAGTACTTGGTATTTTAATTCTTCTTCATTTAAGCCATTTTCTAAGTTTATAATTGTATCTCATTGTGGTTTTAATTTGTATTTATGATAACTAATAGAATTGATCACCTTTTTATATATCTGCACGAATAAATAGAATATGTGCATTTACTTTTATAAATTCCCTCATGCGTAACTTTAGATGTATTTTACAAGTGAGCTCGTATTTTACTTATTATTTAGTTGGGAATACTTTTTCATTTTTAGTGTAATTTTTTTTTGACACTGTCTATTTAAACTCATGTTGCTAAATTTTCAAATACAAGGGAATTTTACTATTATCTTTTTACTTTCACATACTCTGAATGTTTCCATTACTTTGACATTTATTTTATGGCCAAACATATGGGAAATTTTGGTATCTGTTTTGTGTGTTCATGTAAGTAATGCATAACCTATAATTATTAGGGTCAGTCTCCTACATATGGCAAATTAGAACAAGCAGGAAATTTTAAAGGCTCTAGAAGATTTGTACATACACAACTTTGACCTACTTAGCACGTATAGAAAAAAATCAAAAAATACTCCCTGATCACATTAACGTACAAGTTTAAATTAACAACAAAAATGGAAAGAAAAAATTACCACCTCTAAAGCAAAATACAATTTTTCCTAAATAACATATAAAAAGGAGAAATTATTTCTAAAAAAAGTACAATGATATAAATGCTACTTATCAAGTAAAAATCAAAGCATTACTTAGAGAAAACTCTTAGCCCTAAACACTTATATTAATTGAAACAAATATGCATTAATCAAACTCAGTAGGTTAGAAAAAATCAGCATTAAATCTGATGGAAGCAGAAAGGAAATGAAGCAAAAGCAGAAACTGTTGATAACAGAAAACAAAACTGCTCTATTTAACATATAAATCAAAGAACTTACTCTCTGAAAAAGTCTATAAAATGAATAACATTACTATATTAGAATAAACTAAATTTAGACTTTGGTTATAAGCAACCCCTAAATCCTAGTGGCTTATCACATAATTTTTATTTATCATATTCACAAAGTCCAGTGTAGGTTAAAAGTCTCTCCAAGGCAAGTGATTTTTTCTTGTAGTAGTTCAGTAGTTCAGGCTGGGGTTCTGTCTTTTATGTCCTGTGAACACATGCCCTCCATGCTTACTTTCAGCAGGAAAGAGAATCTGGCAGCTTCACAGATTTTTCACTCTCAGTCTGGTATTTCTCAATGGCTTTAAGGGAGATAAGTTTTATTCTACCTTGAATGGAAAGACATGGCTCCAAGTCTAATATCCTAAGAATGTGAGGAGCCAATGGGTCTGGGGTAAAAGAGACATTTTCTAGCATGTCCATTTTATTTATTTGGGAAGTTACATGGCTTTGAAATATTAAACTTTCACTTCCTGACATTAGTTTTTACTAGAAAACAGAAGTGAAACTACTGGATTGTAGGCTATGCACCTTCAACTTTTCTAACCATTGCAAAATTACCTCCCAAATTAATGTTATAAATTTAAACTTCCATTGGGAGTATATTCAATTTACTGTTTCTCTACATCTTCATCAAGAAATAAAACAGCAGTTATTGGGTTTTTTTTGCAAACCAGATAGCTGTGACATGATGTCTCATTGTTATCTAAATATTTATTTTCCTAATTTCTAGCAAGATGGAGAATTTTAAATGTATTGGCTATTTGAATTTCCTCATCTTTTAATTGCTTGTTCATATTCTGTGCCCATTTAGCTATTGAGTTGTGTTATTTAATGATTTTTAGGCATCATACATCTGGAAGCTAATACTCCCCTCTTTGCATGCATTACAAATATCTTATCCCAGTCTGTACCTTGTCTCTAATCTTTTCATTCTTCTAATAATGTCTAGTTATCTAAAACTTTTTAAATGTTGATTTAGTCAAAATGTATCAATGTTTTGCCTAATGAAATTTATTGTTCCATAATTCTTTTTTCCTAGTTTTTAAAATTTTAGTTCCAAGGTTATATTTATGTGCTCTTACAGGTAATTTTGAAGTTGCAGTTTGTTTTCACATTTAGGTTTTAATTCCATTTGGAACTTATTTTTAAATAATATTGTACAATTTTCATCATATTTGGTTGTTGTTTTCTTTTTTAAGTATATTTTATTGATTATGCTATTACAATTATCCCAATTTTTCCCTTTTGACCCTCTCTACCCAGTACCTCCCTTCCCTCCATCAATCCCCCACCCTTAGTTCACGCCCATGGGTCATGCATATAAGTTCTTCGGTTTCTCCATTTACTGTACTTTACTATTCCTAATGTCCCCCTGTCTATTCTGTGCCTATCAGTTATGCTTATTGATCCTTGCACCTTTCCCCCATTCATTCCATTCCCCCCCCAACTGATAACCCTCCGTATGATCTTGATATCTATGGTTCTGTTCTTGTTCTAGTTTTTTGCTTAGTTTGTTTTTGTTTTTCAGATTCACTCATTGATAGTTGTGAGTTTGTTGTCATTTTAATGTTTACAGTTTTAATCCTCCTTTTCTTAAATAAGTCCCTTTAACATTTCATATAATAAGTGTTTAGTGATGATGAACTCCTTAACTGTACCTTGTCTGAGAAACACTTTAACTGTCTTTCCACTCTAAATGACAGCTTTTATGGATAGAGTAATCTTGGTTATAGGTCCTTGATTTTCATCACTTTGAATACTTCTTGCTAGTCCCTTCTTGCTTGCAAAGTTTCTTTTGAGAAATCACCTGGAAATCTTATGGTAACTCCTTAGTAGGTAAGTCTCTGTTTTTCTCTTGCTGCTTTTAATATCCTCTATCTTCAACCTTTGGCATTTTAATTATGATGTGCCTTGGTGTGGTCCTCCTTGGGTCTAGCTTGTTTGGGACTCTGTGCTTCCTGGACTTGTATGTATATTTCCTTCACCAAGTTAGGGAAGTTTTCCTTCATTATTTTTTCAACTAAGTTTTCAATTTTTTGCTCTTCCTCTTCTCCTTCTGGCATGCCTATGATTGGGATATCGGTACTTTTAAAGTTGTTCCAGAGGTTCCTAAGCCTCTCCTTTTTTTTTTTTTTTTTTTTTTTTTTTTTTTTTTTTTTTCAATTCTTGTTGCTTCATTCTGTACTGGTTGACTGTTTATTTCTTCCTTATGTTCCAAACCATTGATTTGAACCCTGGCTTCCTTCCCTTCACCATTGGTTTTGTGTGGATTTTTCTTCACTTCATTTAGTATAGCCTTCACTTCTTCCCTTATGTATGGTTGTTATTTTCATATAGATAACTATGACAAAAGAATTTGAGATCATAGCTCATTAAGAAAATGTAGTGTCAGAGCCCAGTAAGGTCAAGGATATTAAACAGTAGCTAAGAGCAATGTGATTTTTACAGGCATTGGAAAGGTCTGGGATGAACAATGTATAGAAGGACAATGAGTTTTGACAATTATTACTAAGCTTCATTGAAAACCTTCAAGGTAACAATGAGAAAATGAAGCCATTTTCAAAATAAACACGAAATATGAGAACCAGAGGGCCTCTTTTGTACCATACAGATGTTCCAGCTGAGGAAAAATAACAGGATATGATAGTGAAGGTTGAGGAGTTTCAAAGACAAGTTTATGCTCAGTTACGGTTAGTCTGTTACACTAAGGTCAATGGTCTAATCAGGAAAATCTGAAATTCTAACAAGTGGGATGTAGACTTCTGGGTGGATATTCCCAAGGCTTATAGCTAGGTTGATTTCCCTAAGCTTACAGGGGACTTGAAGTGGTGGCTAAGTCCCTTATTTCAAAGGCGGCAATTCCCCTGTAAGGGAAGAAACCACAGAAGCCTCTCCCATGTAGGGCAAAATGTATTATCCTCAGAAACTTCCTCTACCTCCTCTCCTGAGTGCCAGACTGAAAATTAAGGTTAAATTCCAACACATACTGTCTGGGGTCATGCTATGCCTAATAAGGAATAAAAAGATTGCACCCAAAAGGAGCTGCAAGAATTGGCTAACATTTACTGGCAGGAGCTGGAGAACTACTCATGGGATTGGATTTTGAGGGTGCTTGATCATGTGGGCCATAATATCATCGGCAGCCATCCGTCTCGAGAGACGATGGTGTAGCTTCTTAAGAGTCTATCTGCACCACCGAGAATGGCTGTGCAGTCCGACTCGGGAGTGACACGGTATCTGTCTCCTCCCGTGTTGAATCGACATCTTGCGATGACGCTGGAGTGTCCTCTCCAGTGAAGCTGAAGCTACAGAGCCTGGGCAGGGTGATATGGAGGGTCTGCTGTTGCCCATGCAGCAGACCCCCCCTCTCTTCGCAGCTGAAGGGTCCAAGGGAAAGACGGAGTCAATACAGCTTGGCTTCAGGTGCGCCGCAGGAGTTGCCGGTGTTGACTACAACGTCAAACCGCCTTAGGGACTCCGGCTCCGGATTTTCTGTCGGGGTTTACTCCCTTAGCCTTTCCCCTGAAGAGGTATGCCGCAAGGCAGCGGAGGTTTTTTGGAATCAGAGTTTTCCTTCTCTGATGTGCCCTGACTGGAAGATCGAACCAGCGACACTTAGCTCGCAGGCCGACGCTCAATCCACTGAGCCAAACCAGCCAGGGGTGGGCCATAATATAATACCAGATAAACAAGGGTTTACTGTTTTTTTTACCACTTTCACAAGACAAAGGAAATAATAGCCATGTAAAAACCTCAGAGACTGGGGCAAAGTTGCTACTCATACAGCTTTTAGGAGCTCAAGTGATAGTCCTAAGAGATAGCTAAACAAAGTGGAAATGACTAAGTTACAATGGCAGAGTGGAAGACAGAATGAAAAGAGTCAGGAAAATGGGCCTGCTGGAATGAATATGTTATGTGAAGCCAGAGGATCTGCCAGAGGTTTATATTCCATGGGAAGGCCCAGTGGACATAGTATTCACCAAAGCCATCAGGAGTGCACTGCTGGGAAAAACACCAGCATTACTAGCAAGCGCAGTGGTAGCTAGTCTCTGTAGCCCAGGACTAATATTAGGAGAAATGGCCACATAGTTTTGTTCATTGACAGCAATGGGGATGATGGCCATAGCCCACCCAAGCATCAAAAGCCTGTTTGTGCTGTTCATTTTTTTTTCTGTCTTGTTCTTTCTCTCTCCTTATCCATCCACTGAAGCTACTTAGTCTCCCCATCTGTAACTAGGTCAAATTCAACAGTTGGCGGTGCTTATTCTGAGGTGATACTGGAGAGGTGGCCGATTCAGTTACAGACATAGCTGGCAGCTCTATCTCTTTCCTCCAATGCCCCAGGTCTGCTCTGTTTCATGAGCTGAATCTCTAGTTATAAACTGGTAGAAGCAATTTTCAACCTGCTTTCTGGAGAGATGGTTTCAGGGAGGGGCTTTGATTCTGGCCACCTACTTAAATGGATATTTTAATTCCTTGTTGCCTCTCTTTGCTAAAAATCTGGTCATCTCTGGTTTCAGCTCTAGTTTGTGGTTTCAGCTTTGCTCACTATTTTGGCTCTTGTTTCTTTCTTTAAAAAAAAGAAAAAGTAGGTGCTTATCCTGCTTGTAAGTCCAGTGGTATTTTTTTACTTGCCCTTCTCAGTATTTTATCTATCATTTCAATGTGCTTGAAGCTCAGTGCATGTTCTTACAACAATGCCATCTTGACCAAAGTGTATTGCATTTTTACAGAAAGAGCATCCTTCTTTTCTTCTTCCTCTGTTTCAATCTCTTTTTTTCGCTCTCATTGCTTTTAAGGTTTTCATAGTTACCCTTGATTTCTCTAGTTTTCCTGACATGCTTCTAGGAAGTTTACTTTTATTCATCTTGTTTGGTACTCTGAAAGTTTTGATATGAAGATCCATGTTTTTCCTCAATATTGGAAACTTAGTCATTATCATTTCAAATACTGAGTCACCACCATACATACATTCTTCCTCTAGGACTCCAATGAAACATGTTTCTCCCTCTCTCTCTCTCTCTCTCTCTCTGTCTCTCTCATTCTTCATTCCATCTTACTTACCTTATTTCATGAAATAAATTTGGATTGATTGGATTTTTGCTACATGCTATATACTGACAGGCATTGAGAATAAAGAAGCAAATATATACACTGAAAAGCTTGAAATATTGTCCCACATTTATAGAGATCTTTAAATAATTAAATCAATGCTTTTGGACACTTGAGTTGAGAGGAAGTGAAGAATGCTCAAAAAAATACAGTAGTCCTCCTTATCCATGGGGAATAAGTTCCAAGCCCACCCCCCAAAACTGCAGACAGAACTAAACTCTATATATACTGCTTCTTTTCCTATACATACATACCTATGATAAAGTTTAATTTATAAACTAGGCACAGTAAGAGATTAATAACAATAACTCATAATACAATGGAACAATTTTAACAATATACTATAATAAAAGTTATGTAAATTTTCTCTTAAAATATCTTATTGTACTGTACTCACATTTTAACTTAAAAAGAGCATTTTATGGCTTCTCTTTGGCATCTCCAAATAGCCAACATCAGTAATCTTATGTTTAGGGGCCATTATTAAATAAAATAAGGTTACTTGAACACAAGTGCTATGATACCATGACAGTTGATCTTATCACTGATATGACAACTAAGTGACTAATAGGCAGGTAGCATATACAGTGTGGAAACACTGGACAAATAGATAATTCACATCTAAAGTGGGATGTAGCAGGTTAGTGCAAGATTTCATCATGCTATTCAGAGCAGTGTGAAATTTAAAACTTATGAATTGTTTATTTCTGGAATATTTTATTTAAGATTTTCAGACCACAGTTGATGGTGTGTTACTGAAACCATGGAAAGAAAAACTGTGGGTAAGGGGGCAGGGGTCTACTTACTGTAGATCTTTAGCTGCTCCTTACATTTTTTTTCTAGATATCAATCCACGAATAAATAGATAATTTAAAAAGACTTTAACCCACTTCCTTATTCTCTTTTTTCAAATTATCCATGCCAATAGGCTGAAGCTCAAAATTCTTATGCAAGTTATTCTTGGAGGGCACTTTCAATCAGGCTTACATGCCCAATATGCCCGAAGCCCAGTGGGTAAAGATTTCCTAAACCTGGAATTTCCACTACTCTATAGAAAGCAGGTTGCATGTTTTATATTTATTATTGATAATCCTAAACAATAGTTTTTTAAAGATTTTATTTATTTATTTTTAGAGAGGGGAAGGGAGGGAGAAAGAGAGGAAGAGAAACATCAGTGTGTGATTGCCTCTCACACACCCCCAACTGGGGACCTGGTCTGCAACCCACGCATATGCCCTGACTGGGAATCAAACCACCAACCCTTTGGTTCACAGGCCAGCATTCAATCCACTGAGCCACACCACTTTATGTTTTAATTTTATCTCTACAAATCCAAGTTGCACTTTACTGACTTTAATATAAATACAAATGGCCAATACATAGGGAAATAAACAGCACATTTAGATCTGATAATCTACTTACTGTCGGCGGCGGCGGCGGCAGCCGTCCGTCTCGAGAGACGATGGCGTAGCTTCTTGAGAGTCTATCTGCACTGCCGAGAATGGCTGTGCAGTCCGACTCGGGAGTGACAATCCTGCCACACTTGTTACAGGTGAAGGCAGATGGCCGTTGTTGCTGCTGTTGACGCTGCTTCCGCCTCGATCTTTTCTGGACCGCCTCCTCGTTGCGCGCAGCCTCTGCGCGTGACGCACCTTGCCTGACCGCGAGCCTCAAGGCTAGGCGGTCGTCTGCTTGAAATTCCCATATGTTGAGATTGATGGAGCATTGTGTCATGTCCTTTTTGCAGATGTCTTTGAACCGCAGTTTTGGGCGCCCTGTCATCCTCTGGACTTCTGCTCGCTCGCCGTAGAGGAGGTCTTTGGGAATATGGCCTGCATCCATTCTTTTGACATGGCCGAGCCACCTGAGGCATCTCTCACTAAGAACTGTATGCAAACTGCTCATGTTGGCTCGCTTCAGCACCTCGGTGTTGGGGACCTTATCCTGCCAGGCGACATGCAGGATGCGTCGCAGGCACCTCATGTGGAAGCTGTTGAGTTTCCTTTCGTGCCTTGCGTAGGTGGTCCACGTCTCGCTGCCATAGAGGAGAGTGCTGAGTACGCAGGTTTGGTAGATGCGAAGTCTGGTTTTCTCAGTGAGGCTGGAATTGTTCCACGCTCGCCGGTTCAGTTTGGCCATAACTGTGGCTGCCCTGGCGATTCTCCGGTTGACCTCCAAGTCGACTGACAGAGAGCTCGAGATGATGGACCCAAGGTAAGTGAAATCATTGACAACCTCCACGGTGTATCCGTCGATGGTGATGCATGGGGGAGTCCCCATGCCTTGAGCCATAACGTTCGTCTTCGTCAGGCTGATGGCTAGTCCGAACTCCTTGCATGCGTGGGAAAGGCAAGAGACTAACTGCTGGAGTCCCTCTTCAGAGTGTGATGTCAAGGCTGCGTCGTCGGCGAAGAGCATCTCACGGATGAGCACCTCTTTGACTTTGGTCTTGGCTCGTAGATGGGCCAGGTTGTAGAGCTTGCCATCGGATCTGGTGTGAATGAAGACACCCTTGCTGCAGTCCTTAAAGGCGTATTGGAGGAGCATGGAGAAGAAGATTCTGAACAGCGTAGGCATGAGGACGCAGCCCTGCTTTACTCCGCTGCTGACTGGGAAGGCCTCAGAGGTTGCGCCGTTGTAGGACACCGTGCTGTGCATGTTGTTGTGAAAGGACATGACCACAGCAAGCAGATGTGGTGGACAGCCAATCTTCCGTAGCAAGCTGAAGAGACCGCTTCGACTGACCAGATCAAAAGCCTTCGTGAGGTCGATAAAGGCGAGGTAGAGTGGTTTATGCTGCTTGTGACACTTCTCCTGCAGCTGGCGTAGGGAGAAGATCATGTCCACTGTTGATCGGCCAGCTCTGAAGCCACACTGGGACTCTGGGTAGACGCGGGAAGCAAGGGTCTGCAGGCGGGCAAGAGCGACCTGGGCGAATGCTTTGCCGACGACGCTGAGGAGAGAGATGCCCCGGTAGTTGTTGCAGTTGCTGCGGTCTCCTTTGTTCTTGTACATGGTGATAATGTTGGCGTCTCTCATATCCTGGGGGATGTAACCCTCCTTCCAGCAGAGACAGAGTAGATGGTGGAGCGGCTGTAGCAGGACTGGTTTCCCGCTCTTTAGGATTTCTGGAGGGATTCCGTCGCTTCCTGGTGCTTTCCCGCAAGCGAGGCGGTCGATGGCTTTGCCGAGCTCTGCCGCAGTAGGTGGGGTGTCTAGCTCCTCCATGACTGGTAGGTCTGGGATGGCGTTAAGAGCAGTGTCTGTTACGGTGTTCTTCGTTGCGTACAGCTCGAGGTAGTGCTCGGTCCACCGCCGCATTTGCTGTTCCTGGTCAGTGATGACCTCACCTGTCTTGGACTTAAGGGGGGCGATCTTGGAGGGGATTGGGCCTGTTGCCTTCTTGATACCCTCATACATTCCTCGTGCGTTGCCTATATCAGCGGCTTCCTGGATGCTTCTGCACAGGTTTAGCCAATAGGTGTTGGCACAGTGGCGGGCGGTCTTCTGGACTTTGTTCCTGGCAGCCCGTAGAGCTTGAAGTGTACTGGGAGTGGGCGTGGCCTTGTAAGCCAGTAGGGCCTTCCTCTTAGCCTCGATCACGGGTTCCATTTCTTCCCAGTGAGCCTCGTACCAGTCAGCGTTCTTCCGCTCTTTCTTCCCGTAAGCAATAATGGCAGAGTTGTATATGGCGTCGCGGAGACGTGACCAATTGGATTCGATAATGTCATCTGCCGCCATTCCCTCGCCGAGTGCATCTTCCATCCTGTTGATGAATTGCTGGGTCTTAACTGGGTTGCTGGCACAACTGGTGTTGATGCGTGGGCGACCCTTCATCTTGGAGTGGTGCAACCTCTTCGGCATTATGCGCACCTTGCTTACCACGAGGGCATGGTCCGTGTCACAGTCTGCACTGTGGTAGCTGTGGGTGAGGAGGGTGCTGCCAATATCCATTCTTCTGGTGATGACGAGGTCAAGCTGGTGCCAGTGGTGGGAGCGGGGGTGCCTCCATGACACCTGGTGGATCTCTTTGCACTTGAAGAATGTGTTTGTCACGCACAGGCCGTGGTGACACGAAAGCTCAAGCAGCCGCTGACCATTCTCATTGGTCTTTCCTCTCCCAAAGTTTCCGAGGCAGGTGGGCCAGGCCATGTGGTCGGCTCCTACTCTTGCGTTGAAGTCTCCAAGGAGATAAAGAGCATTACTTCTGAGGATCTTGGATAACGCTTCGTCCAGTGCATGGTAGAACTGTTCTTTCTCTTCGATGGTGGCGCAGAGGGTTGGGGCGTACGCGCTAAGAATGCTGACTGGGCCGAAAGTTGTTGACAATCGGAGGGTAAGTAATCTCTCTGTGCCTCCTGTGGGTGGCTCTATGGAGTTAACAAGCGTGTTCTTCACAGCGAACCCAACACCGTCCTGTCTTGGTTGGTCCGGAGACTTCCCTTGCCAGTAGAAGGTGTAGTTGGTTTCTCTGATAGTTCCGTTGTCGGCCAACCGGGTCTCCTGTAGAGCCGCAATGTCGATGTTTAGTCGTGCCAGTTCCCTGTCGATGACGGCGGTTTTCCTGGCATCATTGATCCACGGAAGGTCTGCAGTAAGTCCGGGACACATGGTCCTGATTTTCCAGCTAGCGAGGCGAAGAGCTGGAGGCTTCTTTCTTGTTTTTTGCTTGGAATTGCCTGGTGTGAGTGTTTTGTGGCCCACTTCTCGAGAGACGCCTCTCTGATCCCCACGCACCCAGTGGGGCAGGCGAGCCATGGCGAGACGGCACCTAATTGGCTGGGGGCTGCCCAGCTTGAGGCGGGCGGTAGCTGTCCAGTGAGGTGCGATGACCTCTCCCACCGTCAGAGGAGACCCCTGGCGCTCGTTTCCTTCGCCAATCGGATGAGCTTATAACCGGTATCTGTCTCCTCCCGTGTTGAGTCGACATCTTGCGATGACGCTGGAGTGTCCTCTCCAGTGAAGCTACAAAGCCTGGGCAGGGTGATATGGAGGGCCAGCTGTTGCCCATGCAGCAGACCCACCCTCTCTTCGCAGCTGAAGGATCCAAGGGGAAAGACAGAGTCAATACAGCTTGGCTTCAGGTGCGCTGCAGGAGTTGCTGGTGTTGACTACAACGTCAAACCGCCTTAGGGACTCCGGCTCCGGATTTTCTGTCGGGGTTTACTCCCTTAGCCTTTCCCCTGAAGAGGTATGCTGCAAGGCAGCGGAGGTTTTTTGGAATCAGAGTTTTCCTTCTCTGAAGTGCCCTGACTGGAAGATCAAACCAGCGACACTTAGCTCGCAGGCCGACGCTCAATCCACTGAGCCAAACCAGCCAGGGTAAAATCTACTTAGTATATAACTATTTTAAGTCACCGTCAGATGGAAAAAATGAAGTATTATCAATGAAACAATAATGAACCTGTGTCATTATGTGACCACATACTAATCTTTAAAAATCTTGCTTCCTCCCCAAACATAATCACTATCCTAATCTATAGTATATTAGATTGGTCTCTTTTTTGTGCATTCTAAAAAAGAAATCATTAGTAGTCATTTATACATGTTTGTTTTTTTCTCAATACATTTATGTTTTTAGATGTAGTAGTAGTTTATTTTCTTTGTTATACCTTATTTCATTTTAGTAATATATCACAGACTATTATCCATTTTTTAATTTATGGGTATTGGAGGAGTTTCCATTTTTGAACTATGAACAGTATTATACATGTGTGAATATATGTATGCCTTTATGTTTATATATTTAAAGGGGTGGAAGTGTTAGTTTTTAGGATCTGTATAAGTTCAAGGGTAGTAAATGGTGCTACAGTTACCCAAAGTGATTTCGCTAAAACCCCACCAGTAATATATGAGTGATATAGTTGCTGCACATCGTTTCCAAAACTTGATACTGTCAGTCTTTTACATTTTAGCCACCTTAATTGTATTTCATTGTGTTGTATATATTTATGTATATATTCTATTCTATGTCTAAACACATATATAGTTTGTGTCACAACCACCATAAGCAGGATACAGAACTGTTTCATCATCCAAAAATCTCCTTCATAGTTACAACTTCCTTTCATTGCTAATCGTTGACATCCACTGAGCTGTTTTCTATCCTTATAATTTTGTTTTTTGCAAATGTCATATTAATGGAATAATACAGTATATAATCTTTTGAAATTTATTTTTTACACAATATTTTTGAGATTCATCCATGTAATGGCATTTACCAGTAATTTGTTCCTTTTTATAACTGAGTGGTGTTCTACTGTATAAATATACCATAGTTTATCTTTTAAACTGCTGACAGATATTTGCCTTATTTTCAATTTTTAAAAATTACAGCTAGAACGACTGTGAACATTCATGAACAGGTTTTTACATGACTGTGAGTTTTTATTTCTCTAAGATAACTACATAATAGTGGGTTTCCTGAGTCATATAATAAATACATGTTTAATTTTATAAGAAAATACCAAACCATTTACAGAGTGGCTATACTACTTTCCTATTTGGAAACACTTTATCCCTCATGCCTTGATTTTATAATTTGTTAGGTCTGTAGCAGTGCACCCTATAGAGCTGTAGGGGAGGAAAAACATTTTTCTCTACCCTCCTAAATAACAAAAGACAGATTAACAAGAGAGAAGCATACAAATTAATTTAAGTGTTATGTAAAATGGGAGACTTCATTAGGAAATGAAGACCCAAAGAAGTAGTTAAGCCCAAACATTTTTAATACTAGGTTTGATGAAGTGTGAAAAATGTTATAGGACAATGACTTTCAATCAGTGTGCCATAAAAAAAATATTTTTGTATTTCAATTTATTTTATTTTATTTTTCATTTTTTCAATTACAGTTGTCCCATTTTTCTCCAATTGCTGCCCCCCACCCAGCCCACCCCTTCTCCCACAATCATATCCCTCCCTGTTGTCCATGTCCATGAGTTCCCCATACACATTCCTTGACTAAACCCTTCCCTTACTTATCCCCCTTCTCTCCCTCCCCCTTTCTCCCTATTGATGGCTATTCTGCTCTTTTCCCATTTAGTTCATTTGTTTGTGTTGTTCTTTAGTTTCCTGTATTAGGTGATATCATATGGTATTTTTCTTTCTTTGCCTGGCTTATTTTACTAAGCATAATTCTCTCTGGTTCCATCCATGTTGTCGCAAATGGCAGGAGTTCCTTCTTTCTCTCTGCTGCATAGTATTTCATTGTGTAAATGTGCCACAGTTTTTTGATCCACTCATCTACAGATGGCACTTAGGTTGTTTCCAGCACCTAGCTATTGTAAACAGTGCTGCTATGAACATGGGGGTGCATAAGTTCTTTTGAATTAGGGTTTTAGGATTTTTCGGGTATAATCCTAGCAGTGGAGTCGGTGGTTCAAAAGGCAGTTTCATGTTTAGTTTTCTTGAGGTAATACCATACTGTTTTCCATACTGGCTGCACCAGTCTGCATTCCCACCAACAGTGCACTAGGGTTCCCATTTCTTTGCATCCTTGCCAGCACTTGTTGTTTGTTGATTTGTTGATGATGGCCATTCTGACTGGTGTAAAGTGGTATCACATTGTGGTTTTTATTTGCATTTCTCTGATGGCTAGTGATGTTGAGCATTTTTTCATGTGTCTATGGACCTTCTGTATGTCCTCTTTAGAGAAGTGTTTGTTCAGTTCCTATGCCCATTTTTTAACTGGGTTGTCTGTTTTCTTGATGTTGAGTCATTTAAGCTCTTTATATATTTTGGAGATGAGTCCCCTGTCTGAGATATCATTGACAAATATGTATTTATTCATTTCCCTTTGTACCAGTGTTCTTCTTCTCTTTTTTTCTTCTTCTCCTTAAAACATTCCCTTTAGCATCTCTTGCAATCCTGGTTTGATGGAGATGTATTCTTTTAGTCTTCCTTTGTCTGTGAAACTACTTATTTCACCTTCCATTTTGAATGAGAGCCTTGATGGGTAGAGTATTCTTGGTGGTAGGCCTTTTTTTTTTTTTTTTTTTTTTTTTTTTTTCATTCCTTGAAATATTTTTGACCATTCCCCTCTGGCTTATAGTGTTTCTGTTGAGAAATTGGTCGATAGCCTTATTGGCACTCCCTTGTATGTTATTTGCTGTTTTCCTCTTGCTGCTTTTAGGATTCTCTCTTTGTCTTTGAATGTTGCCATTTTAATTATGATGTGCCTTGGAGTGGGTTTTTTGGGGGGTTTCTCTTCATTGGGACTCTCTGTGCTCCCTGAACTTGCATAACTTTTTCTCTCATCAGGTTGGGAAAATTTTCTGTTATTATTTCTCCTATCAGCTTTTCTATTCTTCATTCTTCTTCTTCTCCCTCTTTTATTCCGATGACTCGGATGTTGTTTTTCCTCATGCTATCCTGTAATTCCCTTATATCTTCTTCGTACTTTTTAAATCTTTCTTCATTTTGTTGTATTGTCTGGGAATTTTTTTCTACATTGTCCTCTAACTCACTGATCCAATCCTCTGCTTTGTTTAGCTTGCATTTGATTGATTCTACTGTGTTTTTCAGTTCAGAGATTGCATTCTTCATTTCTCCCTGGTTCTTGTTAATAGTTTCTATGTCTTTTTTTTATGCTGGCGTAGTTCTCCGTAAGTTTCCTGTAATTTTCTTGGGGCTACTGGTAACTTTCTTGGAGGCTGTTGTAGTTGTTTTTGAGGTTTTCGAGTATATTGAGCTTCTTCACCATCATTGTTTTGAATTCCATGTCTGACATTTGGGCTATGTCTACTCAATCTATCTCTCTTTCTTGGGATTCCTCTTTTCGTTTCATTGAGAGGTTGTTTCTGCATCTTACCATGTTGGATTCTTCTTGTTTGTTTTTGTTTTTTGGATTTGTCTGCTTTGACTTCCCACCTTTGTGGTATGAGATTCTTTATAGGAGATCTGGGGGTTTCAGTGGGGCAGTCTCTTTGATCTCCTGAGCCTGATGTTCTTGGGATACCCTTTATGTCATTTGTTTATGCTATCTGGTTATATTTCAGATGCTCTTTGGTGGGATCTTCCCTATAGCTAGTTGACTGAGAGTCACTCTGTCCACTTTGTCTTGAATTCTTTTGTGGAGATGCTGTGGAAAACATAAACACACAGCCCAGGCAGGAAACCCACACCCTCAAAAATATCTCCCACCCTCTATCCCACTATCATCAGCAAATGAGCCAGTATTAATATAAATGTAGAGAGGTTAGGGCTTTTATACTATAGGAAGAATAGATAAGAGTTGTTTTTAAAGAGAAAAAATATGATTTTTGAGAGAGGAGATGATAGATTATTAATAGTAGCAAGCAGTGTTGAGACTCTGCAAGACAGTAGGTAATATTTACATTGTAAGTTAATAATAATAAAAGAAAAAGAAGGAAGAATGCAGAATATAGTAAGAAAGTGGAATTGTATAGTATTAGATTTATATAGTAGTTATATTCTATTTATTTACTGTCCCAGGGAGGCTAAATGAAACAGACAAACAGATAAACAAAAATTAAAGAGGAAGGATGAGAAGGAGAGATGGTATGAAACAAATTAAAGAGATGTTTTTTAAAAAATATTTTTCCATAAAAGTAAAAATTAAAATTAAAATTAAGAAATTTAAAAAATTAAAATAAAATAAAATGCAAATTAAAAAACTAAAGTAGAAATAAAAATTTAAAAATACAAAAGGAGAGTTTTTACTCAGTTCAGCCTTTGTGTGCTGTCTTCTTTTTCTGGATGCACAGCTGGTCTAGTGAGGCGGGCCAGAGGTTCCTGATCCTTGTAGCAGTGGTGCGCACCTGTGTGCAGTCTCGGTCACGCACCTGGGTTACTCCCACAGGCTGCAGTGGCTGGTGAATTCATTTGGCACCTTTTTGTAGCCAGCTCAAAGCTTGTTACCATGAGCACGTGCACGCACAAGGTGCCTGTCTGCTAGCCTCAGGCCTGCCCAGCTGTGCCCCGGGAGTAGGTCGCTTGACCCTTGGGGCGGGGCCCTGCACACCTGTGCCTGGTGGAAGTGAGCGTCTGTGAGTCGCTGCCGCCTGCTCTTCCCATACCTCAGCCAACCGCCATTCTCCCACCTGCCTGGGCTGGCAAGAGCAGAGCCAGTGCAAGTGGGCTATGCTCTGGCCTGGCGCCCACTGGGGCTGGCTAGGGGTTCCTGTGCATGGTCTTCTGTGTGCCCAGCAGGCCCTTCCTGCGCCCATTGGGGCACTGATCTTATGTCTGTTGGGGTGCGTCTGAAGGGCACCCGGACGCACAGCCAGTGACTGGGCTGCCCGCCTGGGCCAGTGGATGAGGGCACTTCCCTGTGCGTGCCCGTGCTACCCAAGGGGAGGGTTGGGGAATCGCTGAGCGCACTTCTGAGCCTGCACTCCTCAAGCATGTCCTATCACCCCCAAACTTTCCTCCCCTCTCCGCAGTACACAAGAGAAAAAAATAAAGGAAAATCACGTTCTCACATGCACAGCAGTACGCTATTTCTTGTCTTTCAGCGCCAGATGCCACCTGGTGCTCTCCTGGCTCTGCCAGCCGGCAGAGATCTGCTCTCCTCCCAATTCCTCTCTGGGGAAGCCTATAGTCACTAAAAAGTCTCTGTGTACTTCCAGCTGCAGCTCAGGGAGCCACCCCAGTCAGAAATCCCGTCTCGTTTCTTTTTCCTCCACTATCCTCACCAAACAGTTCGCTCCCAGTTGGTTTTCTCTAATCCAGCAGTGCCAAGTCTCGACTCCTGCCAGTGTCCAGCTGCTCACCGAGATGTTCTGTCTGCAATTAGTTCAAACTACAGACGGGTCTCAGGAGCCAGAAAGTATAGCCTCCCCTCTCTCCTCCGCCATCTTCTCTCTCCCACAACAATTTTTAAGGCATGCAATACCTGACTCTAATCAGGAGCACTGACCTCTTTTCCCTTACATTGTCAAATAAAAAAATGACAACAGTCAATATATCAAGAACTGTCTGGTGTGAATGAAGGAAAATTATACCTATTTTTTGTCGGATAAGCAAAAATATATATATTTTTTGTTGTGCTGCAGAATTTAATAATTAGCTTGTGTGCCATGAGATGAAAAATGTTGAAAATTGCTGCTACAGGACAAAAAGGATATTAGCTTAAGTGCAGTTAAGTGGGAAATACAGCAAGGCTTGTTTTCTAAGATTCCTCTGAAAAATCCTTTGTCTGGTGATAAAGGTGTTCCTTTCCTCAAGTTAAATCACAGACACCTTTCACGTGTTGATTTTATGACTTGTTTCAGAGGAAAACTAGAAACCTATTCCGGCACCTGCCTTTTTTCAAATACCTTTAGCTTAATATATTCAATATGTCAAGTTGCCATATTTTGGGGTAGCATATCCTAAACCCCAACAGTGCTAATTATTCCCTAGTAGTGAGGCAAAATCTTTCTGATTTTTTTATATGCTTTCTTGTTTATGCTATTACAGTTGTTTCAATTTCTTTTCTCTTTGTTCCCCTCCACCAGTGAATCCCTCCCTCCAGTTGTTCCCCCCTTAGTCCATGCCCATTGGTTGTGCATATAGTTCTTCTCAACATCTTCCTATCTACTCCACTCCCTCCTAGTATGCTTCTTAATTCCTATACCATCTCTCTCTTTCCCCTTTTCCCTCTCCCCTGCTGACCTCTGCCCAAAATGTTCCCCATACCTATAATTCTTTTCCCACTCTCATTGCCAACTTAATCTGCCTTTGTTTCAATTTCCTAGCTTCTGTTGTTGGTTGTTGTGATACAGTTTTCATTTTAGTGTTCATAGTTTTGATCCTCCTTGTCCTAAACAAGTCCCTTTTACATTTCATATAACCGTGGTTTGAATCTGATGAACTCCTTCAGTTTTACTTTGTCCTGGAAGCACTTTCTCTGCCCTTCTATTCTGAATGAAAGCTTCACTGGATAGAGTAATTGTGGTTGTAGGTTTTTGCTTTTCATTACTTTGAATATTTCTTGCCAGTCCCTTCTTGCCTGCAGAGTTTCTTTTGAGAAATCAGCTGAGAGTCTTATGGGGACCCCTTTGTACATAATTCTCTTCTTCTCTCTTGCTGCTTTTAAGATTCTCTCTTTATCCTTAATTTTTGACACTTTGATTATAATGTGTCTTGGTGTGGTTCTCCCTGGGTCCAGTTTTTTTTTTTTTTTTGGAACTCTCTGTGCTTCTGGGACCTGTAAGTCTATTTTCTTCCCCAAGTTAGGGAATTTCTGCTTCATTATTTTTTCACATAATTTTTCAATTTCTAGTTCTTCTTCTTCACCTTCTGGCAGACCTATGATTTGGATGTTGGCCCGCTTATAACTGTCCAATAAGTTTCTGAGCCTCTCCTCATTTTCCTCACTTTTTGTTTCCTCTTTCTGCACTGGTTGACTGTTTTTTTCCTTCCCTATGTTCTGATTTGTTTATTTGATCCCTGGTTTTCTCTCCCTCACTACTTGTTTTGTGTTTTTGTTTGTTTCAGCAGGACTAGCCTTCATTTCTTCCCCATCTTGTTTAAGATCTTCTGTCAGGTCTGTAAGCATTCTTATAACCAAAGCTCTGAACTGAGCCTCAGAAAGATTTCCTATCTGCTGCTTTGTTAGATTAGATATTTGCTGTCTGGTCAGCTGCATCACTGGGATCTCTATCATGATCTGTGCCATCCTGACCATTTTGTGTTTACCTTTGCTTCCTGGGCAGGGCCGTCACAACTTCTATGCTATAGGGAGTGGAGCCCCATGCACTCATCACAACTGTATGACCCATCTCACCACGCTGTGACATTTTTTGCAGGGGTGGGGTTTCAAGATGGACTCCCACCATTCACTCTCCACTGAGAGACCGAGAGCCTCTTTCTCCATCCCCAATCCCTCTGGGCCTCACAGTCCAAGGCAATAGAGGCCTGCCTTCTCCAGCTTTGGAATCGCAAGCTGACGGGTCTGGTCTGCAGCTAGGGATGTTCCCCAGGCGCTTCTCACCTCCCCTTAAATATGGGTGTCTGTGCTTACTGCTCTCCTGCCTCTGTCGCTGCTGCTGCAGCAGACAGCACAGCTTGAACTTTCCTCCCCAGCTTCACCCCTCCCGCCTGTCTGGACCAGCACCACTTCTTTATAACTTCATATGTTGGACTTCCATTTATTTTCTGGAACTTCTGGTTATTTCTAGTTTTGCAGTAGTTGTATTCCTTCTTAGTTGTGGAGGGAGACAGAGCGTGTCAGTCTAGGTCTCCATGTTGGCTGGAAGTCTCCTGTGTTTTGTTTGCTTCCGTGTCCCAGGGAGAGCTGTCACTCCCACTATGTTGTAAGGGGCGAAGCCTTAGGGATTTGTCAGTAACAGGCGACCTGTTTTACCATGTTGTGGCACTGTATGCGGGGGAGGGGTCTGAGAAGGAACAATGCCGCTTGCCCAGCACTCGCCCCTTTTCCAGGCACTTCTCCCACTTCTGCACTGGAATGGTGCCCCTCTAGCTGCTGCCTTGGCCATCGTTCCCAGAGTGGGTGGATCTGTGGATGTTCTAGGTCCATGGGGGCCCTTTAAATAAGTGGACTCTGCTTAGAGACTGGCAGTTTCTACCTCCATACCAACCCCCACTGGTTTGCACAGTCAAAAGCAATGGGGCTTGATTTTCCCCGGTGCTGGGACAGTGATCTGTGTGGTCTGGTGAGGAGCTGGTAACACTCCCCAGGTGTCCCTCCTGACTTTAAAACATGTAATTGCACTTTCTGCTGGGCTGCTGCTGTTGCTGCTGCTGCCACCACCACACCGTGTCCTCTCTGCCCTGGCTCCGCCCCTGCTACCTGTCTGGATGAGTATTTCTTCTTTATATCTTTGTTTGCGAGACTTCCATGCACTTTGATTTCTGGAATTTCTGGTTGTTTCTAGTTTTGTGGTAATTGTATTCCTTCTTAGTTGTGGAGGGAGACGTAGAGTGTCTGTCTCTGCCTTCATCTTGCCAGAAGTCCTTTCTAACTTGTTTACCCAATGTTCCATGAATCACAAGTTTTCAAATGTGGCTAGTGGGAATAGACACTATTATCATCTTTGTATAATTACTGTATAGTACTTTAATCCTTCCAAATAGTTCTTTCCTGTCTTCGCATAGTTTCCTGTCACACATGGTCTGATTAGAACTCTGCTGAATACTCAAGGGCCTCTACAGATTTCTGCCGCTCTCTCTCTCCGAATATCTCTCTTCTCTCTGGTATTCTGTCCTATGAACTCTAGATGCCCTGCTCTCCCTGAACTGTTGGCTCTGTCTCCTTAACTCACGGAGTTTTCCATGTTCCACCTGGATTACCACTCCATATGCCTTAGTCTGGAAACTCTGGGTAATCACGGGATTTATCTCATTTGTTTCCCATCTCATAAGGATCATTGTCCTTAATTGCTTGATATCCAGTGTCTTGAAAACTGTCATATCATATATGTATTTCTCTTTTATTTAGTTGTTTCAGGTGTAATGGTAAATTCAGTTCTTGTTACTGTACGTGGCCAGAAGTGAAAGTATTAATTTGTATTCTTTATTACAAGTGAATTTGAATATCTTATATGTCTGTTAGCTATAATATCTCTTCTTACGTGAAATGACAGTTTATATGTTTTGTTATTTTTCTACTATATCAATTTTCCATTTCTCATTATTTCAGAAGAGTGTCTTCTACATTTAAGATATCAAACCATTATCTGCCACATATGTTATTAATGTTTTATTCATTTGTTATTTGCTTTTCATTTTAAGTTTTGTAATGCAACTAATTTCAGTTTTTATTTAATCAGCACTATGATTATCTTGATTTTTTGTTGATTCTGCAATTGAATAATGTACCAATATTACATGCACACATACTATCTTCTATTTATTTTTATGATTTTACTAAAATCATAGAGAATCATAAAGAGGTAAGGAAGGAATTTTAAAACAACTGCCTTTTAGTTCTTCATTTTAACTTGATGTTATTCCCTTAAACCAAGGGTTAGGACTTAGTTCAGATGGACTGAAACAATCTATATCCTCACACAGCTATTGTTTCAACAAGAGTATACAATCTTCCTTGGCATACTCATACTGCAGGCTCAGCTGAGATTCTCAATCTGAGATAACTCTGATATCTATGGAATGGTAACAGTGGTTGAGTGAAGCATTTCTAGTAGGAATAAGCACATGGTTAAAAAGCAGAGTAAATTGTTAAGTTTCATTGTAGATTCTTTAGCTATTATTTTCACGTTCAGTTTTACTTTCTATATTCTCTTTCCTTTCTTGCCCTAGATCCCACACCTTTGTCCAGCCAAAAATTTTCTCTTCTCTTTAGAGATGTTTGCAGTGAAGGGTAAAAGAATGTGCCATCTTAAATTAAGCTGCTTCAACATATGGGTTATTTTAAACTAAAGCTCATTTAGAAACAGCAGACACTGAAAAAGCACTAAAAACAGGGCACAACTTTTCCTTTTTTTTAAAAGTAAATTTTCTTTCTTAAAATGTATTTGCAGTTATAGAGATATCTCCCTATCTTTATAGCAAGACTGAGTTCCCTCTTGGAGTCTCTAAAGGACAATCCATTTTCTGGTCTATTCCAGTTTCTAAAGGCTACCCATATTTTTGACTAATGGCTCCTTGTATTTTGAAAACCAGCAAAGGTTGCTTAAATCCTTCTAACATAAAATCACTCTAACTCTTCTTCTGCTTCCCACTTATCTTTCCTTTTTTAAAATTTTATGATTTTATTTAATTTATATTTGTGCAATCATCACAATAACTCAGTTTTAAATCACTTCCATTACACCGAAAAGTTGCCTCATGCCCATTTTAAGTAGATCCCCACTTGCATTTCTAGCCAGGTACACCCTGATTTGCTTTCTTTTCTTATAGATTTTTTCCTGGCATTTCATATAACTAGAATGATAAACAATGTAGCCTTTTGCATCTGACTTCCTTCATTTCACATAAATGTTTTTAATTAATTAATTTATTTATTTTGGGGGGTGGACCCCCGCTCTGTGACAGTTCCCCCCTCTCAGACTTAAGACCCTTTATAATCTTATAAAGGACAATGGGCGAAGGTCTCGCTCCTCTAGCTGCTTCAAGCTGCACATGGCCGTCGTCCTACCTACCCTTGGGTCCAGAAGTCCCTAATAAGAGTGGGGGTTTGGAGGGGAGAGTGGCTTTCCCACCTTGGGAAGGATCTTGCAGTCTCCAGATCAGCTGGCTGTCCCCGGACCACAGCATGCTTGGTTTAACAGACTGGCATCCTTGTATTCTGGGGGCAACAAATTTGGCAATAAGGTTAAAAGGCATCATTCAATCCATAATCACTAGTTGAAAAAAGGCAGGGATTAGTTTTTCAATGTCCCAAATTAGGGGGGAAAAAAGGCTTCTTTGGAAGAAGGTATGCAAGGCATGTGAAATCTGTCCAAAACCCTTTTGCCCACTATACTTAGTTTGGTCTAAGGGGAATATTTTAGGTTTCGCCTCTCTCAGACTTCTGGGCCCTTTCTGGCCAAGCCATTAGGATAGAAAAGAGAAACCAGTTTTAAAGTGAAGCCCACAGTCCACCCCATACTTCACCAACCCAGTCACTTAGTTCAGTCAAGCCATTGAGTCTCAGGAGGCAGCAAAACAGAAGGATTAATTGTGGCCTATACATACAATCACTCAGGTAATGAGATCATAGGCTTATGCCCTATGAAAACAGAATACACATGTTAATTTACACAACATAATCCACAAACCAGTCTCTAAATCTGCGAGACTGTCTTATTGGAAAGAGACATCCAGTTGCAATGCATTTGGCATTGTTCTTGCCTGTAAATTAAGCATCTTTGATGATGTCACAGACCTAGTTTACCTTTCAAATGAAAACAAACTTTAAATGAAAAGAAACTTTAAAGACAGCTGCACTACTTTATAGTCTGCCACTATGCATTGTGATTTTCCCTGAATTGTAATTTTTCTCGTTCAGATTACCCTCCTTGTCATTAAAGGAACTGCATTAAGCCCAGTTTTAATTTATCCTGTTCATTTCCATAAACACAACAAGAGCAGCAAATGATCACTTATGATCTTTAGTTCTGCTTTGCTGGAACTTACACAAGGAACATTTAGGGTGACCTTCAGTCTGCCCTTCAGGGCACAGGATTGAGCCACGTACCTGCCATTCAGCCTTTCCTATAAACACCTGTCTTTTCCAAATCCTTCGGGTTTCACATTGTGCCTTAAGATTACTTCTAGCAATCTTTCAGGAACCTTCGTTCCTTCCCTGGAAAGATTGCCAAGGATCGCACAACCAACCAAGGTACCAGGCCTTTTCTCTCGTGGGCTTTTATTACCTTCAAAAGTCAATCCCAATTCCTCAGGGCTTTTGGGTAACAACCAGAGCCCAAGCATGCCTCCTTTAGGCATGACATTCCAGTGAAAGTCTTGGTCAACAAAACCTCTATGAACAACTGGTCTTATTAGTTTTATGGAAAGAACCTTATGTCGTTACTTCTTCAGAATGCCAAATTCTGTAGGGATCAGGTAGGGAGAAAAATATGCAGTGTGAAGGAAAATCCTTGTCCTTCTAATATTCACTAAAATTGAATTTCCATACTTTACATTTTCTTTAGTTCACTCTCCTACATGTGAGGGTGTTTTTTTTGGGGGGGGGTTGTAAGGGGGATTGGCTGGCTCATTTATTAATGTATTTTGCTTTCATATTTTTCCCTGACAAAAAATTTTTGTTAGTTTGATTTACTATGAGAGTTGTCCCACTTTTTTTCTCCATTGCTTCTCCATACCCTGCCCACCCCTTCTCCCACAGTCAGTCCCCATCCAATTTGTCCATGTCCATGGGTCATTTATACATGTTCTTTGAGTAGACCCATCTCCTTCTTACCCCCTTCTTTCTCTCCCCACTTCCCCCTTGTCACTGTTAGTCTACTCCTTGTTTACATGCCTCTGGTTCAGTTTTGCTCATTTGTTTCTGTTGTTCTTTAGTCTCCTGTATTAGGTGATATCATATGGTATTTTTCTTTCATTGCCTGGCTTATTTCACTAAGCATAATTCTCTCTAGTGCCATCCATGTTGTTGCAAAAAGTCAAATTTCCTTCTTTCTTTCTGCTACATAGTATTCCATTGTGTAGATGTACCACAGTTTTTTGATCCTCTCATCTAAAGATGGGCATTTAGGTTGTTTCCAACACTTGATTATTGTAAATAGAGCTGCTATGAACATAGGGGTGCATAAGTTTTTTTGAAATAGTGTTTCAGGATTCTTCAGGTATAATCCTAGCAATGGAATTGCTGGTTCAAAAGGCAGTTGCATTTTTAGTTTTTTGAGGTAATTCCATACTGTTTTCCATAGTGGCTACACCAATCTGCATTCCCACAAATAGTGAAGGAGGGTTCCCTTTTCTGCGCATCCTCGCCAACACATATTGTTCTTTATATATTTTGGAGATCAATTTCTTGTCTGAGGTATTATTGACAAGTATACTTGCCCATATGGTTAGTTCCTTTGCATCTTGCTTATGTTTTCCTTTGCTGAGCAGACACTCTTTAATTTGATGTAGTCCCATTTCTCTATTCTTTCCTTTATTTCCCTTGCTTTGGAGATATATTGGTGAAAATGTTGCTATGTGGGATATCTGAAAATTTTCTGCCTATGTTTTTCTCTAGGACTTTTATAGTGTCACAGCTTACATTTAAGTCTTTGATTCACCTTGAGTTTATTCTGATGTGTGGTGTAAGTGGGTGGTCTAGTTTCACTTTTTTGCAGGACCCTGTCCAGTTCTCCCAGCACCATTTGTTTGAGAGTGTCTTTTTAGTTCGTTTTATGTTCCCTGCCCCTTTGTCAAATATTAGTTGACCATAGAGACCTGAGTTTATTTATGGGGTCTCTATTCTGTTCCATTGATCTATATGTCTGTTCTTATGCCAGTACTACACTGTTTTGATTACCATGGCCTTGTAGTATAGTTTGATATCAGGTTTTGTGATTCCCCCTACTGAGTTCTTCTTCCTCAAGATTGCTGTGACTATTCGGGGTTTTTTCAGGTTCCATATAAATTTTTGGAGTATTTGTTCTAGGTCTGTGAAATACGTTGCCGTTGTTCTAATAAGAACTGTGTTGAATCTGTAAATTGCTTTGGATAGTGTGGACATTTTAATGATGATGTTGATTCTTCCCATCCATGAACATAATATATGCTTCCATTTATTTGTATCTTCCTTAATTTCTTTCTTCAATATTACATAATTTTCAGAGTACATGTCTTTTACCTCCTTGTTGAAGTTTATTTCTAAGAACTTTATTTTTCTTGTTGCTATAGTAAATGGGATTTTTTGTCTAATTTCTATCTCTGATATTTTACTGTTGGTGTACAGAAATGTTTTTGATTTCTAAATATTGACTTTATAACCAGCTATTTTGCCAAATTCACTAATTAGGTCGAGTAGTTTTTTAGTGGAGTCTATAGGGTTTTCTATGTACACTATCATGTCATCTGAAAATAATGACAGTTTTACTTCTTCTTTTCAAATTTGGATGCCTTTTATTTCTTTTTCTTGTCTGATTGCTGTGGCTAGAACTTCTAAGACTATGTTGAATAGGAGTGGGGAGAATGGACATCCTTGTCTTGTTTCTGATCTCAGGGAGAATGCTTTCAGTTTTTGTCCATTGAGTATGATGTTGGTTTCAGGTTTCTCATATATGACATTTATTATCTAGAGGTGTGTGTGGTGTGCTCCCTCTATTCCCATTTTTCTGAGTGTTCTTATCATAAATGGGTTTTGTACTTTATAAAATGTTTTTTCTGTATCTTTGATATGATTATGTGGTTTTTCTTTTTCATTTTGTTTATGTTGTATATTACATTTATTGTTTTGCAAATATTAAACCATCCTTGCATCCCTGTTATGTATCCCAGTTGATTGTGGGGTATGTACTTTCTAATGTGTTACTAAATCCAGCTTGCCAGTATTTTGTTGAGGATTTTAGCATTTATGTTCATCAGCAATATTGGCCTGTAGTGTTCTTTTTTTGTTATGTCTTGACTTGGTTTTTGAACTAGAGCAATACTGGCTTCATAGAAAGCATTGGGGAGTCTTCCCTCTTCTGGGATTTTTTGGAATAGTTTGAGAAGGATAGGAGTTAGTTCTTTCCTAAATACTTTGTAAAATTTGCCTGTGAAACCATTCGGTCCAGGACTTTTGTGTGCCGGGAGTTTTTTGATTACTACTTCAATTTCACTAGTTGTTATTGGTCTGTTCAGGCTTTCTGCTTCTGCGTGTTTCAGTTTTGGAAGATTATTTCTTTCCAGAAATTTGTCCATTTCATCTAGGTTGTCAAGTTTCTTGTGATACAGTTGTTTATAGTAATTTCTTACAATCCTTTGTATTTCTGTGTATCGGTTGTGATTCCTCCTCTTCCGTTTCTTATTTTATTTATTTGGGTCCTTTCTCATTTTTCTTGATGAGCCTGGTTAAAGGCTGGTCCGTTTTGTTTATCTTTTCAAAGAACCAGCTCCTGGTTTTATTGATCTTCTGAATTGTTTGTTTAGTCTCTATGTCATTTAATTCTGCTCTGAATTGATTATTTCCTTCTTTCTACTCAGGGCTTTGTTTGTTGTTGTTCCTCTAGGTCTTATAGCTGTAGGGTTAGATTTTTTATTAGAGATTCTTCTAGCTTTTTTAGGTAGGCCTGTATTGCTATGAACTTTCCTCTCAGTACTGCTTTTGCTGTATCCCATAGGTTTTGAGTTGTTGTGTGTTCATTATCATTTGTTTCCAGAAAGTTTTTGATTTTTTCCTTGATGTCATTGTTAACCCATTTCTTATTAAATAGCATATTCTTCATTCTCCACGAGTTTGAATGTCTTTGAGTTTTTTTCCTTGAGGTTGATTTCTAGTTTCAAGGCATTGTGATCTGAGAAGATGCTTGATATAATTTTAATTTTATTGAATTTGTTGAGGCTTGTTTTCTGTCCTACCATGTGGTTTATCTTTGAGGATATTCCATGTGCACTTGAAAAGAATGTATCTTTTGCTTCTTTGGAATGAAAAGTTCTATATATATCAACTAAGTTCATTTCGACTAGAATATTGTTCAATACCTCAATATCCTTGGTGTGTCCTTGTTTCGAAAATCTGTCCATTGTTAACAATGGGGTGTTAAATTCCCCTACTATCGACATGTTTCTATTTATATCCTTCCTAAAGTCTTTCAAAATTTTCCTTAAACACTTGGGTGCTCCCATGTTGGGTGCATATGTGTTTACAAGGGTTTTATCTTCTTGATGGATTTTTCCCTTAGTATTATAAAATGTCCTTCTTTGTCTCTTTTTATGACCTTTGCTGTGAAATCTGTTTTGTCTGATGTAAGTATTGCTACCCCAGCTTTTTTTCACATCCAGTTGCTTGAAATATTTTTCCCATCCCTTCACCTTCAGTCTGTGTAGATCTTTTGTTCTAAAGTGGGTCTCCTGTAGACAGCACATATGTGGGTCATGCTTTCTAATCCATTCAGCTACCCTATGTCTTTTTATTGGTTCATTTAATCCATTTACATTTAAGGTTATTATTGATAAGTACTTATTCGTGGTCATTTTTCCCCTTTGTACTTGTGTTCCTCTCTGTCTCTCTCTGTTTCTTCATCTTCTTAAAGCAGACACTTTACCATCTCTTGCAATGCTGGTTTGGTGGAGATGTATTCTTTTAGTCTTTTGTCTGGGAAACTCCTTATTTCACCTTCCATTTTGAATGAGAGCCTTGCTGGGTAGAGTAGTCTCAGATGTAGACGTTTGTTTTTCATTGCTTGGAATATTTTTTGCCATTCCTTTCTGGCTTGTAGTGTTTCTGTTGAGAAATCTGATGATAGCCTTATTGGAGCTCCCTTGTATGTTATTAGCTCTTTCTCTCTTGCTGCTTCTATGATTCTCTTTTTGTCTTTCAGTGTTGCCATTTTAATTATGATGTGTCTTGGAGTGGGCCTGTTAAGTTTGATATTCATTGGAACCCTCTGTGCTCCCTGGACTTGCGTGACATTTTATCCCATCGTGTTAGGGGAGTTTCCTATTATTAGTTTTCAAAAAGGTTTTCTATCCCTTGCTCTTCTTCTTCTCCTTCTGGTATTCCTATGATACAGATACTATTACATTTCATGTTGTCCTGCAGCTCTCTTAAACCTCTTCATTCTTTGTTGCAGTGTCTAGAAATTTTTTTCTACATTTTACTCCTGCTCACTGGTCCGATTTTCTCCTTCCTTTAGCCTGTTTTTAATTCCTTCTACTGTGTTCTTCAATTCAGAAATTGTATTCTTCATTTCCTTCTGGCTCTTATTGATAGCTCATATGTCCTTTTTCATGGTGGTGTAATTCTCAGTAAGTTCCTTGTAGTTTCCCTGGAGTTTTTTGTAGTTTTCTTTGCTCTTGCTGAGCTCACTGAGCTTCCCTATAATCCGTGTTTTAAAATCTATGTCTGATAGTTTGCTTTCCTCTATTTCATTTAGCACTCCTTCTGGGGATTCCTCCTTTCCTTTTGATGGGGGGTTGTCTCTCCATGTCCCCATTTTTGTGATTCTTCTTGTTTGTTGCTGCTTCTTGAATTGATCTACACTTCCTGGATCTTCCTCTAGTGGTGTAAAATCATGTACCAGTCTGGGCCTAGGCAGCCTATTGGAGACTACCAGAGATCTACTGCCCTTGTCTATATCCTTTAGTGTTAATCTATTCAATCTGTGATCAGCCGTGAAGCTGAAGCACCGAGGGTGGGACAGATTAACTCATGCAGGTGGGGTTTTTGCTTCCCCTCAGGCTGATGCCACTTGGAGGGGAATGGTCTGCCTGCAGTATGGGGAATGAGTCAGCACCAGGAACCATTCAGCTGCTCCCTCAGTTCCCTCCCCAAAGCCACCGCCCCAAATTCTCACCAAGAATCTCCAGTCCTCTCTGCCCTCCCTCCACTTGAGCCCAGGATAAGTGGGTGCCAAAATATGTTCATATGTGACCCGTTTAAGAGTGCTTTGTCTCCAGGTTTTTCTTTCAGGCCAGCAAAAATCCCTGTGGCTTTTCGCTTTCACAGCTGGATGCTATTTTACTTTCTGCTCTGTTGCTGTAGGCTGGGAAGCCCAGCTGGGGGTTTAGACCCTGCCCTTCTCAGGGGGAACTCCCGACTGCTGACCTGTTTCTCAGTCCCTTCAGCTGCCACTCATGGGAGCCCTGCCAGCCCTTTCAGGTCCGCACTTCCTACTGGTCACATTGTGATGAATCAGCCTTTTCTGTCTCTTCATGGTTATAAGACATCTCTCCAGCTAGTGTTCAGTTGGTTGTTCCAGATGATTTCTCCACAATTAAATTATAATTCCAGATTGGTCCTGGGAGGAGGTTAGTGTAACTTCCACTTACTCCTCCACCTTCTTGGATCTTCCCACATAAATCCTGCCTCCCACTTTTACATTTGTGATAATATTAGATTCACCTGGATTATCCAGGATAATCTCTCAATTTATAGCTCATTTTATTAACACCATAATTATGTCTGCAATCTTAAATTTTCCATTGCCATGTAATATAACATATGACAGATCCGAGGGATTAGAATGTGGAATTGGAGGTATATTTTTCTGCCAACCACAGGGCATTAATTGATGTGTAATGTATTTGTGGCCCAATGGCCATAAAAAAGTTCTGAGAAATGTAGTTAACTTAGCCAAATAACATATTACAAAGCTACCACAACCAATTCTTGTTGAATTCAAACTCAAGTATATCTCCTTGAACCATACTTAATCTCTAAATAAAGACTACCCTACATAAAAATGAAAACACTATACTCCTTTTCCTAGAAGAGTATAGAAAGTACTTTTGTGTCTTTGGATGATGTTCATTCTTCTCCTTGTTGATTCATACTCTCTTTTATGTCATGCAGCTTACATATTACATAAAGTTAAAAATTATTGCTAGATCTTTTGGTTAGATAATTGGATGACAGAGTGAAGGGAATTGAAATATTAACTTATTAAATTACAGGTAAAATTAAATTATTAAATAAAAGTATTAATTTAAGGAAGTAGTACTCATAACTATTATAACCCACATTTCTGCAGTGGTCATATGGCAGGTATTTATAAATATTCCTTTTGTCCTCAGCAGTCATCTTGCTTTTTTTAGTTTTTTACCTAGTGCAGTGACCCAAAACTTTATTCTTGAAGGGTCTGGGTTTTTAAGGGCTCTGCCTAAATTAAGTTGTAGTATTTCACCTAATTTAATCATAGGGCATGGGAGTACCAACACATACCTTAGAAGATTTCCTATATTCCAGATACCCTCATCCTTGTCCCCATTGTATTGCAATAGCAACCCAATTTTCCCTTGGTGATCACAACTGATCATCCTAACCGGAGTAACCCCCTTCCCTTCCTTTTTATTCAATGGCATGAGGTGCCCAGAGTGGTCAGGCAGCATTTTCAACTTCTAATACTGAGGACTTATTATTGGGTCCCCTAGTAGAAGTATTTCTGTCTTTGGAACTAAGGCCACAAGAGAAGCAGAGCCTTTAAGTTGCAAGGACAAAGAGCAAACATTTTGCTTGTGCATTACTAGGGTTAATAGTGAGAGGAGTCACTCCTATTTCCATCCCTTGACTCTTGGATTTATGAATATTGGCTAAAGTAAAAACAGCATCATTTAGAGCATGTGCTCAAATAACATTGTTTCTTTAACGACATTTTGTTATACTGTTGACTAAAAGAAAATTGATTCACAGCCAGAACCATTGTCTGTGTGGAGTTTGCACATTTTCCCCATGTCTGCATGAGTTTTCTCTGAGTACTCTGGTTTCTTCCCACATCCCAAAGATGTAAAGGTGAACTGAACCGGATTGTCTAAACTGTCACAGTCTGAGAGACTGTGAGTGTGTGTGAGGATGCCCTGAGGTGGAAAGGCATTATCTCCAGGGTGGGTTTCCACCTGGTGCCCTATGCTGCCAGGAGAGGTTCCAGTCAACTGCATCCCTGAACTGTAATAAGCAGATTGGAAAAAATTATCTTACCTGATGGAAGCAGTACATATAATCAGCCTGCCACCAGATAGTTAGATGATCACCCTGGGGCATAATGCCATATTGGAGTTAGTAGTCTCTGCTTCTTACAAGTTGGGCACTCAGCAGTGGCTGTAACCAGGTCAGCCTTGGTGGGTAGAATTCCATGTTGCTATGTCTATACATAGCCTCCATGTCTGCTACTGTGACCACTTTGTTAATGAGCCCATTGGGCAATGCCAGGAGTAACTGAGGAAGAAACATAAAAATGTATATTTCAGTTAACTTACTATGGTTTGCCAGAATATTCTTGGCTTCCAAGGACTAGTCAGTATAATGTAAATCCTTGTATCATGTAGGAATTGCATGTGGCTGCTCATAACAGTGACTTTAAATAATAGTGACTTAAAAGAAGTACAAGTTTATCTTTCCTTTTCATAAAAAACTTTAAAATATTCACTGCAGCACTGTCATGAAGGATTTATAATCATTAGGGATATAGTGTCATCCTCTCTTTTGCTATCCTTAGCAAATACCATCTATTCTCAATGTTGGCTCAAAATACAAGATGCCTGCTACAGCTCTAGTAATTTCATCAAATTCAAGGATTAAAAGCAAGAAGTAGAAAATTCAAAAGGAGCATTCACCAGCTATCTATTTCCCTTTGCATGAGCTTTTCCAAAATTTCTTCCTAACAACTTCACCTGTATCTCACTCAGTGGGTCTGAGTCATCTGGCCAAACCAAGTAGCACAACACAATGGGAAATAAAACTTTTGACTCAGTCTATTATCTCCCCAAATAGAATTGGGGATTTTTATCTAAGGGAGAAAGACAGAGTGGATATTACATTAGCAAGCAACAGTCTGACACAGTATAGACAGATCATTTTCCATGCACCATCCTCCATTATTTACTTTTATTGCTATGAAAGAATTGAAGTGGATAAAACTGCCTCTAGCTCTCCCATGTCTAGTTATTTAATGGATACCTGAATCCAGTTACAAAATCTATAAGATTTTATTTGTTCATATTTTTGCAAATGAAAAAAATAGCAAGTAATGAGATTTTTTAGTTGTTAGTTTTATTGTGATTTTTGCCTTAGAAAACTATGTATATACACACACATGCACATGCATAAATATCTGATTTATCCCCTACCCTCAATAAACTTACTCTGCAAAGAGAAAATAATACAAGCTAAATGCCAGTCACATTAACCAGTGATTCAAGGTGATAAAATGAAGGGAGATTCCAATATCACTCTGACTCAAATGATATAGAAGGTTAAGTGCTCAGACTTTCCTTGGGCATCTATACCAAGACAGGGTGCTGTGAGGGGACTTCAAAACTCCTAGTTCCAAATAGGGACACATATCTGTCATTCTTAGAGACTCTGTTTATATTTTTTACCTTTTTTCATTTATTAATAATAATAAGCAAGCTGTGATGGAGTTGCTCTTTAATCACAATGATTCATTTCCTTGTAGCTTCCTTTTTGTCATAAAGCCTGAGTTCTGAGCAAAATCAGCATAAGACTTGTGTGGGTGGAGGGTAGTCATCAACCAAGTGTAATTTGCAGGTGATCATAGAACCCATCACTACTTAAGAGTATTCACCAAAAAGGGGGGGGGGCTCATTTGAGTGATTTCAAATTTCTTTAAAATAGCCTCACTAAAAAGAAAATTATTTTAACTTATGCTATTAGTCATTTCTACCTGAATGAGGTACTTTCTACTTAACACCTAAATTCAAAAGTTAGTCTAGGCCCTTTGAGAGTATCATAATCTCTATTTTAAAATATACCCAGGATCCAACCACTTCTCCTTATTTCCACAACTACCAATCACCATTTCTCCTGGATTACTGCAATAGCCTCCTCATCAGTCTCCCTTATTTCCACCATTTTCACTGCCCCCATCACCTCCCAGCAAAGCATAAAGTCTTTTTTAATACAATAGCCAAATTGTGACACTTTGCTTAAAACATTCCAGTGGCTTCTTTTATCTCTAATAAGAAAATTATAATATGGTCTCTAAGATTGACCACTGGATGTCTCTTGATTTCACCCCTCAACTCTCTTTCCCTGGCCCATTATATTTCAGGCATTTGGGCCCCCTGGTTGGATTCTAATGTGTCAATAGCTCCAATCTTCTGAGCATTTCAAATTATGATATCCTCTCTCTAGAGTGCCACTCTTCTTGAAATCTTAATTTATGTACTTACTTTCTCACTTGATCCAGATTTCTGCTTATGGGTCTTTTTAGTGAATTTTTCCTGAATAACTGATCTAAAAAGGCACTAGCACCCTACTTTATAACACTCCATCTTTTTACCTTGCCATATTTTCCCTCATAGGACTTATCACAGCTTCACATATATATTTGTTTATTTATTCATTGTGTACATTTTCACTTGAAGATGTGTTACTGAAGAGCTTATTCTTGGTCTCCTTATCTTCTGATATATAGGGAGCACCTAGAAAAGTGGCACATTGCAGAGTCTCCATAAATGTTTGTTGGATGACTATATGAAGTGCATGAGGTCTCAAGAAGGTTCTAGGAAACCTTAGAGAAAAAAAAATGATGTTTTCTGCTACAAATTGAGTAAATGCTCAGCATCTTCTCCAATCAGAAGCTGAACACTTTGTCCTAAGAGTTCATGCTGCTTTTCTTATTAACTGAGATAAATGTCTCTATGGCATACTAATATTCTGGTAATCATAAATTATTTGAAAAATATTTTATCTAATTACCTATAATCTTCCTGGGACAATTATAAAATGTGTTTGTTAAATTTATCTTTTTGTTAAACATTTTGCTTTGGCTTCAATAATTTTGAATATATAAGCAGTCATAAGTTTGTTCAACTTCATTAATAAAGTAAAACAATTTGTGTTCATACATGACATGCTATTACTTTGTGGAATTTTGAAGTTTCCTAGATATATAATATGATTTTGATTCATTTAAACTCACAATTTATTTTGTAGTTAGTCTTTGTAACTGCAAGTTCTCTCAGATTAGTTAATATTTTCATTTGAGCATTGGCTTAGTTTGAATCTTACTTTGAGGAAACTATCTTATGATGGCTTCATAATGTGTCAACTTGCCTAGGCTTAACTACATTTCCAAGAATTCATCATTTTGTTCTTTGTTCCAGTTAAGGTTATCTGCAAGAGAAATTGCTAGATTTGAAAACTGGAATGGAAGCAGTGCAATTTTGTAGCTCATACATGGTGCAGATTTGCTGACTTCATTGGTATAAAGAAGCAACTGGGACTGCAAGTTCTCCACCTTCCCCTGATCCTTATAGGCCAGGTGTGTGTGTATTTATCTCTGTGACAGAGTCCCACTTCCACTGGATACCCTCATCAGCAAGGTCAGTGGCAACAAGAACTGATACAAAATTTAACCCTTCTTTATGGGGTTCTAGCTCAAACTTGTTGATTCCAGTCTGCTTGGGATCTTTCATTTCTGATGGCCTTCCCTGGGGACTTGAAACCCTAGCATCATATGAGAAGAGAGCCTAACAGAGACTGATTAACTCACTCCCACAATCACATGGGGCTAATTCCATGAAACAAATCTCTCTTAGATAAATAGATACAGATATAGATATAAATATAGATAAAGAAATAGCTGATATAGGTAGAGATACCAGTGGTACTTAACCTAGGGCAATTTTTCTCCTTAGGGGAGATTTGGCAATGTCTGGAGACCATTTTGGTTGTTATAACTGAATGGGGTTGGGGAAGTTGTGCTACCAGCATCTAGTGGGTAGAAGTCATAAATGCTGCTAAACAAACTATATTATACAGGACAGTCCTCCCAGCCCCCAACAAAAAATTATCCAGCAAAAAATGTCAGTAATGTCACTACTGATAAATTCTGATATAAATATAGATCATTGTGGTTATGTTTCTCTGATTAAAGCCTAACCAATACAGCTTTTGCAACAAAGATTTCAGAAGAATAGAGTCTTAAGAATGAGGTCTCCAAATTGCCTTTGGGTCTTCTGGAAATGGTTTTCTAATCTTATTAGATTGAAAAGCACTAATGAGGCTGTTTCCAGTGGTAAAAAAAAAAAAAAGGCACTAGTAGTCAATGGCATGATATAACAATAGGTATGTACACAAAATATTATCAATGGATACTCCTAATCAAATACTTATAGAAGGCATGGTTCTAGATGACCATGTATTTGATGCCTTAGAACAATTCAGGCAAACTAATGAGTATAATAGAATTGACTAGTTGCTCCTAATTGTGCTGAAAAACATAAAGAAAGGATGAGCTTGATGATTTGAATTCTCAAATCAACGTTCAGGTAAAGGATATGTTAGCTTATTTGACAGGCCTAAAAAATTACTTATCTTCTGTAGTCATGGAGCCAATATTTCTGAAAACCAAACCCAGAGTCTCACTGCCAGTGGTTGAGTAATGCAAATTGAATTCTTAACTTTGAGGCAACTCTATATAAGTTAGGGCATTGATGCAAATTAAAACCACAATGAGATACCACCTCACATGGGTCAGAATGGCTATTATAAACAAGTCAACAAACACATGCTGGTGAGTATAGGGAGAAAAGGGAACCCTAGTGCACTGTTGGTGGGAATGCAGATTGGCGCAGACACTATGGAAAACAGTATGGAATTTCCTCAAAAAACTAAAAGTGAAACTGCTCTTTGATCCAGTGATTGCACTGCTAAGATTATACCTGAAGAATCCTGAAATGACAATTCAGAAGAAACTATGCACCTCTATGTTCATAGCAGCACTATTTACAATAGCCAAGTGCTGGAAACAGCCTAACTGCTTATCAGTAGATGAGTGGATCAAAAAACTGTGGTATATTTACACAATGGAATACCTTGAAGAAGAAAGAAAGAAAGAAGTCCTACTTTTTGCAACAACATGGATGGAACTGGAGATTATTATGCTTAGTGAAATAAGCCAGGCAGTGAAAGACAAATAACATATGATCTCACCTAATACAGGAAACTAATGAGCAACACAAACAAACAAGCAAGATAAAATCAGAGGCATGTAAACAAGGAACAGACTGACAGTGACCAGGGGGATGGGGGAGGAGGAAAAGGGGGAAAAGAAGGGGAAGGGTCTAGTCAAGGAACTAGTATAAATAACCCATGGACAAGGACAATTTGGTGGGGATTGACTGCAGGAAAAGGGGTGGGTGGGATGGGGGAGCAATGGGGGAAAAGTGGGACAACTGTAATAGAAAGTCAATTTTAAAAACACTGTACTAAACACACAAAATGCTAGGGCATTGATTTGGAAAAAATGACATCCTGAAAAACTGGAATGGGGACATATCAATCTGGGGACATTTAACTTTGAAGTTCTGCTGAGCCTTCTCTGTCAACAGAAGCAGCCTTTCCATCCCTGCTGAGATGGTTGGCCCTCTTTTGTATAAAGAATTTGCAATGGCCTCCCCTGAAACACTTACCTTGTAAGTCACAATGGATCCTCTTCAAGACCTAGTCCCACCACCCTTCTTTGCTTCCAGACATATAACTAGGATCAAGTCCCAGCAGACCCCAAAATGTGAAGTACAAAGTGTGACCCAGGAGGATCTGCTATGCACACCAGAATGATTGCATGATTTTTGTCAATTTATATACTAATAAACCTTAGGAATATGTGTGTGAATCATCTTAAATACATATATGGGGTCAAGGTGAAAGGAATATAAAATTGAATGAGGTCAAATTTATTGATATTGTCCTGTATTAGTCAGTTTGGGCTGCCAAAATATTATAGTTTGCCCCAAACCACAGAAATTTATTTTCTCCCAATTCTTGAAGCCTGAAGTCCAAGATCAGGTGTCAGCATGTTTAATTTCTAGTGAGACATCCCTTCCTGTTTTGCAGCTGGACACCTTTCTATGTCCTCATGTTGTCTTCTGTCTATGTACATGCAAGAAGAGAGGGAGGACCCTCAAGCATCTCTTATTTTTCTTACAAAGATGCCCATACTCAGATTCATACCCCATCCTTATGATATTATTTAACTTTATTTATCTCCTGAAAGCCCCTAGCTCCAAATATAGTCACACTGTGGGCTATGGCTTCAACAGGTATATTTGGGGGGGGACACACAATTCAGTCCAAAACAGGGTCCACTTAGTAAATATTCTGTATTTATATTTCAGCTCGAGAGGTATGAAATGGCTGTAACAGTTTGCTTGGTTGGTTGGCTGAAACATGAACCCAAACGTGATCCAAAATAAATGAAATTTAAATGCCAGCTTTGGTATACTATAGAGGAAGGTATCAAACACAAATATTAAAATGTCAAAATGGCTTTATCATCTAATGTATGCTCACTAAGCCTGAGATGGTTCTGAACATACCTTCTACCCTGGCTGTGAGAAATAAATCTGTAAGGGGATCACCAGTATCCCTGATAAGCTTTGTGCTGGCTATTTAGTATAGATCAGAAATTTCAGTGGGAACTGCTTCATAGAACCGGAATACCTAAATGCAATGAAAATGGTGAAATCCTGGAATGACAGGGGCCAAGGATCAGTATTTAATTCCTGTTATGGGTTGAACTGTGTCTCTTAAAATATTATATATATGAGGTCTGTCCAGAAAAAGTCCAGCTGTTGTTAATACAACGAGAATATTTTGTGCAATATCAGTGAAACCTGGAAGCCAAGGAGAGTGGACTGGAATGCACATGTGTGAACAATGACAACTTCACTGTACTAGTCAGTGGGGATGGTAGACACTATTGAGTGACCATGTGTACTGTGTGGCTGTCGCATTAAAAATGAGTGAATAGAGCAACAAATCTGTGTCAAATTTTATATTAAGCTTGAACATTCCCCCACAGAAACTATTTGGATGATTCAGCTAGCTTTCATGGATGATACAATGAGTGCAGCACAAATAAAAGTGGCACAAATGACAGTTTTACTTCCTCTTTTCCAATTTGGATGCCTTTGCAGATGACATGATAGTGTATATAGAAAATCCTTTAGACTCCACAAAAAAAACTACTCAATCTAATAAGTGAATTCGGCAAAATAGCAGGATACAAAGTCAATATCAAGAAATCGAAGGCATTTTTATACACCAACAATAAAAACTCAGAGATAGAAACTGAAAGAAAAATCCCATTTACCATAGCAACAAGAAAAATAAAATACCTAGGAATAAACTTAACCAAAGAGGTAAAAGACCTGTACACAGAAAACTACATAACACTGAAGAAAGAAATTAAAGAAGATACAAATAAATGGAAACGTATACCATGCTCATGGATGGGAAGAATCAACATCATTAAAATGTCCATACTACCCAAAGCAATTTATAGATTCAATGCAATCCCTATTAAAATACCAGCAACATATTTTGCAGACCTAGAATACTTCAAAAATTTATATGGAACCAAAAAAGAGCCCGAATAGCCACAGCAATTTTGAGGAAGAACACAGTAGGAGGAATCACAATACCTGATATCAAACTATACTACAAGGCAACGGTAATCAAAACAGTCTGGTACTGGCATAAAAACAGACATATAGATCAATGGAACAGAATAGAGAGCCCAGAAATAAGCCCAGGTTCATATGGTCAACTAATATTTGACAAAGGGGGAAAGAACATCAAATGGAGTGAAAAGAGCCTCTTCAACAAATGGTGTTGGGAGAACTGGACAGGGACATGCAAAACAATGAAACTAGACCACCAGCTCACACCATACACCAGAATAAACTCAAAATGGATCAAAGACTTAAATGTAAGCCATGATACCATAAAAGTCCTAGAGGAAAAAATAGGCAAGAAAATTTCAGATATCCCACGTAGCAACATTTTCACTGATATATCTCCTAAGGCAAGGGAAATAAAGGAAAGAATAAACAAATGGGACTACATCAAACTAAAAAGTTTCTGCTCAGCTAAAGAAAACATCAGCAAGATGCAAAGGAAACCAACCATATGGGAAAATATATTCGCCAATGACATCCTCGACAAGGGATTGATCTCCAAAATATATAAAGAACTCATATGACTCAACACCAAGAAGACAGACAACCCAATTAAAAAATGGGCAAAGGACCTGAACAAACACTTCTCCAAAGAAGACATACAGAGGGCCCATAGACATATGAAAGTATGCTCAACATCACTAGCCATCAGAGAGATGCAAATTAAAACCACAATGAGATACCACCTCACACCAGTCAGAATGGCCATCATCAACAAATCAACAAACAACTTGTGCTGGAGAGGATGTGGAGAAATGGGAACCCTGGTGCATTGCTGGTGGGAATGCAGACTGGTGCAGCCACTGTGGAAAACAGTTTGGAATTTCCTTAAAAAACTAAAAATGGAACTGCCTTTTGAACCAGCAATTCCATTGCTAGGATTATATCCGAAAAATCCCGAAACACCAATTCAAAAGAACCTATGCACTCCAATGTTCATAGCAGCACTATTTACAATAGCCAAGTGCTGGAAACAACCTAAATGCCCATCTGTAGATGAGTGGATCAAAAAACTATGGTACATTTACGCAATGGAATTCTATGTAGCAGAAAGAAAGAAGGAACTTCTACCATTTGCAACAATATGGATGGAACTAGAGAAAATTATGCTTAGTGAAATAAGCCAGGCAACAAAAGAAAAATACCTTATGCTGTCACCTATTACAGGAAACTAATGAACAAGACAAACAAATGAGCAAAATTGAACCAGAGGTATGTAAACAAGAAGTAGACTAACAGTAACAAGGGGGGCGGGGGGGGAGGAAAAGAAACGTGTAAGGGGAAGGGTCAAGTAAAAAAAAAAATATATATATATATATATGAATGACCCACAGACAGGGGCAACTGAGTGGGGACTAAATGTGGGGGAAGGGAGGGACAGGGTGCAGGGAAACAAGAGGGCTAAAAAAGTGAGACAACTGTAATGGAAAAACAAACAAAAAATTTTTTTAGTGGGGGAAAAATGAAAATATGAAGAATGGAAATGCCAGTTCAGTGAATATTAGGACAAAGATTTTCCTTCACGTTGTATATTTTTCTCCCTATTTGATCCCTCCAGAGTTTGGCATTCTAAACAAGTAAGTAATGACATAAGTTCCTTTGCATAGAACTAAAAAGACCAGTTGTTAATAGAGGTTCCTTTTTTTTGACCAAGTCTTTGACTGGAATGTCAAGCCTAAAGGAAACATACTTGGGCTCAGATTCTTACCAAAAAGCCCTGAGGAACTGGAAATGACTTTCAAAGGCAATCTTTCCAAGGAAGGAACGAAGGTTGTTTTCCTGAAAGATGGCTAGAAGGGACCTTAAGGCACAAGGAAAAACCAGAAAGACTTGGAAAAAACAGGTGTGTACAGGCAAGGATGAATGCCAGATATGTGGCTCAGCTTCTGTGCCCTGAAGAACAGACTGAAGGTCACCCCAAATATTCCTTGGGTAAGTTCCAGCAAAGCAGAACTAAAGATCATAAGTGATCATTTGCTGCTCTTGTTATGTTTATGCAAACGAACAGGATAAATTAAAAATGGACTTAATGTAGTCCCTTTAAAGACAAGGAGGGTAACCTTAGGGAGAAAAATTATTATTCAAGGAAAATCACAATGATCAGTAGTAGATTATAAAACAGGGCAACTAACCGTCTTAAAAGTTTCTTCTCATTTAAAATATGGTTTCACTTGAAAATTAAACCATGTCTGTGATATCATCAAAGATATTCAAGTTGCAGGCAAATAGAATTTCAAGTGCCTTGCAACGAGATGTCTTCCCAATAAGACAGTCTTACAGATTTAGAGACTTGTTTGTGGGTTATGTTACATAAATTAACACGTGTTTTTTGTTTTCAAAGGACATAAGCTTATGATCGCATTACCTGAGTGATTATCTGTACGCATAAGCCTCACTTAATCCTCTCTGCAGCGCTGCCTCCTGAGACTCAACTGTTTGGCTGAACTAAATGGCTGGGTTGGGGAAGAATGGGGTGGTCTGTGGGCTTCACTTTAAAACTGGTTTCTCTTTTCTATCCTAATGGCTTGGACAGAAAAGGCCCAGAGATCTGAGAGGGGGAAAACCTAAACTATTTACCTCAGCCCAAACTAAGTATAATGGGCAAAAGGGTTTTGGACAGGTGAGATGTACCTAGCACACCTTCTTACAAAGAGGCCCTTTTTTTTTTTTTTTTTCCTAATATGGAACATTGAAAAATTAATCCCTGCCTTTTGTCATCTAGTAGTTATGGATTGAATGATGTCTTTTAACCCTTTTCACCAAATCTGTTGCCCCCAGAACACAACAAGGACACCAGCCTGTTAAACCAAGCACACCGTTGACCGGAGACAGCCAACTGACCTGGAGTCTGCACGATCCTTCCCCATGTGGGAAGGCCACCCTCCCCTCCACACCCCCACTCTTATTAGGGTTTTCTGGACCCAAGGGTAGGTAGGACGATGACCATGTTCAGCTTGAAGCAGCTAGAGGAGCTTGAGACCTTCGCCCATTGTCCTTTACAAGATTACAAAGTGTCCTAATATTTGAGAGGGGGGGATAGTTAATTTTTACGAACCAGGGGTATGGACTTGGGGGGGATTGCTGGGGGAGGGGGGTGCTGGGTGGAGGGGAGCAAGGGGGAGAAAATTGGAACTGTTGTAACAATATAATCAATAAAAAACATTTTTTAAAAAGTGGCACAAATGCTTTAAAGATTGTCAAGTGCCTATTGAAAGTGATCTATGTTCTGGAAGCCTGCAACAAGCAGAACACCTGAGAATGTTGAATATGTACAGGCTGTAATCAACAAAGATCAGCGAATGACAGTATGAGAACCAGAAGTTTATCTGGGGATTCCAAAAACTACTATGTCCGAGATTTTGATGCAGGATCTTGTCATGAAAAATATCATGGCAAAATTCATTCCATGGTTTCTTCTACCAGAGAAGAAGGAAAATCATGCTGTAGTTGCTAATGACTTGATTAAAACTGCTACCAATGAACCAGATTTCCTCAGGAAGGTCAAAACTGGAGATGAATTGTGGGTCTATGGCTCTGGAAACAAAGGCCCAGTTGTTCCAATAGAAATTGTGTGGTTCACCATGCCTGACGAAGGCATGGCAAAGTCACAGTAAGACCAAGACCATTGTGTTTTGATTGAGAAGGTGTTGCCCATCACGAGTATGCCCCTCTAGGTCAAACAATTAATAAGAAGTACTACCTCAATGTTCTTTTTCAGTTGAGAGATGCAATATGATGAAAACAGCCCCAGCTATGGGTAACTGGCGACTGCCAATTTCATCAAGACAATGAGCCCACTCATGCACCATGTCTTGTGCAGAGTTTTTTGGCAAAACATCAAATCACCCAGGTGGCTCAGCCCACCTACAGTGCATATTTGGTGCCCTGCAACTTCTGGCTTTTCCCAAAACTAAAATCACCTTTGAAAATGAAGAGATTTCATACTGTTGATGAAATTCAGGAAAGTAGGACAAGGAAGCTGATGGCAATTCCAACAAAGACTTTTGCAGAGTGTTTTGAACAGTAGAAGAGATACTGGGGGAATTAATTCTGTGAGGTCCCAATGTGCCTACTTTGAAGGGAATAGAGGTGTCATTGTGCTATGTATAATATTTCTTGTATCTTGTATCTTCTTCAATAAATGTCTTGATTTTTCATATTACATGGCTTTGTACATCCTGGACAGGTCTCATATATGTAAGTCATAACTCCCAGCATGTGTGAATATGACTTGATTTGGAAATAGGATTTTTGTAGATGTAATCAAATTAAGATAAGGTCATTCAAGATAAGATGGGTACTAATCCATGACAGATGTTCTTATAAGAAGAGGGAACTTTAAACACAGGGGGATACCATGTCATGATCAAGGCAGAAATTGCAGTGATGAAACTACAACCCAACAAGTGCCAAGACACTAGGAGAGATGTATGAAATAGATTCTCCCTCAAAGGCTCCAGAATGATCCAACCTTTCTAACACCTTGATTTCATACTTCAGGTCTCCAGTATATGAGAGAATAAATTTTGTTTTAAACCATTAAGTTTGTAGTATTTTGTTGCAGTAGTCCTAGGAAACTAGTATGATTATCAAAGACAAGATGGGATGGTTACTGTAACAGACAGTAGAACCAAAGCAGTAATCAGAATAGTCTGACTTACAGTGAACATTAGTGTTGACTAGTTGATCATGGTGTCTGTAGAAAAGAAATAGATGGGCAACTTACTAAGTTCTTAGTTAATCTATATAAGTAGAATACATCTAGGCCTAGTCCAGAAGTCTAACTTGAATCCCCCAAAACCATAGCCCCACAATCAGTTTCCAGATTTAAGCCACTTCAGAGACCTAGAATCCTTTGAAGGGAAGACTGGGTCCTTTTGAGAAAATTAAATTCTATGCTTTTAAAATATCTATACTGTTGGACTTCTTCCTAGACTTTTCTAAAGGATACTGCAACCATTAACCATTTATCAGGGTGACTGTGCATTTGGGAACAGGAAATAATCAGACTTGGGTAAGACTACTGAACAGTGGCTCTTAAGTGACACTAATTTCTAGAGACCTGAAATGTCACTGTTGTCCACAAAGTCAGAATAAAGACTTACAGAGATCAAAGGTCAAGTGATCAATGGTGTTTTGGCTCAAGTCTGTCTCACAGGTTCACAGTGAGTATCCATAAACCAATCATGGGGTTATTTCTCCATTTTCAGAATGTATTTTATAATTTAAGTAAATAAACTCAGCAACTTGCAGAATTATGACAATCGTTCTCTGACTCATAGAGAGAGCACTATTAAGGTAGGAAAGGCCAAAAACTGCCCCTAACTATAAAAAAGTAAACCAAAATCAATACCACACTCTTGGAAGGGTTTTAAAGATTTGTGCCATCATCAAGGTAGAACCTATATCTTGTTTCTAGTAAATAGAATATGTAATAAAAAAGATGAGATTTTATTCACTTAATTTGGTTATGGTATATGGCAAAGGTGATGAGATGTCATTCCCATTATTAGCTTATGTTATGTAAACTCTATCTTAGCTGTTTAGAGTGAGATACTTTCATGCTGACTTTGAAAAAGCAACCTGACGTGTTGTGAACTGTCTATGAGAGAGTCACATGGCAGGAAACTAGAGTTTTCTGTAGGACTTGAGGGCAACCTTCAGCCAACAAAAAGCTGGATCCTTCAGTCATATAGCCTGAAGGAAATTAATTCTACCAATGATTCAAATAAGCTTGGAAGCAGATTCTCCAGGTGAAAATGTAGCCTATTTAATACTTTGATTACATTCTTGTGAGACCCTGAGTAGAAAACCCCAAGCCAGGCCCAGACCTTGACCCATACAAACTGCGATAATAAATGTGGGCTATATTAGGCATATAAAGAAAATTAGTACATAGTTGAAAGCATTCGAAAATTTAAAGCTGTTTTCTGAGATGCTGAGAAGCTGAGGAAAATATTGTGCCTGAAAAGAAAAGAGGCTAAGCAAGTAGTGATGGTTGAGAAGATGAAAGACTAAGGAGAGTTTTCAGAAGTTTCATATGCTTGGGAAAGAATTAAAGCGTGGAGTCTGTGATGATGGAGGGATCCTGATAAACACCATAGCCTTTATACTGGAGTCCCCAAATACCTCCAATTTAAGGATAATGGTGAATAACAAACAGCTCAATCCTCAGAATGACTGAAATCCAGTTTGAAACAACTCAACTCAATACCTTATTTGTAAAGATGGCATGCCCCTACTATAACTGTGTACAGAAACAAATCAAATCCTCACTGGAGAATGAAAACATTATCCAGGGTTCCAAATATGCCTCAACATTATTTTATACATAGTGAACAATATGAAATAAAAAATAGTCAAGCAGACAAATAGACAAGGAGAAAAATTAAGCATTGGAAACAGACTTTCAGAAGATTCAGATATTAGAATGATCAAACACTACTTTAAAAGAAATGTCACTGTATTCAGATGATCTAATAGAGAACTAAGAACTATAAATAAAAAGAATTCAATATAATTTTTATATCAATAAAATAATCACAACTTAAGAACATAATCATACATTTAAACAGAGATTAGTTACAGCTAATGAAAAAATATAAAATATGCAATATAATTTACAATAGAATGCTACAAAGTGAATCATGAAGAGAGAGAATAATAAATGCCCCCCAAAAAAAGAGTATAAGATACATAGGATGAACAATGAAAACATCTAACACATGTGAAATTTGAATTCCAGAAGGAGAGGATATAGAAACAAATTTCAAGAGAGAAGAGCTGATTGTTTTCAAAAACTGATGAAACACATCAAACCACAGACTTGAGATATACTAGAAACAAGGAGAATACATATAAAAAGCCCATATCTAAACATATCAGTAAAACTACTGAAAATGAAAGACAGAGAAAATTATGATAACAACCAGAAACAAAATATATTTACTTTCCAAGGAGAAATACTATAAACACAACAAAAATCTGTTTACCTGAAATAATGGAAGCCAGAAAACAATAAAATTTTGAAAACACTGAAATAAAATAATCTCCAACCTATATAATTTTATACCCACTGAAATATTCTTCAAAGGGAAAATAAAAATAAAGATGTTAATAAACAAAACAAAACTAAGAAAATTAATTGCTAGCATAACCAAATAAGGGAATTACTAAAGAAAGTTCTTCATGCAGAAGGAAAATTATCCCAGAAAGAAAGACAGAGAAATTAGAAAGAATAGCTCTATAAAAAAGTAAACAAGAATCCATTGTATATATGTACCAACTCTGTTCTATTTAATCATCTATTGATGGGCACTTAGGTTGCTTCCATAGCTTGATTATTGCATACTAATATAATATTGAATGTCACCTGGATTTGAAGAAAAAAAAAAGAGAAAAAAATCTAATTGACAACATTAAGTAGTTTGAAATTGCTTATATGGCTCAGATGGAAAGAAATTTTTGTTAAAACTTTAATTCTCACTTTAAAACAGTGAACATATAAGTAATTTTAAATGATGTAGACTTCATAAAATTGTAACCATAATTTCTAACACTGTTAAAATATACATTTCAAATTAAAATATATTTAGACAATACCACAAAAGAGAGTAAGGGATGTTTTGGTCAGCACCCACAGGTTATGCAGCAGTAACAAACAATCTTCAAAGTCTCAGTGGATTAACACAAGATGTTTACTCATGTTGTATGTTGGCTGTACTAGCTTGGGTTGGCTTTGTTTCTTTCTATATGTTGTCTTCATTTAAATATCCAGCCAGTACAAGTAACCACTACAGTAGTCCCTCTCTATATCATGGTTCACTTATCATGGCCTCACTGTATCACGGGATTTTTTAAAATATTATATTTAATTATTTATCATGGGTTTTTTGCTATATCATGGGATTTTGCAGTACTGTATATGTATGTTGTTAAAGTTACATAGGTTTAAGAGTGTAGAATAAATGTAAGATTCCTACTTCCCGGGGACTCTAGAACATAATACCCACGATAAGTGAGGGAATACTCTATTTGGGACAAAATATTGTCATGACAGAACAAAAACATAAGTGGTAGAATTGTCCAATGGCTCTAAAGTATCTGCTTGGATATCACATGCAATCACTCCTACTTATGTTCCTTTGGCCAGTGTAAATTATATACCCAAATTTCTGAATCTGAAAAAATAAGCAATCTGCCTCAGAGTATAAATTAAGATAATGTGTTCTCAAATTCTTATATTTTATAGGATGTGGGAAAATATCTAATTTGTATTAAAACCAAATAATAATGGATTCCTTTTGTAATCTCTAGAGTAATCTCAAAAAAAAAAAAAAGGTAAAAGAACATGTAGGTAATAAGCTAATGGAGGAGAAATTGAATAAAAAGAATAAAAAGATAATATTTTAGCAATTAAAGGGAAGCAAGTAAAGACAGAAGAAAACATAAAATGTATGGAACATGGAGAAAACAAGTATGATGATAGATCTAAATACAAGTATACAGGCATGCCTCATTTTGTTGCACTTCACTTTATTGTTTTTTTCTACACTAGCAGAACCATAATTTACTGAAGTTTCAGATGGTAGTTAGAATTTTTTAACAATAAAGTATTTTTAATTGAGTTATACACATTGTTTTATAAACATAATGCTAGTGTGCAGTTAATAGACTACAGTATAGTGTAAACATAACTTTTATATGCACTAGGAAAGCAAAAAATTATGTGACTTGATTTATTGTGATATTTGCTCTATCACAGTGGTCTGGAAACAAACCCACAATATCTCTGAGATTTACCTGTATCAGTAATTACATTAAATACAAATTATATAAATACTTCAGAGATTATCAGACTAGGTGAAAAAAACACAACTATGCAGAATTTTGAAAGTAAAATTTAGAAAAATATACTAACAACCACTTACCAAAAGAAATATGGTGTAAAAGGACTAATATCAGACAAAGCAAGCTTTTAGGCAAAACAGATTTATAATAAAATAAACATTTCATTATGAGGTAAGGGTTAATTCACCAGAAAGATATGACAGTTCTATATTTGTATGTGTTTAGTAACATACTCTCCAAATATACAAAACAAAAAGTGACAGAACAAAATGAAACCATAGCCATATTCCAAAGAATTATAATAAATTTTAATTTACCTTTCTCAGTTACTGAAAAGCCAAATTTGTGAATCACATTATTCAGCTCGTCTGTATACCTGTCAGTATATTTTCTACTTTTTCTATTAATTAATTTGAGTTCAACATATTAAAGTGTGTTTTTCCATATGCTTTATAATTTTATATGGTTTATCTAGGAAAAGTAAATCAAATTTAATACTAATATAATTTTCTTTAGTTTTCCTTGCATTTCTTATAGTTTCTGTTTTAACAAAATAATATTTGGTTTATAAATATTCATAGATTCAACATCTCCATTATATACCGAGAATGTATTCATTAGAGGTTATGTTTGATTATGAGTAACAGAGACACCCTTTTAAATAGCAGTTTAAGGGTACTGAAAGTTTCCTTCTCTCACTTAAAAATGTCTGGAGGTATAGAAGCCAGGACTAGTAAGTGGGCTCTTTAAATCCGTGAATATATGGTCAGACAACTTGACCTATGAGTAGAAATCACAAAATAAAGAAGGAATAATACAATTAAAAAACAAATTAATTACATGTATTACAACAGCATGACTTACAGACTAAGGGTTAAAAACAAATTTCTCTATAATTTCAAACAATGTATAAACAATTCAATCTTATTTGAAAAAGCCTTAAGGTGGACTTCCATTCTAGATGGAGGTGTAGGTAAACATGCTTCACCTCTTTTCACAACTACAGAAAAAATTACAACTAGACCTCAAAACAAATATCACCCAGAACCATCAGAAAATTGAGCTGTATGGAAGTCTGACAACCAAGGATTTAAAGAAGCCACATTCATCCAAATGGGTAGGAGAAGCAGAGATGCAGAGATGGGTGGAGAGGCACAGAGACATGGTGTGGCACGGAGAGGTGGTGGAACTGGAGGTCCGACATTCACATGTGGTATATAAAAACTGGGAAGGATACTTCAGGGACGAGGGATCCCAGCCCCAGACCAGACCACACAGCCCAGTGTTCCAGTGCCAGAAAGATAAATTCCCATAACTTCTGGCTATAAAAACTAGTGGAGGTTGGGGTGGTGGAAGTAACTGCCAGATTTTCAGAAGACTCCTCTTAAAGGGCCTACACAGACTTAGACCTTACTCAAACTCACCCGCTGTGCGATTCAGCACCAGGACAACAACTGGAAGATCACCAGTCATGGGGAGAAAGTGAAGTGACTGGAAACAGGGCAAGTACCAGGAAAACCTCCAGAAGACAGGCAGTGGCATTATCACATGTCTGAACCCGTCCCCCACACAGAGCCACAAAGTAGTGAAGTGGGTTGCTGCACTCTGGTGATTGCCTAAGTCTCTACCCCACATAATTTACAGGTGACTTTTCTACGATAGGCCACACTCCGAAGACAGAAAGTCAAAGAAGCTCTGTCCAGTACACACACACACACAAACACACACACACAAAAAAAAAACCAAGAAGGCTGCCCAAATGAAAGAATAGAATAAAATCCCAGAAAAAGAATTAAATGAAACAGAGATCACCAAACTGTCAGATGCAGAGTTCAAAATACTGTTGATCATGATGCTCAAAGAACTCACTGAATACAGAAACAGCCTTAAAAAGATGCAGGTAGAAATGAAGATTACATTAGGGAAATAAAGACAAATCTGCAGGGAATCAACAGTGGAGGGGATGAAGCCTAGATTAAAATCAATGATTTGGAACATGAGAAAGAAATAAGCACCAGTCACAACAAGAAGAAAAAACATTTTTTTTTAAATGAAGATAATATAAGGAGCCTCTGGGACATCTCCAAACATACCAACATCCAAATCATAGAAATGCTAGAAGAAGAGAAAGAACAATAAATTAAAAACTTAGTTTAAAAAATAATGAAAGAAAACTTCCACAGTTTGTCAAAGGAAATAGACATATAAGTCTTGGAAGCACAGAGAATCCCAAACAAGTTGGAACCAAAGAGGACCACACCAAGACATAATTAAAATGCCAAAGATTAAAGATAAGGAAAGAACCTTAAAAGCAGCAAGAGAAAAGAAGAATTACCTACAAAGGAGTTCCTATAAGACTGTCAGCTGATTTCTCAAAAGAAATTTTGCAGACAAGAAGGGACTGGCAAGAAGTATTCAAAGTGATGAAAAGCAAGGATGTACAACCTACATTACTCTATCCAGAAAACCTATCATTTAGAATTGAAAGGCAGATAAAGTGCTTTCAAGACAAGGTAGAACTTCAAGGTAGAACTTCAGGAGTTCATCATCACCAAACCATTATAACATGAAATGTTAAAGGGACTTACTTAAGATAAAGATCAAAGCTATGAACATTAAAATGGAAACAAATTCATAATTATCAACTGAATCTAAAAGACAAACTAAACAAGCAGAATAGGAACAGAATCATCATTATGGAGATCAGTTGCAGAGTTATCAGCTGGGAGGAGGAAGGTGGAGAAGGGGGAAAAGGTGCAGGGTTCAAGAGCATAAGTTGGTAGGTACAAAATAGACACAGGAATGTTAAGAATAGTATAGGAAATGGAGAAGCTAAAGAAGTTACATGGCAACTACCTCAAAACTAAAACAATCAGAAGTTTCAGAAAATCAAACTGCATGGAAGTCCAACACACAAAGATATAAAGAAGAAATACTCATCCAGACAGGTAGGAGGGGCAGAGCAGGGGCGGAGAGGATGTGGTGTGGTGGTGCTAGCAGCAGCAGCAATAGCAGGCTGGCAGAAAGCACAGTTACACATTTTAAAAAGTCAGGAGGGATACCTGGGGAGCGTTCCTAGCTTGTCACCAGACCGCGCAGCTCAAGGTCCCAGCACCGGGGAGAAACAAGCCTCATTGCTTCTGACTGTGCAAACCAGTGGTGGTTGTGGCAGAGGAATAAACTGCCAGTCTTTCAGCAGAGTCCACTTGTTTAAAGGACCCCCATGGTCCTAGAACGTCTGCAGACACACCCACTCTGGGAACGGCGGCCAGGGCAACAGCTATAGAGGCACCAGTCCTATACGGAAGTGGAAGAGGTGCCTGGAAAAGGGGCAAGTGCTGGGCAAGCAGCACTGTTCCCTCTCTGACCCCTCCCCCACATGCAGCGCCACAATGTGGTGAAACAGGTCGCCCTGTACTAACAAATTCCTAAGGCTCCACCCCTTACAATGTAGCAGGAGAGACAGTTCTACCTAAGGAACAGAAGCAAACAAACACAGGAGCCTGTCAAGATGAGGAGACAGAGAAGTATGGCCCAAAATGGGGAATGGATCAAGATTCCAGTGGGAGAATTAAGTGATGAGGAGATAGCCAACTTAACAGATGAAGAATTCCAAACACTGGTGATAAAGATGCTCACAGGCTTGGCAGATATGCTTGAGTACGGCAAACGCATAAGGGAAGAAGTGAAGGCTATGCTTAGTGAAATGAAGGAAAATACACACAAAACCAATGGTGAAGGGAAGGAAACCAGGGTTCAAATCAATGATTTGGAACATAAGGAAGAAAAAAAGTCAACCAGTACAGAATGAGAAAAAAAGAATTGAAAAAAAATGAGGAGAGGCTTGGGAACTTCTGGGACAACTTTAAATGTTTCAACATCCAAATCATAGGGGTGCCAGAGGAGAAGAGGAAGAGGAAGAAATTGAAGCTTGTGTGAAAAAATAATGGAGGAAAACTCCCCAAATTTGGCAAAGGAAATAGACATATAAGTCTAGGAAACACAGAGAGTCCCGGGCAAGCTGGATCCAGAGAGGACCACACCAAGACACATCATGATTAAAATGCCAAAGGTGAAAGATAAAGAGAGAATCCTAAAACAGCAAGAGAGAAGCAGAGAATTGCCTACAAAGGGGTGCCTGTAAGACTATCAGCTGATTTCTCAAAAGACGCTTTGCAGGCAAGAAGGGACTGGCCAGCAATATTCAATGTATGGAAAAGCAATGACCTACAACAAGGGTTACTTTATCTAGCAAAGCTAACATTTAGAATGGAAGGGCAGATGAAGTACTTCCCAGATAAGGTAAAGCTAAAAGGGTTCATCATCACCAAGCCATTATTATATGAAATGTCAGAGGGACTTACTTAAGAAAAAGAAGATCAACACTATGAACACTAAAATGACAACAAACTCACAGCTATCAACAACTGAATCTAAAAAATAAAAACAAAATCCAACTAAGCAAACCAGAATAGAAACAGAATCATAGATACGGGGGATCATCTTGAGGGTTATCAGCTGGGAGGAGGAAAGTGAAGAAATGAGGAAATGGTGCTGGGATTAAGAAGCATAATTAGTTGGTACAAAATAAACAGGGAGAAGTTAAGAATAATATAGGAAAGGGTGAAGCCAAAGAACTTACATGCACGACCCATGGACATGAACTAATAGATCGGGATTGTTGGAGGGAAGGGGGGTACTGGGCAGAGGGGAGCAAAGGAGGAAACATTGGAACTACTGTAACAACATAATCAATAAAATACTCTTAAAAAAAGAACTTATATGCAGGACTCATGGACATGAACTATGGGAGGAGGGAACAGAGAGGCTGGGTGGAAGGGGGCAAAGGGAAAAATTGGAACAATTATAATAGCATAATCAATAAATTATATTTTAAAAAACCTTAAAACAGAAGATGGAAAAGAAGTCATCAATGAAAAATATATGAGAAATAAATATTAGATGTAAAAGAAAATGTTTATAGAAGTAAATGTCACATCAGATGCAGCCATAACTAGAGTAAACAATATTCGAACCCACAATCAGGAACATGAAAGTCAGGCTTCAAAAAATATTACATAACGTGAAACTACAAAGAAATTAGATATAAAATTTTATATAAAAAGACCGTATGAAATAGAAATGAAAGAAAAAGGGAAAAAGTAAGGTGAAAAAGGTATTCAAATATTTAATAGAAATGTTTTTGATGTAAAATTTTTGACTGATGATTAAATTAGGCTGTTTCCTAGGAAAAGTTAGTGGTGAAGTTATTGATATTCAAAGATTTAGTAAAAATTATCCTAAGGGAATCTTGGGGGAAAACAACCTGCAAAAGGGAGAATAATTATGCTACTCTGAGATTTCTCTACAGGATACTACCTACCAAGATAATTGGAAGAATTCAACAAAGTAATACAATTACATTAGTCCTTGGATTGGCATCAGAGCATTCAGAAACTCACTAAAACTATATTCAAAATATTGATTGTGTACATATGTGTAAATTTTTCTAGGATGAGTATAAATGGCTTTTTACTTCATTGACAGAGATTATAAATAAATTTAAAATCACAGCATGTCCCTCCAGTGAAAAACTTCATCTTTCTAGTAATCCATGGAAAAAAGATTGTGTGTTCATGAGTTTATTACAAGATTTTTAAATGTGTGAGTTCCTGTTAAATTATATCTGAAAATAATAATAGCATATTCTATATTAATGTATTGATTAACATAACTGAACATTAATTTATTTCAATGCAGATGTTTGGATTTGTGCTTTCATGATCAATTTGGACAAAAGGATCATGGAGTGACAACATTTAAGTTCTAATATGCTAGTAAGCACATTCTTTGCTCTTGCTCATCTTTTATAATGCTACAGATAAAAACTTTCTAACACCTACCATTGTGCAAATATTGACTTCCTTAAAAAGTTATAAGAGGAAAGATCTAGACTTTCTCTTTAAAAAAGCAACAGTCCACGAAAGTATTGTTTTGACATAAGCTAATTATTTACCTAAAAGTCATATGTAACATACTAAAAATTACTGTGTGCTTTGAAGCAATGTTCTACCTTAATTGTTTTGGGCTCATGGAAAAATACAGATGCAGAATTAATATGTGAATAGCCCATTCAAATGATGAAAGGACTAAATGATATTCTAAGAAACTATAAAATAAAAGGCCACAAGATTATTTAAACAAAGAAAACAGACATCATATGACACACTATATTTATATATATATCAACAATGAGCACTAGTTTGGCTTAATCTAAAAAATATGCTGTATAACATTAATGTTACTTATTTAAATTTTATTGGTTGTATGATATGATAAATTCAACTTTTGATTTTATAATTATATAAGGGATAATAGCTTATGCAGGTTCATATCTATACATATTTATAGGCCATTATAATAAAATAGCAAAGAGTTTCTGTCATCACTCTAGATGAGCAAAAACAGTACTTTTTGCCTCATAGGTCTAAAAAAATTTCCACACAGGGTATAATTTACCCACACTACTCATGGTCTTATCAACCAAAGGTCTTTGATATCAGTTCAACAGAAAAAGGAATCCCCACTTTGCACTATGGAAACTATTCAGTGCAAACAGCTCAATTGTAATACAGCACAGCTGTGTAAACAGCTTGGCTGGCTGCTAGGAACCCTGCGGCTACTTCACTTACTCACTACTCCAGCTAGACAGCTCTGCTCTGCTGCTCCCCCTGGACTGCTTTGCTCTGCTCTATGCCAGTCTCGTCTGGTATGCTCTGTCCTGTGCTGGTCTACTCCTCTGCTCCACTCTGCTCTGCTCTGGCTAGACATCTTTGGTGTTTCATCTTCAGTGATTCAGCTGTATCTGGGGAAACACAATCTTCAGTCTTTAGTGGAAATGGAAAATGCACTTTTAGAGCCAGAGGGAAACTGATTTATATTGACAAAAGTCCCCACCCTTGATCCCTGATTGATTCATTCTCATGCAAATGAAAACTCCAAATCCTCACAGTTTGGTACAAAAGTCACTGTCCCGATTTGGAGCTGCTCTGAATTGTCAGTGAAGAAGCACATGGGAATATAGCTGTGCAATTCTGATTGAATAGGGAAAGCCTCAGTCCTATTGATTAAAATATGATTCCAGGAACCCCTTAATTGGCTCAGATGACAGAGCATAGTGCAAGCAGACAGTTCAATGCAAGCTTCTCCCTGAAGTGCAGTTTCCATGAGAGGTCCCTGTGTAGAAATGGCTGTTAGGCTCTGTTTTTTCTTAAATTTGAGCCTAGTTAACCACTGAGAGCCCTCCATAGGTATCTTCTTTCTCATGGTCCACAGTGTAAGAAACAAGAAAAATAGTGACTCCCAAACCAGTAGAAAAATCATTAGCAACAAAGGGCAAATGTAATTAGAGAGTTTCTGAGCCAGAGTTAACAGTATTAGAATATTTACAAATCAGAAAAGGGGCACCCTGCAGCTCAGCACAAATGCTTCTAAAAACAAAGGCTACCTGAGATCAAAAGGGGGAGAGATAGTCATCATCAAACTCAGGGAAAATGGGAAAATGTAGCCAGACAGCCCCAGCAAACACGTTAGGGAAATTTCAAAGGAGAGCTGGAGACAGATCTGTAACCAGATCACCCTGAGTTAATTTTAACCTTCAGTTAATTTAGACAATCGCATTAGATCCTAACTCGGGGAGTATCCAGCATGGAGAAATGGGAAAGGAGAAGGAGTGGGAGAGGAAAAAGGGGGGGGGTGCTTTTCCTGTGTTAGGATAAAAGCACCCAGCTCCATCTTTCCAGCACGCACCTTGATTTGGCTTTTAGGCTGCACCCAGAGCTGCAGATCTGTGAATAAACTGCTTCAGTTACTGCTGAAGTCCTGTGTCCCAATTTTTATTGTGAGTGTTTCTCACAACAGTCTACCTTAGTATGGCTTTGCTGCAGGCATGCTGCCTTCATTCTCTAGTAGGTGACTCCACTCATGTGTCTCAAAGCATAGGTGATTGAGAGTTAAACCTCAGCAAAATGAAAATGAATTACGGCATGTACCAGCCAGTCAGGGTCATTGCCAAATAGTATCATTACTGATTTGTTGGTGAAAATCAAAAGAAAACAAATCCCTTAATGTTTTATCTTGAGTTTCCAAAGAAAAAGCATGATGAGGGCATAATACACAATTTAGATGCTTGTTTTTGAAGTAGGGCACAATCTTGGTGAACAAAAAATGAGGGAAAAGGGGATTGCAGTCAGAGAAGGAGCAAAATATAATACAAGGTGACGTGTTACCAAGATGTTCATAGCTGTATAGGAAAAGTGGCTGATTGATTGGCCATGTAGGATACCTTCAGAAAGAATGTGTGAAATCTGTTTTCCTAAACCATCTAGCTATGTTTGGAAGAGAGCATTTGGCAAGCAATGTATCTAGCAGTTTCTTTCTGTATCCTGTCTCATTGGTCAAAGTTCATCCCATGGGGCATTAATATCCTACCTAACCCTTCTGGAGAAGTCAGAGTCTCTGTGGGTCCAGATGATCAGGTCTGAGCCTTGGAACAATTGTGGCTTGTTCTAGGGTAAATATGATGGTGGACTAGTTTTTGCCCCCAGAGGAAGGGGAGATAATCTATTGTGTCATGAGACAAGAAGCATGTGCTGGAATAGAACACATACCTCCAATATCAAGGTTCAGAGGGAGAAAAGCTAATTTTATAATGGGAGGGAGAGAAGAGAAAAAATTGGAAAGAAAGAGCTAAATGGAGCTGAGTGCCCATTTATCCATTTATAGTAAGAAATATAAATGACACTTGAATACACTGATCAGAAAATTCTCAGCATACTCCACAAAAAAATTAAATAGGAAGGTTACATATTAAATGTGAGATTGCAGTGAAGAAATTTACATGTACATGTTTGTATGAAGGACCTCAGACTCTGACCTGCAGAATTTTCACTTTGTGCACAACATATGATCCCTTTCTCCTCCGACAACCACACAACTATTTTGAAGGGCTACAAAAAAATTATTGATATATTTTATGAATATACTTCCAAACATTAATCCTAATCTTCTTACCGTACTCAGAGCAGGAGATTTGGAAAGTCTACATTTCCATTCAAGTTGTATCTGATCTGGGGGGTCCAATTGAATTAATTCAATCTTGCTTTATTTACAACTATTATATTAATTATAATTAATACATTACCCTGTTGTCAATGAAATCTTAGTTTAAAACTACCAAAAGAATTGAAATACTTGAGAAACGATAAGATATTGACCTTAACAAAGAGGAAACCAGTTATTTCTTCAGCAAAATTGGCTTATTTGGGAAAACAAAGAACTGCAATTTGGGACATGTAGTCTAATGGCAAACCACAGGCAAGTCCAAGAAAACAAAGGAGATGAGTACTAGTTATGGACTTGAGAGGGCCTGTTGTAAACAGAGTCCATTGGGGGAAACTAAAAGTATGAAGAATAGTGACTTTTCATTGTCTGAGTTATGGCAATCTTCCACTAGCTCAGATGTTGCTGGGCAAGAAGGATTCTTTTCTTCCTGCTGAGGTAATAAAATCACTTCCTATCAGAGATGTACAATACTCCTCTTCTTGTTGGGGTTAGTAGTGTGCATTGAGTGACATGTGTATGAGAATTATATCATCTAGCCTCCTGACTTCATATTAAATGAGGATTATGCTTATTAATTTTCATGATTTCTCCTAAAACTGCCAGGTATCTACCCTTTAGGTAAAGTAGAAGAGAAACTCTTTTAAACCTGAACTCTGGAAATGTTGTATGTTGTCCCAGAAGTAAGAAAATAGAATCTGATTTGTGGGACCAAACTATCTTGCTTCATAGTGGGGCTCTCAAAATTAAAGTTTATAGAGATTCATAGATTCAGAAATAAAAAGTATATGCAAATATGGTGACTGTGATTAGTTTTAAAGAAGACTATTATATATGCTCCTTAGAAATAAGGTCAAAAGAGTTTATATTTCCAATTGTATGAAGAACAAAACATCTACATATAATGAAAATAGAGGTATGTGGTACTCACTATAAAGTTATTTACTGTCCTTTTGTCTTCTGGGTCAGCTTTTGAGCCATGAGAATGGTGACCCACACTGAAGAAAATATGGAAAGGTTAATTTCAGCCCATATAATCTCCTTTATTGAATTGTTACTAAACTTTTCATTTAAAAGCACATGTTCTCACAACTGAAAAAAGTTCAATTGTTCACCTTGGGATCAGTCTATTATATACTAACTACTGTGAAAGTAAAGGGGTGGCTCTCTTTCAGATAGGAAAAAAAATCAATTAACTGAACAGCTTACAATTCTTAGCCATCACAAATCTTTCCACATAGCCTCAGTGGAATTTTCTTAGAAACGTGAACCTTTACCAAGCATTACCCTAGTCTCCCCATCAAATGATATCAAGTAGTGCAGTGAAAAATAAATCAATAAATTAAAGATTTCTCTATACTCCAGTTGTTATTAATATTTTTTTCTGGAAAATGAAAGGGTAATCATTTAGAAACAAACATCTTTTCCTAAAAAGTGGTTATTACTAAGAAACAATTTTTTTTTGCAATGTACACTGACTTTCAATAACAGCTAGTTTAGCAGAGTGTGTGTCTCTGTATGTGTGTGTGTGTGTGTGTGTAGATAGAGTTGGAAAATAAAAGAGAAAGATCTTGTTTTTCTCTAAAGATAGCAAAGTAGAGCTAAGTAAATACCATAAAATATGTCAGTTGTAAAAAGAGGCATTTTGCACACTAAGAAGCATATTGCTTTTCAGAACAGACCTTCAAAGTCATTGTGATAGTGTAATCTTTTGCAGATTCCTCAAAGTTATCAAAGTAGCCTCATTCTTGCAAAAGGGCAAAAGTAAAAATGTAAACTAATGAAGAGTTTAAGGAGCAATTTAAGTAGTTGCACATTAAATAATGATACAGTAACATTTTTGACTGGTAATCTTCTGAGGCTGAAGATATCCAATCAATTGGGAGTATAATTATTTAACAGTGGAAACCCTTGACATTTATTCAATAAATATTTATGAAGGAGTGCTATGTACCAATCACCTTTCTAAGCACTGGGCATATTGTGGGCATATAACTAAGGTCCTGTACACATAGAAATTCCATTCTAGATGAGAGAAACAAGCAATAACCAAGTAAACAATAAAATAAAATAAATTCCAATAAGAATGGAGAAAATATAAACATTAATGTGACAGTGACTAAAGCAGACTAGAGATAAGGAATGGCTACTTTATTATATGTTAAGTCAAAGCTGTGTTGAGAAAGCGACACATGCTTAAAGGCCAGAATAAGAAAGGGAAAACCATTTTTAAAACCTGGACCTGGGAGTCCTTGGTAGAAGGAATAACAAATTCAAAAGCCCAATGTTTAAAATAAACTTATAATCAAAGATCAGAAAGGCCACTGTGGCTGGGATTTTGTGAACTAAAACTGGTTCACATTAAGCCTTAGATATCATGACAAGGAATTGGGATTCTATTTTAAGTATGTTTGAAATTCATATAAAAATTATTCAGCTAGGGAGAAATGTAATATGACATGTTTTAAAAAGATCAAGCGGGAGAGACAACTTCCAGACAAGATGAAGACCTAGGCTGACATGCTCCATCTCCCTCCACAACTAAGAAGGAAAACAACTACCGTAAAACCCAAAATAACCAGAAGTTCCAGAAAATAAAGCTACATGGAAGTCCAACATATGAAGTTATAAAGAAGTGGTGCTCATCCAGATGGGTAGAAGGGGCAAAGCAAGGATGGAAAGGTCAAGCTGTGCTGGTGGCAGCAGCTATGGTGATGGCAGCAGGACGGAGGTAAGCACAGACACCTGTATTTAAAGGGAAGTGAGAAGCGCCTGGGGAGTACACCGGGCTGCAGACCAAACCTGTCACCTTGCAATTCCAACACGAGGCAAGGCAGATCCCCATTGCCTTGGACTGTGAGGGCCAGAGAGTGTGGGGATGGAGGAGGAGGCTCCTGGTCTCTCAGCAAAAAGTAAATGGCAGGAATCCATCTTGGACCCCCACCACCATGTAAAACACCAGAGTGGTGAGAAGGGCCACCCAGTTGTGATGAGTGCATGTGGCTTCATCCCCTATTGTGTAGGAGGTATGACAGCCCTGCCCAGGAAACAAAGGTAAACACAAAATGGTCAGGATGGCACAGATCATGATAGAGATCTCAATGATGCTGCTGACCAGACAGCAAATATCTAATCTAACAAAGCAGCAGATAGTAAATCTTTCTGAGGCACAGTTCAGAGCTTTCATTATACAAATGCTTACAGACCTAACAGCAGATATTAAACAAGACGGGGAAGGAATGAAGGCTAGCCCTGCTGAAATGAATGGAAACACATACAAAATTAGTGGTGAGGAAAAGAAAATGGGGGATCAAATCAACAAACCGGAACATAAGGAAGGAAAAAACAGTCAACCAGTGCAGAAAGAGGAAACAAAAAGTGAGGAAAATGAGGAGAGGCTCAGAAACTTATGGGACAGCTATAAGCGGGCTAACATCTGAATCATAGGGTTGCCAGAAGGTGAAGAAGAAGAACTAGAAATTGAAAATTTATGTGAAAAAATAACGAAGCAGAACTTCCCTAACTTGGAGAAGGAAATAGACTTACAGGTCCAGGAAGCACAGAGAGTTACAAATAAACTGGACCCAGGGAGAACCACACCAAGACACATTATAATCAAAGTGTCAAAAATTAAGGATAAAGAGAGAATCTTAAAAGCAGCAAGAGACAAGAAGAAAATTATGTACAAAGGGGTCCCAATAAGACTCTCAGCTGATTTCTCAAAAGAAACTCTGCAGGCAAGGAGGGACTGGCAAGAAATATTCAAAGTAATGAAAAGCAAAAACCTACAACCATGATTACTCTATCCAGTGAAGCTGTCATTCAGAATAGAAGGGCAGAGAAAGTGCTTCCAGGACAAAGTAAAACGGAAGGAATTCACCAGATCCAAACTACTGTTATATGAAATGTTAAAGGGACTTGTTTAGGAGAAAGAGAATCAAAACTATGAACATTAAAATGGAAACTGTATTGCAACAGCCAACAACAGAAGCTAGGGAACTGAAACAAAGGCAAACTAAGTAGGCAATGAAAGTGGGAAAAGAATTATAGGTATGGGGAACATTTTGGGGGAGGGCCAGCAGGGAGGGGGAAGGGGGAAAGGGAGGGAGATGGTACAGGAATTAAGAAGCATAGTAGGAGGGAGTGGAGTAGATAGGAAGATGTTGAGAAGAACTATATGCACAACCAATGGGCATGAACTAAGGGAGGGGGCAACTGGAGGGAAGGGGTTCACTGGGTGAAGGGGAACAAAGGGAAAAGAAATTGGGGCAACTGTAACAGCATAATCAATAAAGCATATTTAAAAAATCAAGTGGGCAGTAGCATTAGGAGCGGGAATGGAAGGAGGAAGTTCACTTAGAGGTTGTTATAAATAGAACAAAAGAGAGATGTTGGTAGCTTTTTCCAGGGAAGTATCTTTGAAAGTTGTTTGTACTTGAAACAAAGAAAGTGGATAAATTTGTGATATATTGTTAGAGTCATCAGAACTAGGCAACAGATTTGATATGGGTGGTAAAAATAACTCTTGGATTCCTTGTTTGCACCATTCAGTGTTAGAGGAGACTACCAAAACAGAATCAAATTTCAGGATATGTTTGAAGTTTATGAGTACTTTATTGAACTTGTTGAATTTGAGATGTCTTTGATATCTCCATTAAGATAAAGAAGTTGAGTAGAAAGTTGGACATGGGGACCTGGGATTCAAAGAGGAAATCTGGGCATGAAAGCCTGGTAATATCACCATTATTCCTTGGCCACAATAGCAGTACCCAAAGCCAGATTCAAGATAGGTCTAAAGATCACCTGGTATTGGTGGACTTCTCTGGGCCTGGGAAAATTCTCCATAGTCTATAGATTATGTCCGCAAGGCTCAGGGTGCTCCAGGAAAAGCAATATCTACAACACAGTTTGACATTTCTAGGACCATTGATATCAACTGTCAGTCTCAATAAAATCGAAACCCTATCTTCTCCTAAGAGACCACTTTATGACTAACCCCTTTCTCTTCTCATCTTGTTAACCATTCTCCTATTCCTGTTTTTATTAGTTACTACTAGAAACCCAAATCTCTCAAGTCATCCATCATCATCCAGATTTTCTCCCTCATTCAGCTCTGTACATGTGTAAGTCTGATTTCATCATCCACACTTCTCTGATCCTCAGTACCAAATCCTCTGAAGTTCATGGTTGGTCAAGAGCAAAATCCCTCCTAGTTTTTACTTTATCTCTTTGTGTTCTTTTCACTTTTTTATTCTAATAATAATACATCTGTTCCCTCAGAACAATGCCTCCTCCTTTACAGCCTTTTAAAGTGCTACTTACAGGAACTTTAGGTAGACTAGGTGTCCTTGTTGCTTCCTGATCATTTTACTTCCCTTCTTTATAAAAAAATGGCATTGAATTATCCAGATTCCATAATTCTTGGATCATTCTAGAAATCATCATATATTGCAATTTTGGTCACTCAGCCTAATTCATGATGAGGAATACCCTTAATACTAACTTTAAATATCACAAACTCTCATAACAGCCTTCTATGTTTCCAGATCACTAATCTGTTGCCATCATTCCAACTATTCTTAAATTTCATCAGGAATCTTAACCATTGACCAAGCGGATCTTCATCAATAGTTAACAAACATATTTCATCTTGCTTGTAAAGTTGCTGTGCTACTTTTTAAGATGTCTATTTTCTATTTTTTTCTCTTCACCAACCATCCAACATATCCACATCCTTCTTTAGTCTCATCAAATCTATAACCTATTTCATCATAACTGATATTCTCTCTGTTAACTCTAAAAATGAATGGATAATAATAATATCTATACTTAGGCATTGAATCCCCTTTCTTTGTGCCGTATGAAGTCTTTGCTCTGGAAATTATCCATTTGTCTACAACACCATTCTCAGCATCATTAAACTTGCTATAAAATCTCCCACCTTAGATATAATATTTCCTCTATGAAAAAAGATATTTGCCATTATATCATGTCTCCTTCCAGATATGCTCTAGATTTTTTTTTTCTTCCTTTTTTTATAGTGAAACTACAGAGCATTGTCTAGGCTTCCTTTCTCAAATTTTTGATCTCCTTTTTTCTCTTTAACCAATCTATCCAAATTTTTTTCCTCTTCATTGTATGGGAACAACTCCTGTTACACTAAACAGAACTCCATATTACCAAATCGAGTGCTGAATTACCTGTCATTTTTTTTTTAAGTATTCAATAGAATTTAAAAGGGTGACCATTTTCCTCTTTTGAAAATACATTCCTCATTTGACATGTGAGCTACGTGTTCTCGTGCATAATTGTCTGCTCCTTCTAATCTCCTTTCTGGCTTCTCCTCCTCTTATTCTTCCCTCTTTCTATTGGAGTCCCCCAGGTCTCATCCCTCCCACTTCTTCTATTCCTTATCTTCAGTATTTCCTTTAGTGAATTCATTCAGTATTGTGGCTTTGAACATTTTTACATGCTGATAATTTAAAAATTTGTCTTCAGTCCAGAGTGCCTGTTTGAGCAGCAAACTTGCATATAAAAATACAACTATCTATATGACATCTGCATTTTTATGTCTAAAGGCATTGTCAATCTCTTATCAGAAATCAAACTTTTGATATTAGTTCCCAAGCTTGCTGCTCTTGCAGTTTCCTAATTTCAGTTAACTGCGATTACATTCTTTCAGTTTATCAAAACATATGGGTTTATTCTTTTTCATTTGGCACATCAATTCTTAAGCAGTTATGATCAACATTACCTTCAAAATATACCCTAATTCTGAACACCCCCACTGCTGCCTAATTCTGAACACCCCCACTGCTACCACTGTGGATGAAGCTACTATTTTTTATTATTTAGCTTCCTAACTGAACTTTCTCTTTTATTTTGTTCTCTACAGAGCAGCCACAGTGATTTATTAAACTATAAATTAGATCACATCACTACCTTGTTCAAAATTCTCTAATGGTTTCCCATCACACGTAGAAAACCTTCAGAATTCCTACCTAAGGCTGAAGAAGTCTCTGCCTATCTTTCCAACCCTATCACCTTACATTCTCTGCTTTTTTCACTGTACTGCAGTCTTCTTGCAATTGCTTACCATGAACAGTTCAATTTTATCTCTGCTTCAGGGCTTTTCTATTTGCTGTACCTTCTACCTGGAATGCTATTTCTCCACATATTCTTATTTTTGTTCCTCTTCAATAAGAATTCAGCTCCAATGTCACTTCCACAGATAAGCTTTCTCTGATCATTCTATTTAAAAGAACCATCACTCCCTCTTCCTGCCCTACCTTGCATTATTCTCTATCCCTTTAACTGATTTGAGAGTCTTCTTAAAACTTTCACTAGATGAAGCTATTTTATTTATTTGTTTCATGTTTTTGTTTATGTCTTCCCAAGAATATGATCCCCATCCAAGCACAGATTCTGCCTATTGTTCATTTCTGCATTCTGAGAATCTCAACATTATCTGACATAGTAAGAACTTATTAAACATTTGATTTGTGAGTAAAAAATTTAATAAAATATTCAATCAATTAATAAGAACAGTCAGAAAGCCAGAGGAGGAAAAAGTTTGAAAATAACAATTTTAATTTTGGACTAGTTGAATTTAAGATGCTGATAAAGTATCCAAGTAGAGATGTCTAGAAGACTAATTGAAAAGTCAGTTCTGAAATTTGGGAGAATTTTCAGAGTGAGAAATAAAAAACTGAAGACAGTTGTATTAGTTTCCAATTGCAGCTGTAAGAAGTCACCACAAACTTAGTGGCTGGAAACAAGAAAATGTATCATCTTAGAGTGTTGGGGGTCGATATCCTAATACCAAGGTGTAGGCTTGGCTGTATTCCCCCTAAAGGCTACAGGGGATTGTCCATTTCTCTGGGTTTCCAACTTGTAGAAGCCACTCACTTTTCTTGGCCATGGCTTCTACCACCATACCACCATGTTCCTTCAAAGCCAGAGATGTACCATCTTCAAATCTCTCACTCACTTTCTCTCTCTCTCTCTCTCTCTCTCTCTCTCTCTCTCTCTCTCTCCTCCCTCTCTCACCTATGCTTCCATCATCACATCTCTTACTCCAACTCTGACCCTCCTGCCTTCTTTTTGATAAACACTATTGTGATTACTTAAGACTCAGCCTAGATGAATCAGAAATAATATCTTCACTTAAATATTTTTAACATAATCACACCTGCAAATTCCCCTGTGTCATGTAAGGTAACATATTTGCAGGTTCCGGTGATTAGGATGTGGACATCTTTTGGGGAGTGTCCAATATTCTTTCTACCAAGAAGCTAATAAAAGAAGCTCATAAAATATATACAGGAGATTGAAGAGCTTGACATTTAGTAGTCTTCAGATAGGTGAGCAAAAATTACAAATATTGTAATGCTATGGAAGCAAAGAAAATAGAGATTTTCAAGAAGGAACGATTGGTTTACATGGCCAAATGCTGGAGAAACAAATCAAAGGATGAGAAGTTTTGCTGTTTGGTGATTAGGACACAAAGGATGGCATTAGAACAATTTCTGTCAAGTTTTGGTGGGGTAGGAGCCATATTTTAAATAACAGATAAATGAATACAAAGTATAAAGAAAATAGATATTAAACTTCTTCCTCCATTAAGAAAAATGGCTTGGTGACAGTTGAAGAGATTATTTGGAATAAGAAACAATGTCATTATTATACTAATATATAGTATTAGTTGAAGTCAACACCGGCAACACCTGCGGCGCACCTGAACCCAAGCTGTATCGACTCCATCTTTCCCTTGGACCCTTCAGCTGCGAAGAGAGGGGGGGTCTGCTGCATGGGCAACAGCAGACCCTCCATATTACCCTGCCCAGGCTCTGTAGCTTCAGCGTCATCACAAGATGTCGATTCAACACGGGAGGAGACAGATACCATGTCACTCCCGAGTCGGACTGCACAGCCATTCTCGGCGGTGCAGATAGACTCTTAAGAAGCTACACCATCGTCTCTCGAGACGGACAGCTGCCGACGACGATATAGTTTTCTACATAGAACAGAGTCAACACTTCAGTCCTTCTTTCTGCAAGAAGTAACAGGAAGGAACATAACTTAGTGTCGTGGACAGAGGCAGAGTCAAGCAAGAATACTGGTTTACAACAGTCTAAAATGCCACTGTAATGTATGAGTGTCCTATTGGAATATTAGCTCTAAACTGTACTCCTGATTCAATGTAATGGATTTTAAAGCTGATGCCTTGCCAAGTTGATTTATAAGATGAATTGCTGCTGAAGTTGAGTTGAGCATTTCAGTTCTGAGTATAAATGAATAAAGTTCATTAGCACTCTCCTTAATCCTGATTCATATGCTTGCTTGTAACCCTACCTTCTTGTCTCCCATTCTACAATTTCTAATTGCTGAGAGAGAGGTTGGGATGAAGGGATGGGAAAACAAATGGAGCCAATGAAGGAAGGCTGGAGGCAGAGATCTTTTTGTGATGAAAATGCCAATGAATAAATGCACCAAACACAGTCTATTTTCAACACAGTTAAAATAATAAATTTCAGTTAGCCTTGTATTAATAAAATTCAGATTACATTTGCTAACACAGCCATTCACAAAGGCTATACCATCTTAAAAGAGTTGTTTAACTTCTCAAATACTGATTTCCCTCATCTGTAAAACTAAGATAACAATAGTAGTTAAATTGATCTTTACAGAAAACTAACATGAAAAAAGGAAAATAATATTAATAACAATTATTCAAATTAAAGCTGCCACTGAGAATAGTAAATATCAAGCATCGTTATAAGCACTTAATATGTATTAGCTAATTTATTCTTAAACAAAACATCATGAAGTGTGTATTATTTTAATCACCATTTTACATATACATATATACATATACATCAGAGAAGGAAAACTCTGACTCCAAAAAACCTCCGCTGCCTTGCGGCATACCTCTTCAGGGGAAAGGCTAAGGGAGTAAACCCCGAGAGAAAATCCGGAGCCGGAGTCCCTAAGGCGGTTTGACGTTGTAGTCAACACCGGCAACTCCTGCGGCGCACCTGAAGCCAAGCTGTATCGACTCCATCTTTCCCTTGGACCCTTCAGCTGCGAAGAGAGGGGGGGTCTGCTGCATGGGCAACAGCAGACCCTCCATATTACCCTGCCCAGGCTCTGTAGCTTCAGCGTCATCGCAAGATGTCGATTCAACACGGGAGGAGACAGATACCATGTCACTCCCGAGTCGGACTGCACAGCCATTCTCGGCGGTGCAGATAGACTCTGAAGAAGCTACACCATCGTCTCTCGAGACGGACGGCTGCCGACGACATATACATGTTCTGAAGCATAGAGGTAAATACATAGATAGTTAATAAAAGAGCCAGATTCATAATATATGTACAATTAATGATGAGTAGTAATGATGATAATACTATTCATTAAAAAAAATCAAATGCCCAGGCTGCTAATGTATATGAAAAAATAATTGTTTTGAATCTCTTCAGTAAATAATTGTAGTTTCAATATCTTTTTAACTTACTAACACTCCACCTCTTATGAACAAAAGAATTCATGGCTGATGTTTTCTATATTTCTTTAGTATACTGCACTCTTCTCTTTTGGCATTTGCACCAAATTGGTCAAAAAATTGCTTGTGTTTATTTGCAAACAAAGAACTCCACAGTGTAAAAATGGCATTTGTCACTGTAAGAAATTTTACAGTCTATAAAACCTTGTACTCATACATCTTTACCATGGCTTTCTCTTACTTATAAAGGGAAATATAATCATGTACTTCCTTTAAAGAACATGAATAAATAGTTACTCAGTGAAGCTACCTCATTTCTAAATATATCACATGAAGAACCAACGTCAAGAGGGCCTTGGAACGCAGACAAAGTGTACCTAATAAGAACTGAGTTTATATTTACATTTCTCACCAAGCAAGTCTACTGACATGCTTACAGGCTGAACTGAACCAGTCTGTCCAGGGACTGAGTACATTTGCTTGTTGTCTTTATCAATCAGAATTTTATCTTATGTCCCCCATGAAGCCATTAGTCCATACTTAAAGGAGAGCTGTGATTTCTTTCCTTGTCCTGGATGAACCAGTCTTTCACTTCCCTTATCTTCTTACTGCTTACATTCCTTACAAAGTTAAATATTTGTTGTTTTTCCAAAGAATTTGTCTATGTAGTTTTTTTTTCCCCTAAGCATTGCCTTTCTTGGGTTATTTGTTTCTATGTTGCAGAGCATTCAATACCTAATTCTGTCATCAATAACAATGTGTGCTGAGAAAAAATCCTACAAACAAATTTAGGTTGCAGGGTTGAGGAGACAGGAAAGATAGCTTTTTCAGTATTCTTTCAGTATAAGATATAGCAGACAGTGTAGTTACCAAAAACTCATTTTCTAGTTTTAGGGATAAAATACACACATTGGTTTTACAATGATGTTAATCATAACCATAAAAATAATTATAGAAGTAAAACAATTATTAACAGTGTAGTAAGTTAGCATAAAATAACTCACCAGCATAAATATACAAGGATTGAGTGGATAAATGGGGGAGATACAAATTAAGTAAGGTTAAGAAGATAATATGAGCTAGGGTCAAAGGGAGGGAGAAAATAATTTTGATGGGCACAAAGAAGATGTGAGATTTATGGCAAGTACAGTGGAAGGTGGAATGGAATGGAAGACTCTAAGCAGGAAACATTGTGCTGGGTTAATTTGTGGTTGACACAATTACATGTCCAGTGGATACTTATTCTATGAGTCTTGACACAGAAAGACAGGAAGGAGATAGGTAGGGCAAGAACTATACATAGAAATTAGTAAAGAGGGAAAGGAGTTAAGGAGGAAAAAAATGAGACAAACTATGTGGTAAAGGATAGCAAATGTTCATTTTTGGACACAGCCCTGGAGATGATAAAAGACTTGAAGACAACTGTAACCACAGGCCACTGGACCTTCTTTTCTCCAGTATCAGGCAATTTTGGTATGAGGTGTGGGATGTAGCCAGATGAGTATTCCAATTAGTTTTTCCCTTGCTTCTGTGAAAGAAAATCCTAGTGGGCTGGGGATTTGAAGAGCATATAGACCCAGGCGCAAAAAAAGGTCATGAGGTCATTGAGTTACATGGTACCATGGTTGTCACTTAACTGGGCCAGAATGGATTTCAAAAGTAGTTTTTGATTTCCTGGATTTTATCCCAAGTGAGTTATCCTTTATCTCTAGGAACTTAACCACTGAATTCAAAACCAAAGTTCCAAAGTGAGACTTCAATTTGGTACACAAATCCAAAAGGTAGACACATCAGAACAAGTCAAGGAAATAATAATTTCCAATTAATAAAATCAATTTCTGATTCTAAACTTAATTTGGAAGAAAAAATGTTCCTAAGTAGACCCCCCCTTTTTTTTTTTTTGAAAAAGCATCAAATTGGCAGATTTTGAAGTAAATCTAATTGATGTACTTAGAGCATGAAAGCTTTGGTTTTCTTTTGATTTTCCAAGCATTACACTGATGAGCTCTTTTTCAACAATGAAAGGAATCACTTCTTTATCCCATTTTAGCTAAGCACTTTCTATGTGTAGACTATACAGAGATAAAGGGAACATAGTCACCACACTGCAGGGACAAAGAATGTGTCAATATCCTTTATGAGTGCCCTAGAAGGTGGACCTGGGTGGACCATTAATAGACTCCTTTGCCATCTGGCTTCCTTTTGGGCTTTGCTAGGTGGGGGGAGATTGGAAAGAACCAGGAGAGCAAGTTTGTGGATTTCTTTTCTTTTTTGCAAGGATTTACCACCTTTTATTTAACCAATTACTGTTTGTCTAATGTGGGTTTCTTTTCTTAGCTTTCTTCTTGCAGGACCACAGCAAGCCACCTATGTCTTTGCACTAGTTACTAGTTCTAGGTCTCTATGTCCTGGTAATACCTCACTCTAAAAGACCTTCAGGCCTAGGGTAAGTAATAGTTAATGGGCCCAGAACCTTGTTACAACACTTAGGTATCGTGCAATCCCTATACCTGACCCACATCTTTGTAAATAGTCTGTTCATTAAACTCTCCTTAAATATTGTAACTTAAGCATGCCATCTGTTTCCTGGTGGGATCCTGCTACCACAAAAAAAGGAGGCATGCAACATTTTCTGACCTGGAATATTGTTCATTAAATTTAACTGAAAAAAATTAAAAAGTTGAAACATATAATGAAAGTTAAAACTGTCTACCTTCAACAACTATATATATATATCACAAATAATCATTTGTTTAAGAAAAATAACACACAGGTTAATTAATAGTTTAATTGAAAGTTTTTAAATTAAAAACAATTAAATATGATTGATAGAAGTAACACCAGCTTGAAATAATGAAAAATATAAACCATGGAATTGTGTATATATTGTTCTCCATATGTAGACATATATGGATTAATGGCTAAGAGGTTTGTCTACATAGTTTTCAATTTTAGTAAACATTACTTCTTGATTTCAATGTTTTCAAATATGTGTATACTAAGTCATTTTGTTTAACAGAATAAATACTTTCCCTGCATTCTTATTCCTACTATTTTTACACAACAATATTTTATTTGTAATTAACATAAACTTCAGCAGAGCTGTACATAATCAGGGATTTAAGAGGTTTGTGTTCAGTGCTGTTTCGGCATTTTAAGGGTGCATTTGGAGGAACATTATCTTCAGTGTAGAACTTTCAAAATTCGTCGTCGTCGGCAGCCGTCCGTCTCGAGAGACGATGGTGTAGCTTCTTAAGAGTCTATCTGCACTGCCGAGAATGGCTGTGCAGTCCGACTCGGGAGTGACACAGTATCTGTCTCCTCCCGTGTTGAATCGACATCTTGCGATGACGCTGGAGTGTCCTCTCCAGTGGAGCTGAAGCTACAGAGCCTGGGCAGGGTGATATGGAGGGTCTGCTGTTGCCCATGCAGCAGACCCCCCCTCTCTTCGCAGCTGAAGGGTCCAAGGGAAAGACGGAGTCAATACAGCTTGGTTTCAGGTGCGCCGCAGGAGTTGCCGGTGTTGACTACAACGTCAAACCGCCTTAGGGACTCCGGCTCCGGATTTTCTGTCGGGGTTTACTCCCTTAGCCTTTCCCCTGAAGAGGTATGCTGCAAGGCAGCGGAGGTTTTTTGGAGTCAGAGTTTTCCTTCTCTGATGTGCCCTGACTGGAAGATCGAACCAGCGACACTTAGCTCGCAGGCCGACGCTCAATCCACTGAGCCAAACCAGCATGATATATTGATGAGAGAGCTTGATGAAAGAGCCCTGTGTGGAGAGGCAAAAGGGCAGAAGTTTCTGAGAGCAGATGCTGACATCAGTGATTTATTCTTGTACTCAGATCTCAGATATACAACTTCTAGGTTGTCTGACCTTGGTCACGTGATTTAAGTTCCTAGATTCCAGTTTTCTCATCTAGAAAATAAGGATGATGTTAAGGACTTATATCAAAGGGTAGTCATAAGGATAAACTAGATAACATATCTCTAACACCGTCGTCGTCGGCAGCCGTCCGTCTGGAGAGACGATGGCGTAGCTTCTTGAGAGTCTATCTGCACCGCCGAGAATGGCTGTGCAGTCCGATTCGGGAGTGACAATCCCTGCCGCACTTGGTACAGGTGAAGGCAGATGGCTGTTGTTGCTGCTGCTGACGCTGCTTCCGCCTCGATCTTTTCTGGACCGCCTCCTCGTTGCGCGCAGCCTCCGCGTGTGACGTACCTTGCCTGACCGCGAGCCTCCAGGCTAGGCGGTCGTCTGCTTGAACTTCCCATGTGTTGAGATTGATCGAGCATTGTGTCATGTCCTTTTTGCAGATGTCTTTGAACCGCAGTTTTGGGCGCCCTGTCATCCTCTTGCCTTCTGCTAGCTCGCCGTAGAGGAGGTCTTTGGGGATACGGCCTGCATCCATTCTTTTGACATGGCCAAGCCACCTGAGGCGTCTCTCGCTAAGAACTGCATGCAAACTGCTCATATTGGCTCGCTTCAGCACCTCGGTGTTGGGGACCTTATCCTGCCAGGCGACATGCAGGACGCGTCGCAGGCACCTCATGTGGAAGCTGTTGAGTTTCCTTTCGTGCCTTGCGTAGGTGGTCCACGTCTCGCTGCCATAGAGGAGAGTGCTGAGTACGCAGGCTTGGTAGATGCGCAGTCTGGTTTTCTCAGTGAGGCTGGAATTGTTCCACGCTCGCCGGTTCAGTCTGGCCATAACTGTGGCTGCCCTGGCGATTCTCCGGTTGACCTCCAAGTCGACTGACAGAGAGCTCGAGATGGTGGACCCGAGGTAAGTGAAGTCGTTGACAACCTCCAGGGTGTATCCGTCGATGGTGATGCATGGGGGAGTCCCCGTGCCTTGAGCCATAACATTCGTCTTCGTCAGGCTGATGGCTAGTCCGAACTCCTTGCATGCATGGGAAAGGCAAGTGACTAGCTGCTGGAGTCCCTCTTCGGAGTGTGATGTCAAAGCTGCGTCGTCGGCGAAGAGCATCTCACGGATGAGCACCTCTTTGACTTTGGTCTTGGCTCGTAGACGGGCCAGGTTGTAGAGCTTGCCATCGGATCTGGTGTGAATGAAGACACCCTCGCTGCAGTCCTTAAAGGCGTATTGGAGGAGCATGGAGAAGAAGATTCCGAACAGCGTAGGCGCGAGGACGCAGCCCTGCTTTACTCCGCTGCTGACTGGGAAGGCCTCAGAGGTTGCGCCGTTGTAGGACACCGTGCTGTGCATGTTGTCGTGAAAGGACATGACCACAGCAAGCAGATGTGGTGGACAGCCAATCTTCCGTAGCAAGCTGAAGAGTCCGCTTCGACTGACCAGATCAAACGCCTTCGTGAGGTCAATAAAGGCGAGGTAGAGTGGTTTATGCTGCTCGTGACACTTCTCCTGCAGCTGGCGTAGGGAGAAGATCATGTCCACTGTTGATCGGCCAGCTCTGAAGCCACACTGGGACTCTGGGTAGACGCGGGAAGCAAGGGTCTGCAGGCGGGCAAGAGCGACCTGGGCGAATACTTTGCCGACGACGCTGAGGAGAGAGATGCCCCGGTAGTTGTTGCAGTCGCTGCGGTCTCCTTTGTTCTTGTACATGGTGATAATGTTGGCGTCTCTCATATCCTGGGGGATGTAACCCTCCTTCCAGCAGCGACAGAGTAGATGGTGGAGCGGCTGTAGCAGGACTGGTTTCCCGCTCTTTAGGATTTCTGGAGGGATTCCGTCGCTTCCTGGTGCTTTCCCGCAAGCGAGGCGGTCGATGGCTTTGCCGAGCTCTGCCGCAGTAGGTGGGGTGTCTAGCTCCTCCATGACTGGTAGGTCTGGGATGGCGTTAAGAGCAGTGTCTGTTACGGTGTTCTTCGTTGTGTACAGCTCGAGGTAGTGCTCGGTCCACTGCCGCATTTGCTGTTCCTGGTCAGTGATGACCTCACCTGTCTTGGACTTAAGGGGGGCGATCTTGGAGGGGATTGGGCCTGTTGCCTTCTTGATACCCTCATACATTCCTCGTGCGTTGCCTATATCGGCGGCTTCCTGAATGCTTCTGCACAGGTTTAGCCAATAGGTGTTGGCACAGTGGCGGGCGGTCTTCTGGACTTTGTTCCTGGCAGCCCGTAGAGCTTGAAGTGTACTGGGAGTGGGCGTGACCTTGTAAGCCAGTAGGGCCTTCCTCTTAGCCTCGATCACGGGTTCCATTTCTTCCCAGTGAGCCTCGTACCAGTCAGCGTTCTTCCGCTCTTTCTTCCCGTAAGCAATAATGGCGGAGTTGTATATGGCGTCGCGGAGACGTGGCCAATTGGATTCGATAATGTCATCTGCCGCCACTCCCTCGCCGAGTGCGTCTTCCATCTTGTTGATGAATTGCTGGGTCTTAACTGGGTTGCTGGCACAACTGGTGTTGATGCGTGGGCGACCCTTCATCTTGGAGTGGTGCAACCTCTTCGGCATTATGCGCACCTTGCTTACCACGAGGGCATGGTCCGTGTCGCAGTCTGCACTGTGGTAGCTGCGGGTGAGGAGGGTGCTGCCAATATCCGTTCTTCTGGTGATGACGAGGTCAAGCTGGTGCCAATGACGGGAGCGGGGGTGCCTCCATGACACCTGGTGGATCTCTTTGCACTTGAAGAATGTGTTTGTCACGCACAGGCCGTGGTGACACAAAAGCTCAAGCAGTCGCTGACCATTCTCATTGATCTTTCCTCTCCCAAAGTTTCCGAGGCAGGTGGGCCAGGCCATGTGGTCGGCTCCTACTCTCTAACACCAAGTACTGAATAATGTTGAACATTATTATGTACACATTTGATAAGGAATGATCTTCTACTTCTACTTTATAATACAAGTAATTTCAGTGACCCCTCTTTATTTCAGTTCTTGCTATCATAATTCTGTGAGAATCAAATGTCTCTGCACTAGAGTCATCTTCCAGCCCTGAGTAGGCACTGACACAAAATGCTTATCTGAGCCTCTGAGCAGATTGTATCACAGACAGCAATTCACAACTCACAATTGCCATGGCAGCAACTCAACACGCAGAGCTTTCTCTCCATCTTGATGTTGTCAAATGAGATACTCATTTACGCACAGGATTATACTAGCTATTTTTACCATACATCCCATACAAAGTCACACTCAAATTTTCTCTATTCAGTATCAAGATTAAAACAGGAGGAAAGGATTGTGTTGAGAGGGAAGAAACAAGTTTGGTTCTAGAATGGTAGAATGGCTAACTTGGCTATCAGCCCTTGGAAGTGGTTCCTAGCTAAGATCTCTATGTTTTCTCTTTATCTTATTCAAAAGGGAATTTTAGTAGAGTTTGATGTCTTCAAGGATATTAACAAAAATGCAGCCCAGCATAGGTGGTAGGGACAGAAGACCTTTCAAAGAATCCAAAAATTGAATTGAAAATTTATAAGTTTTGTCATGGCCTCTCTTCCCAATTAAGGTAAATTAAATATGAATAAGCTGTGTTAGGTGCAAATAAAAATATGAAGTGGGTGTTATCAAATAATGTAGTAAAGAAAACAAATACTGATGTAGTAATGTCATAAATTATATTACAGAGATTACCAGTCACTATTGGGACTTTGCTCAGATAACCCTAGATCACTTTTATCATTTCTGTGATCTCCTCCCTAGTTTTTGGATCATTTTGCTTCTAAGAGCCCATAGTGTCCACAAAGACCTCTCATAGAGAACTCCATTTGTCCATTAAAACCACTTTTCCTTGATATACTTAAAGCCTGTAATGCCTGGAAACATATCTTTAAGAGCTAAGGGGCATAACCAATGACTGGCAGGTGAGGGGGGGAATTCTAGCTCCCTGGTCTTGGGTCGAGATAAACTTTGAGTTGTGACTTACATCTCAGAGCTCCCATGCAGGATCAGACTGAAGCTGGGGCTTCCTCCTCTTCCTTGTCCTACTTCCTGATTCTTTTACCAGTTACTCTTGGGAGCACTTCATAAATTACTCACACAAAAATTCATTTTTGGGTCTGCTTCTGGGGAACCTGACTTAAATTATAAAGATATTTTTAAAAATTGATGAGAGAGAGGAATTTTGAGAGGAGTTATTTTATGGAAGAAATGACATTTAATTTGATTTTTGAGCAAAAAATGAATTTTCAGTAGAGAGATGGAAGGGAGAGGGAATCTAGGCAAAGAACCAGTATTCATAAGGCACCATGAATAGCAAGTTTAGGAATGATAATATAGCGTAGAGTAAGTCATCCTAGATTTTATCTGAGCCCCTTCATTATTATACCAGGGGCAGTTTATTTGATCTCTCTGAGCCTCGGTTTTCTAATCTGTTAAATGAAGATAACACTTTTACTTGCCTCTTGAAATATTTTTTATGGAGGTTGAATGAAATAACATTTGCAAAGTACTGAGCACACTATCTGGCACAAAATAAGTACCCTATACAACTGTTTTCTGTTGTTGTTGTTATTGTTTCTATTGATAAGAACATTTGTTAGTAGGGTATAGAGTATAAGCCCTCTGAGAATGTAGACCATAGAGGCATATAAGTGTCCTGATATGTAATGTCTAGAATGCTATTTTATCTTATTTTATGTCACTAAAATTTCCTTAAACATTCAGGTTTGAGACATGCCTCAGTTTTACTGACACATCTTTCTAGTTATTGGAAGGAAGGCATATGTCAAGGGCTCTGGTTACCATTCACCCCTTCTCACATCTTGTACTCTGTTTGTTGAAGCCAGCATACAAAGGTCAGAAATCAGATGGATCTGAATAGAGCTTTGTCAGCTTGATAGTTGATCCCAAAATGTCAACCAAGTACAAAGCTCTCAGCTAAGATCTGGATTTAAGGATCTGATTTGGACCTGAGGCTAAAAGGGAACCTTTTGGTTCTCAACCTAACTCTTGATCTTGAGACCCACCTGCTCAATTGGCCCTTCAGAGATATGAATGACACTGCAGTGTAGACTTTAGGTCCATCTATTCAAACAGCTACATGGTCAAGAACCCCAGAATAGCCTCACACATCCAATAGAGATAAAGATTCTTCCAGATTTGTTCATTTCAAGGACTTTAGAAGTTCAAGAATACCTATCAATTCCCTGCCCAGAAGTGAAAGTACAAGAGAAAAACAAACAACTTTTTAAGTGATGTTTAAAATTTTTTCTATCATATTTTCAATTTCAAAAATTATTTATTTTTATATGTTTTAATATAGGATTTTGTTTCTCTTTCACAGTTGAATATTTCCACCCCTCTTTTCAGGATAATAATTATAAGTCTTTGCTTTCCCTTTTACATTTTCTTCTACTTCCTGTATTGTTAGTTTCTTCTAAAATACATTTTTCCCTGTTGTTACCAAGCAAAAGGATGTTCATCCATGTGGCACCTTGGTGTAAGATACAACAATTAGTGTTGAGAAAAACAGGTCTTTATTTGTAATATTCCAACCAGGGGTGGTGGGGCTGTGAGCACTCCTGCTCAGAGCGCTGTTCTCCCACGAGACCCAGCACTTTCCTTGCTCCCCAAAAAGCTATAAGCTAAAAACATGCCCAGAAATTCCCCATTCCTTATCTGTCAGCTCTCTCCTTCAGGATCTGGGGTATGATGTCATCAATCTCCAGAGAAGCATGATGAAGGCCCAGAAAGGCACAAGTCCTAAGAAGGTCCTCTCCGCATGTCCCAAGTTCCAAGAGTCCAGTGAGAGTCCAGGTCTGCAATGCAGAGTCCTTGGTGGCTGCCAAGTCAGCTGGAGCAGGCATGATCAAAGCAGCAGCATGCTGGCTTTCTTACTAGCCCAGGCTGCATGGTCAGAACCATAGCTGCCTCTTCCTTCTTACCACGGACCAGCTTCATTACAAAGCTGCCTAGCTGCTACATCATGGCTCTCTTCCTACACACCAAACCTCATGGCGGGATGGTGCAGAGCCTTTGAAGTCTTTTCAAACCTCATTGCACTGTGCCCAAATGACTGCCTCCTTTCATTCTGCCTGGCTCATTTCCTTTTTTCAGACTTCATCGCTCTGTGCTCTACCTTTTTTCAAACTGTGTGGCTTTCCTACCTCCTTTCAAACTGCATGGCTCTGCTTGTAACATGGCTGCTGCCTTTCATTTAAATCCTAACTGTGGCCTGTGACACAGTGGGTATGGTGACCAGTCGTGGCCACCATGAGCTCTCCACCATCACTCTATGGTCAAAAGCCTCTCCCACTTCCTCAGCACTGTGGATTGTCCATATCATTTGCATAACTAAGAAACTAGCTACCAGCCATAGATATGCAAAGTACCTTAAAAGCTGCACTCTCCCCTTCACACATTCCCAAAACCATAGGCTGTGGGGACTTTTGGAGACCCCTGCTACACTGTTTATTTGTTTTCTATTTTTCAAATGTCTAGTGACATTGATGGGACAGAGAATTGAAGGAATTCCATTAGTAATGGCAGCAAAAAAGATCAATGAGAATATATAGATGGAATGGAGTAGAGTGGAGTGAATGAGTGTAAGATAAAGCTGAAGTTTTAGTGGAGAGCAGAAGATGTGAAAGTTTTGTTACCAGACTGAAGTATTTGGATAATAGGTTGGCAGACACATTAGAGGTACAAATTGAGCAGCAAGAGAAAGGAAAGTTTGGCTTGACAGGACTGCTTTTATAATGGCAGTGGGCTCCAGACTTGCTATGTTATGATGAGCAGAAGAGGGCCACCAAGATGAAATTGGGCTAGAATCATTTCTAACATTCTAAGTGTGGATTAGGAGACTTTACTCAGAGCCTGAAGAGCCTGGGGTAGGAAATCAAGGTGTTCATGATATATACCCCAGAAGGTCTCCCGTGGCAGATAGTCCCAGTCAGGGAAATTTTTAGGCAACTTTCAGTCAATGACATAGGAGTCAGGAAAACTCATTTTAGAGGCTTTGTTTAGTTTTGTCACTGTTAATTAGTGGCTGAGGTGGCGACCAAAGTTTTCAATGAAGGAAATTAACAAAGATAAGTTCTCTGTATAAGAGGTCTGAGGCCCATATCCATAAAAGGCTCTTGGTAGGAGCAGTTTTGTGAAGAGACCACAGGAAAAGAATTGACATGGAAACAAATTCTTACACACTGGGTCATGCCCGGCTGGGAGGAGCCAGGGATTACAGACTGTAATCTCAAATCTGGGTGGTGTACATAGAAACAAATGTCCAGCTCGAGCCTGAACCAACTCCCATTATAAGATGGAAATAAACTGGATCTGGGCTAGGAGATGAGGCTAATTGATAAATACGGCTGTAAGAACTAAGGAAGGCAAGACAAGTAAAATGAAACAACAAGCTAACATCAAAATCTTGACCTGCAGAGAAAAAGGCTATATGAACCTATGGTTCTCAAATTTAATTCCACATCAGAATCCCCTGGTTGAGCTTGTAAAACTATAGTTGCCCACACCTCACACAAGAAGGTATGGATTTATCTTAGATAAAATCCAAATATATTTATCTATTCAATAAGTTTTTATTTTACAGAAGTTTTAGATTTACAGAAATATTGTAAAAAATGTACAGAGAGTTCCTGTGTACCCTACACTCAGTTTACCCTATTAATACCTTACATTAGTATGGAACACTGGTAGCAATTAATGAACTGGTACTGAAACATCATGATTAATTAACATTGATGTTTTATTCAGATTTCCTCAGCTTTTCCCTAATGTTCTTTTTCTGTATCAAAATTCTGTCCAGAATCCTACATTATATTTAGTTGTCACATCTCCTTAGGCTTCTCTGAGTTGTGACAGTTTCTCACACTTTCCATGTTTTTGATGACCTTGAAATTTTGAGGTATACTAGCTAGGTATTTTGTAGCTGGTCCCTCAATTGAGGTTGTTTTGATGTTCTTCTCATGATTAAACTGAGGTTATAGATTTTGGATAAAAAGATCATAGAGGTAAAGTGTCATTCTCATCACATCATATCAATGATGCATGTTATCAACATGACTTATCACCATTGACATTGTCCTTGATCACTGGGCTGAGGTTTGTCAGGTTTCTCTACTGTGAAGTTATACTTTCTCCCCACTTTCCATACTGTCCTCTTTGGAAAGATGGTACTATGTGCAGTCCATACTTAAAGAGTAGATAGTTATGCTCCACCTCCTTGAGGTAGACAACCCACTAGATTTTTTTTTATTATTGTAAAATATACTGATTCAATCATTTTAGGTGTTAAATTTATATTTTAAGTTTCCCAGTAATTCTAAAATTTACTCAGGATTGAGAACAATTCAGATACATGGAAGGAGAGGGCAGCGGAGAGACACTGAGGTGCTTAGAACACCACAGAACACTAGACCAAATGTTGACATTTCAATGGATGGCTTAAAGAGCCATATTTTTCCGCCTAACTTTCTGCCCCTGTTTGAAGCTTCTATAGGCTTATCTGTGCATGTGGCTGCTGGAGAAGGAGGGAAGGTCCCAGTCAAAAGTAAACCTGCAATAAATGAGTAGAGGAAGAAACCTAACCTTTGTATCTCCTATTGCCTCAAAACCAGTGACTGGCACAGAATATGTGACAATTTATTAACCAAAGAAAACATCTGATTTTTAACACATTGTCAAATTTCACAACCTGGTATAGATAGACTTACTTTCCTGATGCCCACATGATATTGACCTGTTATAAAGCTATGACCTCTCTCAAATAATCCTCTTCTTTAAATCATATGGTTATTCCTCTTCTCATTCTCATCTTTGAGGACCACGTTGGCCAGAGGGGTCTGATCATGGGACCATTTGGAGAAAATAGGAAAAGAGTTAATTCTCTCTGTAAGACAAAAGTATGTGGTCCTCACACTTCTCCAGATGCCTGAGAACATGAACATACAGGGAGCAACTTAGTAAACACTTCCTTGCCTCACAATAAACATTTGTTGAATTAAGGCTCCAGATGAATGATCAGCAAGGATATTATTACAAGATCTTAGATTAGAGATAGGAGTAGGCATTTGACTCTGATAATGGGTAAGGTGATGCATATTAAACATGTTTCTGCAACATATAGTGATTACTCTAAACACTAAAGAAAAAGGGAGAATAAAGTCAAATATTACTCTAAGACTCTCTTGATAGCTGACTGAATTTTTGTAATCATGTTTCCCACTGTGACAGAAAAACTTAAGTATAGAGAGATGGTGTCAGGAGAAAAAATAAAGGCTTTAGTCATCACTACTTGTAATCTCCAACTGTGAAGAGCCATGAAGCAGAAATAACTACAATACAGAGGATGATGCAGAACCTGGTAGCTGTGGTTTGTGGAGTGAAGCAGTGGGAGTCACTAGTAGAGAGGACTGTACAGGGGAAAGAACAAATTGCATTTCTAGATTATCTTGCCTTGTGGAAATGGATAGCAGGGTGAGAAAATGAGTGCAGACAAGAACACAGTGAGTGTCAGAACATTTGCTGAGGGGAAGCAGCTTTTCAATGCTGCAAAGCTGAGCCTGAGTTTGCAAAACAGGCAAGAAACTTGTAAACACAAATTCCAACAATTAACTGCAGCTATTTATGAGATCCTTTGTTCGTTCAAAATTCCAAAGACAGAAACATAGATTCAGAGTTCTGAAGATGGAGGCTAAATTTGGGCTGAGGAAGCAAGCAGCTTAGAAATGGTGAGATCTGAGGAGACTTTTATTATACAAAGCTATCAGTTGGTTAAAAATGAGCTAATATTAGTGCTTCGTTTTGATTGGCTGAGAGTCTCCTGAAATAATTCAAAATAATATGCCTGGAGCTTCTGAAGGAGAGAGCTGTAGCAGAAGCATCCCTCTCTTGCCAAGGTTTCTGAATGAGCTCAGAAGTCTGCAGGCTGCAGCAGTGGAAGGGGGCACATAGCACCCTTTCTTCCTAGGGCACCTAGGGATTCCATTTATTTTCATTTCTGCTAATAAAAACAGAGTCAGTCAGCTAAGGAGAAAGGAGACAATATCTGACTCTTATACAGGACCAGGATCCCATTCTTTCTGAGAGCTGTTATGGGCAAGCCCAGTAGCATGAAACATTTAAATAATTGGGAGAAATACCAGGAAAATTCACAGAAAGCAGACTGGCCCTTGGCTACTTAGATGCATCCTTGTAACCCCTTTATACCTGCATAAAGCACACACACACACTCACATATACACACAACAAGACATGCACTAGCAAAAGAGACAACAAAAAACAATTGCTCCTTTCTCCACATTTCTCCACAGTTGTTGTTTATGATCCTATATAAAAACAAAAATAAGAGAAAATATTCTCCAGATACCTAATAACCCTGAAAATTAATATAGAGTATTAAAGATTTTCCCAAATGTTTAAAAGAGAGGAATTTGTAAGTATTTGGTGTCTATTCTATGAAAAGTGCATTTTCAAGACATTTCCCACTTTTAAAATATGGTTAAAAATTCCTGTGTTCTTGACATCAGAATTCACCCTTTTTATCTTTTCCATCACCCTGGTAAAGCCTTTAAGAAAGAAAAAAAGTTGTTAAATGGAAACACTGTGTGTTATTTTAAGATGTACAATGAGACCTCTTCTTTTCCTGTCCATGAAATCCTCAGAGAAAATACCCACTTCCAACCATTTGTTATAGTATTGGTTCTGTTTGGGGAACTGTGAAGGGTTGACTATGAATTCAGAGTGGGTATGATGTAAAAACCAAGGAGTTAAATGAAACATGAGCTACCCAAGAATGCCTTTATTCCATTTGAGTTTCTGTATTTACTTTCCTTAAAGGCTGTATTCACTCTTCTTATCTCTTGATAGCTACAAACTTGATTGTTCACTGCTTGTCTCCTAGAAGAAGAACTAAGTGGGGGATATTTATAATATTGTATTAAGAAGTGGCAAACAGAATTTAATTTGATGGTTTTAATTAAGAGATTGCAGGTAAAAACAAAGGTGTTAGGTCAAATAAATATTTCTTAGAGAAATGTTCAAAGCTGCATCTCAGAACTGACCTGAGGAAAAACTACCTGTGCTGCCCCAACCAAAGACTAAGTGCCAAGAACCTGACTCTACTCAGCCATTACTGCTGCCAGCCACAATGTTACTTCTGCATCAGGAACTCAAATTTGTAGCATTAAATGGCATGCCACTTGAAACCAAATGCCTTAGCTATTTATCTGTGCTGACAAAAACATTAACTCCATACCAAGATTGCTCCCTCTTTTGCTTACTTCCAAATTGAGGTCTCTGCTAAATATGTCTGATTCATGAGGCCTAAGTCACAGGACTGCAAGCTTGTTGCAAAGGATGCTAGAAGTCTGAGTTTAGACTTCAACATTACAGAGGCAAGACTTATGAGGTGGTGGTTTTTTCAAATGTAAAAAAGCTTTTCAAATAATGATGCGAAGATAAAATTATAACACATGCTTACTAAAACAGTGGATAGATATATCTCTTTTTATTTCTGGCATTCTAATTTGTGTTCCAGTCACTTCTTTAGCTCATGATTTTATCACTAGATTCTATATCATATTTTTCAATATTTTTACACTTGAATATTTGTATGTATAACCCAACTGGCTTTTATTTCACAATCCAAGTTACATTGACTAGGTTAAAGGTTCACTGTTGAATGCTCCAAACATTTAATTTTTAGTTAACCAGCAATACTACACTATTCAAACACATTTTTATAATTTTGCTGTCCTGTGCCAAACATTTTTTAAGGCCTTCTTTAATCCCATTTGCATCCTTGCTCTTTCTTCAATCAGAATTGTTTCCTGTACCCACATATTCTCTGGCACCAAACTCACAGATTCTGTACCTAAGAATCTCAGCTATTGCTTTATATATTATACCTAAAAGCCTGCATTTCCTGGAAGACCTGTGTATAAAATGGAGCATCTTTTTCAGAAGGAGACCAAAACGAAAACAACAAAACTAACCGTAAACCCAACCCTTTGAAAGGAAAAATGTATTCCATACTCACTGAGTATTTTTACAGTGTGCTGGACACTGAATATCAAATTAGAAATTGAGTAATAGACAGTTGCTACTTTCAAGAATGGTAAGGCTGTGTCTAATGAGAATGACAGACATGTGCAGCATGATATAAGAAAAAGGGATCAACTAGAAAGCTACTGAGGTCTGGCTGAGTGGCTGAAGGGCTGCATGAAGGAAGGGAGAGACAATATTTAGGGTCATAGTTTGTACATCTTAGGGACATCTTGTGTTATTGCCTGTGTCTTTCATTTAAAATTATTTGCATAGATAAAGCTAATGTGGTGAAATGTTAACATTCAGGGCACCTAGATGAAGGGCATATGGAAATTATTTGTACTGTTCCAACAACATTTCTGTAGGTTTGATATTATGTCAATATAAAAGTTAAAAAAAGAATACAAAGCATTTCAGCAATTACAACATCATAAATAAACTAAGCTTTTCTACCACCACTTTTTATATCTAGTTTAGATGAAAATAATTTACGTCTCTAGAACATCTCATCTTACTAAAGATTTGGCATGTTCTTGACTTTTCTTACTGACAATGTCATGTCTGCATGTTGAGGAAAATATCAAGCTGAGCTCTTATAACAATAGAGTTCTTGAAATGAGGATGGCAGGAACATTTTGGAAGAAAGTGATCTTTTTGGTGTTTCTAAAAGTGGAATGTTGGCATCAGAAATAGGAGTATCTCAGATTTTAGAACCTCATGTTCTTATAAAGTCAGATAGAATGTGACTATAATCACATGATTAGGGTTTCTGAAAAGTATTCAAGAGAGACAAGAGGTTCTAGAAGTTCTTATATATGAAGTTAGACTAAAGAGGAGTAAAAAGAATGAGAAATATAAAGAAAGCAATGTAACTTCACAAAGGTTCTCTGATGTGCCCAAAAGATAAAAGAAGAAAAAAAAATCATAGGGAAATACAGGAGATTAGAGCCAATACAAGTTCCATTACTATGTTTCCTAATGCCTAGCACTGTGGGATGGGAAAAAGACAGAAAATTCAAAAGGCACCTGCTCAGTCATCACAATAGGACAGTAACTGCATTGACAAAAGACACCAACAGGCACTGTTATAGGAGATATACAATTTTCTCCATGGTAAATGACACAAAAACATACAGATATACCAATAGAAAGCAGGAGCTGATGTATTATGCTGCCTGCTGGGTGAACAATAACCTAGGTCTCCCAAAGTTTCCCAAAGAAACGTGGAACTGAGGAGGAATGGTAGTGTGAGAAACTCTCTTTGCCCAAGTTTGCACCTTCTTGGAAACCTAGTGTTTGACTCTGGAAAGTCTGGCTGAACCAGGTGCAAATAATTATATTAAAATATCAGCACACACTTAAGTGTTTTCAGCAAGACCTGACATATTGAAGATCAGTTTCCCAAGCCCACAAAGAACTCAGGCTTCAGGCCTGAGTTATACTTTTCAATTTATACCCTGCACTAAGATTTAATATTTTTGCAGTATCAAATTACATTTATGGTGTGAGTCTGTATATATTTGAGTTTTCAGGCAGACTATAATAACTTCTTGAACTACCTAGTGAGAGGATGGTATGGCACAATTAAATAACGAATTAATTTTAACTTTCTCTTTATGTGAATCTCCCATTTTGTGAGAAACTAATAATCAACTGACTCACATTGGCTTGACTTTTTCCTGTGACATATTATATTATCATGGACTATGGCTTTATTTTGTGTTTCTGTTAACCTTATATATTATTGTTTTGATGCATGAATTGCTTTCATTAGGCAACTGACAGCCATGGCTTTAGGCCAGTGGTTCTCAATATTGCCAAAATCTGGAGACATTTTTGTTTGTCACAACTTTTTGGGCACTGCTACTGGCACCTAGTGGGTGGAGATCACAATGCTAAGGACCACTGCTGCAACCAAGAACTGTGCAGTCCAAGATGCCTGTGGTTGGGAAGCCCTGCTTTTTAGGCTAACCCATGTATCCTTGTTAAAACCACCTACAGACACTGTTAAATGGTCTCTGATAGATCCTAGACAGCTCTCACCCAAGTGATTCACAGAAATTGGCAATTTCAGAGGTTTGCATTTTTCTTGTTGTTAGATCTTCATTTAGGGATTAAAACACTTTTACCTGAAAGTTCTATGTGATCCTGCCAAGACCATTTACTGTCACGTTTTTTAACTGTCCACAGTTTGACTTCACATCTTTTAATCTAAACTTGCTGCCCCCACTCCCCACTCTCAAATTTCCTTATGCCAGGTGGGCGGTGAGTAGGAAGAGGGGCTTCTGTTTTTAATAGCTCATCCAACCTGAAGAGGTTGCACAGAGATGGGGACACCTCCATCTGTCCTGCCCCCAGAGTCTCCCAGTGGGACTGTTCAAACACTTATTGCTCTCTTGAACAGTGTGATTTCCTGAATATCTGTGCCCCTCCCCGCAAATTCATGTTGGAACCCTAATTCCCTGTGTGGCTGTGTTTGGAGTTGGGCCTTTATAGAAGCAAGTAATAAGGTTAAATGAGATAATAAGGGTGGGGTTCTGATCAGACAGGATTACAGTCTTTAATCAACATACACAAGAGAGTTTGTGCTCTCTTCCATTCCCTTTCCCTGCAATCGCTCACTGAGGAAACACTATGTGCGGACAGAAGGTGGCCATAGTCAAGCCAGGAAAGGATCTCTTACCAGAAACTGAAATTGCCAGAAACCTTGATCTTGGACTTCCAGCCTCCGGAACTGTGAGAAAATTAATTTATGTTGTTTAAGGCACCCAGTCTGTGATACTTTGTTATGGCAGCCTGAGCAGCCTGATACACACTATCTGTGCAAGAAGTCCTGACCCTATGTTAACTCATTTTGTTTTATTTTATTATTTTTTTATTTTTAAGTATATTTTATTGATTATGCTGTTACAGTAGTCCCAATTTTTATCCTTTGCTCCCCTCTGACCAGCACCCACCTTCCCTCCATAATCCCATTCTCCTTAGTTCATGTCCATGGGTCATGAATATAAGTTCTTTGGCTTCACCCTTTCATACATTATTCTTAACTTCCCCCTGCCTATTTTGTACCAACCAATTATGCTTCTTAATCCCTACACCATTTCCCCGTTTCTCCCCCTTCCCCCTTCCAGAAGATAACCCTCCAAATCATCTCTATACCTATGATTATGTTCCTATTCTGGTTTGCTTAGTTAGATTTTGTTTTTATTTTTGAGATTCAGTTGTTGATAGTTATGAGTTTGTTGCCATTTTAGTGTTCATAGTTTTGATCTTCTTTTTCTTAAATAAATCACTTTAACATTTCATATAATAATGGCTTAGTGATGATGAACTCCTTCAGCTTTACCTTGTCTGGGAAGCACTTTATCTGCCCTTGCATTCTAAATGATAGCTTTGCTGGATAGAGTCATCTTGGTTGTAGGTCTTTGCTATTCATCACATTGAATGGTTCTTCCTAGGCTCTTCTTGCCTGCAAAGTTTCTTTTGAGAAATCAGCCAAGAGTCTTATAGGCACTTCTTCTTTTCTCTTGCTGCTTTTAAGATTATCTCTTTATCTTTCTCCTTTGGCATTTTAATTATGATGTGTCTTGGTGTGGTCCTTTTTGGGTCTAGCTTGTTTGGGACTCTCTGTGCTTCCTGGACTTGAATGTCTATTTCCTTCACCAAATTTGGGAAGTTTTCCTTCATTATTTTTTCACGTAAGCTTTCAATTTCTTGTTCTTCCTCTTCTCCTTCTGGCACCCTTATGATTTAGATGTTGGCATGTTTAAAGTTGTCCCTGAGCTTCCTACGCTTTTCCTCATATTTTTCAATCCTTTTTACCTCATTCTGTATGGGTTGATTGTTTTTTTTCTTCCTTATGTTTCAAGTCATTGATCTGAACTCCAGTTTCCTTCCCTTCATTATTAGTTTTGTTTGGATTTTTCTTCATTCATTTAGCATAGTCTTCACTTTTTCCTTTATGTGTTTGCCATACTCAAGCATATCTGTCAAGACTGTGAGCATCTTTATCACGTGTTTTGAACTCTGCATCTGTTAGGTTGGCTATCTCCTCATCACTTAGTTGTCCCACTGGAACCTTGATCCGTTCCCTGTTTTGGGCCATACTTCTCTGTCTCCTCATCTTGATGAGCTCCTGTGTTTGTTTGCCTCTGTGTTTTAGGTAGAGCTGTTGCTCCTGTTATGTTGTAATGAGTGAAACCTTAAGTATTCATCAGTATGTGGTGACTTGTTTCACCATGTTGTGGCACTGTATGTGGGGGAGGAGTCTGAGAGGGAACAATGCCACTTGCTCAGCACTTGCCCCTTTTCCAGGTACTTCTCCCACTTCCGTATGGGACTGGCACCTCTCTAGCTGTTGCCCTGGCTCTTGTTCCTAGAGTGGGTGGATCTGCGGAAGTTCTGGGACCATGGGTCCCTTTAAACAAGTGGACTCTGCTGAGCGATCAGCAGTTTCTGTCTCCATCCGAACACCCACTGGTTTTTATAGTCAGAAGCACTGAGGCTTAATTTTCCCAGGCACTGGAATTGTGAGCTGTGCGGTCTTGTCTGAGGCTGGGAACACTCCCGAGGTATCCCTCCTGACTTTTTAAAATGTGTGACTGAACTTTCTGCTGGTCTGCTGCTGCCACCACTGTCACCACCACATCGTGTCCTCTCTCCCCTGGCTCCGCCCATCCTACCTGTCTGGATGAGTATTTCTTCTTTATATCTTTGTTTGTTGGACTTCCATGCAGCTTGATTTTCTGAAGCTTCTGGTTGTCTCTAGTTTTGTGATAGTTGTATTTCTTAGTTGTGGAGGGAGATGCAGCGTGTCTGTCTAGGCCTCCATCTTGGCTGGAAGTCAATCCGTTAACTCACTTTGGAATCTGTTTTTCTAACTAGTGTTCACTTATTCTTTAAGATTCTCTCCACTTTGTACACATTTTAAAAATGTTTTTATACTATTTCTTTTACTAAAGTTTCAGGGAAGGGTAAATTTGTCAAAACCTTCCTTACTTATTAGCTCTCCAATTGTCGAAAACATATTCATGTGTCCCTTTCTGCCAGCCCCAAGATTTGTAACTTTGGAAAAGCTACCCCATGTCTTAGTTTAAGAAGCTTATTTTTTTCTAAGAAAATTAAATCTATAATTATAAAGTTAATTATTTACCATTTTAGTCACATTGTCATATACCATTTTAATTGGTATACTTAGGAATTGTGGGTTATCTTGAAAATGATGACATGTAGCAATCTGTTTCCCAATCATATTTAAACAAACACCTTCTGACTAACCACTATACAACCAAACATTTATCTTTCAAAAATAAGTTTCAAAAAGAAATTGCTTTTTGAACACCTTAACCAATGGATGTTTACACCTCATTGAAACACTTGTGATTTCTACTTGAATTGCATCTGGTCAAATGAGAAAATTATTTTTGAGTGGTTCTCTCTGAACATATTTTTAAAATTTCAATTAGATTGCACAGATTGCAGAGTTTCAAGGTCAGAGCTGAGAGTAAAGGAAAATATTTAATACACAAAATTTAAACCGCAGTTACTCATAATTTAAACTCTATTGTGCACCCAGGTATTCTTCATCCATTTTTTAAAGTAAGATCAGTGAAGGTAGAGCTTTATCATCATTGCCACCACTACCTCTCATATTTAAAAACCTTATATTTCATAAATTCTTTTTTTTTAATTTTATTTTTTGTTACTCAATTACAGTTGTCCCATTTTTCCCCCATTGCTCCCCCCTCCCAGCCCATCCCTTCTCCCACAATTATATCCCTCCCCGTTGTCCATGTCCATAAGTCATTCATATACGTTCCTTGACCTGACCCTTCCCTTACTTATCCCCCTTCTCTCCCTCCCCCCTCCCCCCTACTGACTACTATTCTAGTCTTTGCCTATCTAGTTCGTTTGTTTGTGTTGCTCTTTAGTTTCCTGTATTGGGTGATATCATATGGTATTTTGCTTTCTTTGCCTGGCTTATTTCACTAAGCATAATTCTCTCTAATTCCATCCATGTTGTCGCAAATGGCAGGAGTTCCTTCTTTCTTTCTGCTACATAGTATTCCATTGTGTAGATGTACCACAGTTTTTTGATCCACTCATCCACAGACGGGCACCTAGGCTGTTTCCAGCACTTAGCTATTGTAAACAGGGCTGCTATGAACATAGGGGTGCATAAGTTCTCTTGAATTAGGGTTTCAGGATTTTTCGGGTATAATCCTAGCAGTGGAATCACTGCTTCAAATGGCAGTTCCATTTTTAGTTTTTTGAGGTAATTCCATACTGTTTTCCATAGTGGCTGCACCAGTCTGCATTCCCACCAACAGTGCAGTAGGGTTCCTGTTTCTCCACATCCTCGCCAGCATTTGTTGTTTGTTGATTTGTTGATGATGGCCATTCTGACAGGTGTAAGGTGGTATCTCATTGTGGTTTTTACTTGCATCTCTCTGATGGCCAATGATGTTGACCATTTTTTCATGTGTCTATGGACCTTTTGTATGTCCTCTTCGGAGAAGTGTTTGTTCAGGTCCTTTGTCCATTTTTTAATTGGGTTGTTTGTTTTCTTGATGTTGAGTCGTATAAGCTCTTTATATATTTTGGAGATCAGTCCCCTGTCTGTGATATCATTGGCAAATATGTTTTCCCATATGGTTGGTTTCCTTTTCATCTTGCTGATGTTTTCTTTTGCTGAGCAGAAACTCTTCAGTTTGATGTAATCCCATTTATTTATTTTTTCCTTTATTTCTCTTGCTTTAGGAGATGTATCCGTGAAGATATTGTTACGTGTGATATCTGAAATTTTCCTGCCTATGTTTTCCTCTAGGACTTTTATGGTGTCACAGCTTACATTTAAGTCTTTAATCCATTTTGAGTTTATTCTCGTGTGTGGTATAAGTTGGTGGTCTAGTTTCATTTTTTTGCACATCCCTGCCCAGTTCTCCCAGCACCATTTGTTAAAGAGGCTCTTCTCACTCCATTTTATGTTCTTTCCTCCTTTATCAAAGATTAGTTGACCATAGATGCCTGGGTTTATTTCTGGGCTTTCAATTCTGTTCCACAGATCTATATGTCTGTTCTTATGCCAGTACCAGACTGTTTTGATCACAATGGCTTTGTAGTATTGTTTGATGTCTGGTATAGTGATTCCGCCTGCTGTATTCTTCTATTTCAAGATTGCTTTTGCTATTCGGGGTCTTTTTTGGTTCCATATGAATTTTTGGAGGATTTGTTCTAGGTCAGTGAAATATGTCATTGGTATTTTAATAGGGATTGCATTGAATTTGTAAATTGCTTTGGGTTGTATGGCCATTTTGATGATGTTGATTCTTCCCATCCAAGAACATGGTATTTGCCTCTGTTTATTTGTATCTTCCTTAATTTCTTTCTTCAATGTTGCATAATTTTCAGAATACAGGTCTTTTATCTCTTTGGTTAAGTTTATTCCTAGGTACTTTATTTTTCTTGTTGCTATAGTAAATGGTATTTTCTTTTTTGCTTCTGTCTCTGAGATTTTATTGTTGGTGTACAGAAATGCCTTAGATTTCTGTATATTTATTTTGTACCCTGCTATTTTGCCAAATCCACTTATTATATCAAGTAGTCTTTTAGTGGAGTTTATAGGGTTTTCTAGGTATACTATCATGTCGTCTGCAAATAGTGATAGTTTTACTTCTTTCCCAATTTGGATGCCTTTTATTTGTTTGTCTTGTCTGATTGCTGTGGCTAGGACTTCCAACCCTATGTTGAATAGAAGTGGGGAGAGTGGACAGCCTTGTCTAGTTCCTGATTTCAGGGGGAATGCTTTCAGTTTTTGTCCATTGAGTATGATGTTGGCTTCAGGCTTCTCATATATAGCCTTAATGATGTTAAGGTATGCTCCCTCTATTCCCATTTTGCTGAGTGTTTTCAACATAAATGGGTGTTGTACTTTATCAAATGCTTTTTCTGCATCTATAGATATGATCATGTGATTTTTGTCTTTCATTTTGTTTAGGTGATGTGTTATATTTATTGATTTGCGAATATTAAACCATCCTTGCATCCCTGGGATGAATCCCACTTGA